>NC_133144.1:28051622-28361963 GCF_048418815.1 Hemitrygon akajei
ACCTACTCTCTGGCTAAAGAAATTCCTTACTTCTGTTCTAAAAGGATACCCCTCTTTTCTGAGGCTGTCGTCTGGTCTTAGACACTTCCACCATAGGAAACATCCTCTCCACATCCACTCGTCGAGTTTCATCCACTGGAAGCATTTTTATCTACCACCAAGAAGGGTAAAGCCAGCAGGTGATGAAACACCAGAACCTTCATCACAAACCATTACATTGCAGACAGAAGGCTCTTCACCTCAAGAAGGCAACATCTATCATCAAAGATCCACCGCCATACCATCTTGTAGCTACCTTCAAGCAGGAGGTCCAGAAGCTTGAAGTCCCACAAAGTTCATCAACAATTACTTTCCCTCAACCATTTGGTTCACGAAATAACCTGCACAACCCTAATCACTACTTAAATTACAGCAAAACTATGACCACTTCGCACTACAATGGACTTCGGATTTTTTAAATTTTAGTTGTGTTACTCCTTGCATAATTCAGATTGTTAAGTATTCCTTGTGAATGTAGTGCATCTGAAGCTATTTGTCAGTGATGCTGCTGCAAGTATGCTTTTCATTGCACTTATGCATTCATATACTTGTGCATATGACATTAAACTCAACTTTGACAGATATACATGGATAGAGAAAGAGTTAACATTTCAAGCTGATGAATTTCCATCAGCCTTCTGACTCTCAACAGCACGGATTTACTATCTTAATTGTCCTGGTCTGCAGTTCCACTTCATCCTACACAGCATTCATTGTGCTCCTAGCACTCAGAAAACAGCACTCCATTATTAGAGAAGACTTCTATATTTTTATTAGCCAATGGGAGGAGGCAGGGTGGGCATGAGTATTCAACTGCAACATCTGCTGGGAGCTCCTTGCTGCATTCCTGTTTTTTCCCCAATCTCTCATACACAAAGAATATATTTCCAGCAGTCATTGTTCAGTAATCTATCCAGGTTCTTCTGACACTTTCCCACCCCTGTCATTGTTTTCAGATATTAATCAGCTATAAATTGGGCAGAGCATTGACAGTTGGAATTTAATCTTGTTGAATGTGAAATGATATACTTTGGGAGGTTAAATAAGGAAGTACATACATAATGAATGGGCCATAAGGAGTATTGAGGAACCCGTACTGGAGAACAAGTTCAAAGATCTCTGAAGGTGACAGTGCAGTCACATAGGGGGCTGAAGGCACTACACAGGATTCTAGACTTCAATATTTGGGCACAGAGTATAAGAGCAGAGAATTCATAGTACAGTTATAAAACAGTTGCAGGGTCACCAATGGAATTTTGGATGAAGTTTAAGTCCCTAGTATAGAAAGGATGCAGTTGTTCTGGGTAGCGTGAAGAGGAGATTCACTGGGATGTAGCCTGACATGGAGCATTTCAGTTGTGAGCAGAGACCTGATTTGATGAGTTTTATTGCATGCGAGCAGAGAGACTGAGGTGGAAGATGATGAGATGCACAGAATTTTAAAAACCATAGCGTGAACAGTAGTAAACTTGTTGTAGTAGAGATATCTATAACTAGAGGGCATAGGTTTAAGGTAAGGAGTAAGAGGTTTAGAAGAGATAAAAGGAAGAATCCTTTTGACTCACACACCATTTGGAGATGGAATGCAAGGCCTGAGAGGGTACTGGGGACAGAGACACTCAACAAGTATCTAGGTAAGCACTTGAATTGACAAAACATATTAAGTCATGGATCAAGTGATGGTGATCAGCATAGACAAATTTCTTGGAAGGTCAGCATGGGGTGGGGATGTGCCTAAGTGCTGATTTCTGTCCTGTATGATTATACTATTGCCTATATTCATCCAGTAGCAATACTTTCACAATGGTTGGAAGAAAGCTACTTAAATTTGTGTTGATGTCACAGCACATTCACTGGACTAAGTGTGGATATGCAAGAATTGGTAACAGAACAGTACAGTATCAGAGAAAGAAAGCAAATGCTGTTCTGCAAACCTCACAACTGAAGATCTCATTCTTTTTGCTACTCTCACAAACAGATGCAAGGTGACCTACAATGCAGCTTCAAGCTATTAGAAGATAGCACTTCTATTTCTAGCTCTCATCTTTTATCCATTCAGATACAATTCCAGGGTTGGGAAAGGCAACTAACTTTTTTCAGTTTGCTTACGATAACTTTGAATCAGCAAGAAGAAACTAGATCATTCCTGCCGATCAAGTTCAATAGCAATGTTCCTGAGAAAACTTTAAATATCAATTTATATGTGAGTGACATGGTACTGTAGCAGTTAGTGTAAATCTTTACAGCGTTAGCAATCAGAAGATCAGGTTTAATTTCCTGCTGCTGTCTATAAGGAGTTTGTACTTTCTCCCTATGATTGCATGAGTTTCCTCCCACATTCCAAAAAGGCATACTCGTTATGGTTTAGCAAGTTGTGGACACGCTGTGTAGACACTGAATCCTGATGCCACTTGCATGCTGCCCTCAGCACATTGCGAACACTGACACATTTCATTGTACGTTTTGATGTATATGTGTCAAATAAAGCTAACATTACAAATATTTCACTATACTCATTATTTCTTTCAGTAAAAACTACCCTCTTTTTACTAGGAGAGTTGCAGTAGTCTCCACCTCTTCTACTTTTTAAATAGATTGGTCCAAATCTGTTACAATAAATTTTTCCAGAGATGCAAATGCTTCTAATTCTAGTACAGGAAGTAGATAGGGTAGTAGACAAGATGTATGGTATATTGGCTTTCATTAGACAGGGTGTGAAGCAAGGGTTCTTAACCTGGGGGTTCATGAAGTTAGTAAAAATCTACATCTTTATTTTCACTATTCTCTTACTGAAGTGTCGCATTTCCTTCAATTATGAATGTTGGCACCAATCCACACTAGTATTTTTGCAGTACTTGTGACTTTGTCACCAATAGAAATCACAGATATTTTCATATCACATTACATTTGTTACAAGTATCTCAAAATATCATTTACAGCACTTATCACTACTTGTTATTTAATGTGTTAATAAAGCACATAATTACTATATCACAAATTTGCTTTTTTAAATATTTTGATAACTGTATTTCAATATAATTGGGTTATTTTACTTTATTTTATATTTAAATACATTACTCTGAGAAGGAGTCTATCGGCTTCACCTGACTGCCAAAGGGATCCATGGCATAAATAAGGTTAAGCACCCCTGGTGTTAAGTATACAAGTTGGGAAGTCATACTACAGCCACAAAACACTTGGTTAGGCCACATTTGGATGCCGGCTGGCAGTACAGTGCCATCTGCACTAGACTTCGAGGTGAGTAGTCCTGGATTCCAATCCAGCCAGCTGCTTGCATGCCTCCCATCTGTGCTGGGTTGAGCATTGAGCTAGCAACTCTGCCTCATAAGACAGACAAAAATGATAAAGAAATGGCAAGGTTGCTGCCTGATACACCACAGGGCACAGAAAGGAACAACGAACCACATTGGAGAATTACAGGAAGGATGCAGATGGTTTTGAGAGTGTGCAGGAGTGGTTTACCAGGCTGTTGCCCACATTAGAATTAGCAATAAGGTTGGACAAACCTGGGATTGTTTTCTCTAGAAGAACTGAGGGGTATCCCGACAGAAGTTTGTAAAATTGTGAGGGGCTTAGATAGGGCAGTCAAAGTCAAATGTCAAAAACTAGAAGGCACAAGCTTAAAGCAAAAGTGGGAAGTTTAAAGGAGATCTATGTGGCAAGTGTGTTCCCCCCCCCCCCCCATAAAATGGTAGCTGTCTAAAATGAGTTGCCTGGGGAGATGGCAGAAGCAGATAGCAACTGTTGGAGGGATTTAGATTGCACAAGGACAGGCAGGGGATGGAGGGATATAGTCTATGTATGAGGAGATGGGACTTCATTTAGATGTATCGTCTTGGCCAGCAGGGTCATCTTGGCCTATAGGGTGTGTTCATATGCAGTGCTGTTTTTAAGTGCTGCTAGATTTTTTTCTCCAGTTGTGTGCCCCTCTCCACTTCTGACAGAATGCTTCTGACACTTCTGACAATATTTTTGACAGAATCAAAAATACATTTTAAAGAAAATCTCAGCTTAGATTCAGGTGTTCTCAACCTGGAAACCATGGACCCTTTGATTAATGGTAGGGGTCCATGGCATTAAAAAAAGTTGGGAAATCCTGGCCTAGAATATCAATACCCAAGCAATGATCTAATGTATTGCAATATGCAACTGACAAGAACCCATGACCTTCTAGTCCCTATAGCTTCAAGCTGCACCAGTTTAGATATTTATCTCTCAGCTTAGGCCAATTCTCAACAGAACATTTCATATAATCCATTAATTAACATAAGACACACGCTCCTTAAGAAATTTTTCACAGTTTTAATTCTAACAAAGTCATTAGGTATGAACTAATAATTATTTAAATCTCATTTACTAATGAAAACACAATTAAGTTAATAATCTAGAATGGAAAGGCCAAAATAGAGAGATTCATTAATATAGCTTGAAGAACTCCAACAGGAAAAGAATAAAGAAAAGTTAATGCAACTTCTAACAACTCTCTTCTGCAGAACCAAGAGAAGTCAAGCCACAGTCATTCTTCTATGAGCTTTTTAAGTTCCTGCTCCACTTGTTCCACAAATGCTGGAAAGCTCTGATCCATAAGACAGAGTTTTAAGAAAGGACCCAACTCTTCAGTGTTCAATGCTGAATGCTGATAGGCCAATGGCAGATTAAAAGATTTATCTCCCAGCATAGACTGTGGGGAAACAAAGATCCAGGTTACAAATCTAATCCTAATTTAACATAAATACCTGAACACGAGTTGTTTTCTTGAGCTTTCATGTAGAGTTTTTACTGACATAGAACATACAGAGCAACATGGAAACAGGCCCTTTGGCCCACAGTTTGTGCCAGACACATTGCAGATGCTAGACAGTGCCTGTACTGAACAAAGTACCAAATTTAATACATTTCTTATGCCAGCCTGCCAGAATACTATATTGATTAAAATGTAAAGATAACTCAAGAAAGGATACCTGTTTAAATATGTATTGACAATGAGGCCAAAAATAATAATCTCATTATTTTTACTCCAGAAATGTACAATAATAAAAGTTCAATATATTCAATAAAAACATTAAACCTGGGTAGATTTCCTCCAGTGCTGAGTTACCATATGTTAAGTTGGTAAATTTTCTCTGCTGTTGCATCAGTTATGATTTATCATTACTAAATAGCAGGTTATAATCTAAGCAAAAAAAAACAATGTTCTGGCTGAATTTGCATCTCAAAAGGACTGATTTACAAATGCAGCAGTGCAAAACTGAAGACCAACACCACCTACTGTGCACACTGGTAAAAAAAAATCATTCAATCATCAATATACGAATGTCCTTCGAGGCTGTTTTGACCAAGGTGGTTTACAGCAAAAGTTAACAAATTTAATCATTGTTAACTTGACCGCATTTTTGCCTTTGAATATTCCATTATCATCAGCACTACAGTCAGAAGCAAGTTCTCTCATTTTTGATTGTGGATTTATTTATTTCATAAATATAGCTGTGACATTATGCCAAAGTTATTAATATTGAATAGCATTATTCAACATTAATGCAGTTGTGATGTCAGTTATTAAAATATCAATTTAAACAGATTTCAAAAACATGATTGCTGGAAGCACTTAGTCAAGCAACATCTATAGAGGAGAAAGGAGTTAACACTTCAGGTTGCAGATCCTTCAGACTCATAACTTGGTGTTAGAACAAATACGGTATATTGTTGGAATATTAGTTTGAAAGGATGCTGGTGCCATGTACAATGGTTAACAGAATCTAATGTCATATAGAATGCCCAAGAGGGCATTCTCCACACTTGGACACTGGACTGGAAAATTTAAGACACAGCACAATGTTTATGTCCACTACAAGCCTGAATTCTTATGGTCCGTTTAAAAACTGACCATGTATTAGTTCCACTGATGCCTCATCACGTATGAAGCACCAGCAGCATTATACTGCTTACTTTTTAACTTGTCATAAATTAACAAATAAGGTGCTATTTGTGCTAATATTATTTTGGGTGTTGTGAATGAGTTACAGTGCATATAAAAAGTATTCAGCAACCACCCACCTCCCACCAGAAATGTTCATCTTTTATTGTTTTACAACATTGAATCACTGTGGATTTAATTTGGCTTTTCTGACACTGATCAACAGAAAAAGACTTTTCTGCCAAAGTGAAAACAGATGCCTACAAAGTGATCTAATCAATTACAAGTATAAAACACAAAATAATTGATTGCACAAGTATTCATCCCCTTCAAAGCAGTATTTAGTACAATTACAGCCTGTGTAGCTAGGTCTCTATCAAACTGCTCAAGCTCTGTCAGATTGCATGGGGATTGTGAGTAAATAGCCCTTTTCAAGTCCAGCCACAAATTCTCAATTAGATAGAGGTCTGGACCCTGACTTGGCCACCCCAGGACATTAGTTTGTGGATCAATACATGGAACTATGACGTTGTGGCTATTATAGAGACTTGGATGTCTCAGGAACAGGAATGGCTGCTGAGTGTGCCAGGCTTTAGATGTTTCAAAAAGATCGGGGGGGGGGCACAAAAGAGGTGGGTGTGTGGCATTGCTAATTAGGGATGATGTCACAGCTACGGAAAAGGAGGAAGTCATGGAGGGATGGTCTACTGAGTCAGGGTGGGTGGAGGTCAGAAACAGGAAATGGGCAATAACTACTGGGTGTTTTTTTTTAATATGGAAACCACCCCCCGCCCCCAATAGTAACAGAGATATCAAGGAGCAGATAGGGAGGCAGACTGTGGAACAGTGCAATAATAATAAAATTGTTGTGATAGGAGATTTTAAACTTTACTATTGATTGGCATCTCTTTAGCGCAAGGGGTACAGGAAGGTTTCCTGATGCAATATGTAGATAAGCCAACTAGAGAGGCTGCACTTAATCTAGCATTGGGAAATGAAACCGGTCAGGGATCAGATCTCTCAGTGAGAGAGCATTATGGAGGTGGTGATCACAACTCTATCTCCTTCACCACAGCACTGGACAGGAATAGGAGCAGACTATTTGCAAAAACAGTTAATTGGGCTAGGGGGAAATATGATGCTATTAGGCAGGAAATTGGAGCATAAGTTGGGCACAGATATTCTCAGGGAAATGCACAGCAGAAATGTGGCAAATATTCAGGGAACTTTTGCAAAGAGTTCTACATAAGCAAGTTCTGCTGAGGCAGGGAAAGGATGGTAGGGTGAAGGAACCATGGTGTACAAAGGATGTAGAAAATCTAGTTAAGAATAAAAGCTTATGAAAAGCTTAGTTCAAGAAACTAAGTTCCATTAGAGCTCCAGAAAATGACAAGGTTGCTAGGAAGGAGCTTAAGAATGGAATTAGGAGAGTCAGAAGGGGCCATGAGAAGACCTTGGTGAGCAGGATTAAGAAAAACTCTCAAGGCATTCTACAAGTATGTGAAAAGCAAGAGGATGAGCCATGTGAGAATGGGACCAATCAGGTGCAATAGTGGAAATGTGTGCATAGCGTCGGAGTAGGTAGTGGAGGTATCTAATGAATACTTTGCTTCTGTATTCACCAGGGAAAAAGACCTTGGCAATTGTGGGGATGTCTTATAGTGGACTGAAATGCTTGAGCAAGTAGACATTAAGAGGATGTGCTGGAGCTTTCCAAAAGCATTAAGTTAGATAAGTCACCGGGACCAGATGAGATGTACCCCAGGCTACTGTGGGAAGCGAGGGAAGAGATTGCTGAGCCTCTTACAATGATCTTTGTGTCGTCAACAGGGATGAAAGTAGTAGCTGCAAGCCAGTGAGTGTGACTTCAGTGATGGGCAAGTTGTTGAAGATCCTGAAAGGCAGGATTTATTAGCATTTGGAGAGACGATCTGATAAGGGATAGTCAGCATGGCTTTGTCAAGGGCAGGCCGTGCCTTACGAGCCTGAATGAATTCTGAGGATGTAACAAAACACACCGATGAAGGTAGAGCAGTGGATGTAGTGTATATGGATTTCAGTAAGGCATTTGGTAAGGTTCCCCATGCAAGGCTCCTTCAGAAAGTAAGGCATGGGTCCAAGGAGACCTTGCTTTGTGGATTCAGAATTGGCTTGCCCACAGAAGGCAAAGGGTGGTTGTAGATGGCTTGCATTCTGCATGAAGATCAGTGACCAGTGGTGCTCCTCAGGGATCTGTTCTGGGACCCCTCCTCTTTGTGATTTTTATAAATGACCTGGATGAAGAAAAAGGGTGGGTTAGTAAGTATGCTGATGACACAAAGGTTGGCGGTGTTGTGGATAGTCCGGCGGGTTGTCAGATGATATAGAGGGACATCAAAAGGATGCAGAACTGGGCTGAGAAGTGGCAAATGGACTTCAACCCAAATAAATCTGTAGTAGTTCATTTTGATAGGACAAATTTGAAGACAGAATGTAGTATTAAAGGTAAGACTCTTGGCAGTGTGAAAGATCTGAGAGATCTTGAGGTCTGTGTCCATAGGACACTCAAAGCTGTTGTGCATGTTCACAGTGCTGTTAAGAAAGTGTATGGTGTGTTGGCATTCAATAGTTTCAATAGGTACATTTAATGGCAGAGAAATGCATACAATATACATCCTGAAATTTTCTTCGCAAACATCCACGAAGAGGTGCGCCCCAAAGAATGAATGAGTTAAATGTTAGAACACCAAAGCCCCCCCCCACTAACTCTCCCCTTCCATGCATAAGCAGCAGCGAAGCAACGACACCCCACTCCCCACCAGCAAAAAGCATTGGCAGCCCCCACCGAGCACTCAAGTGTGCAGCAAAACATCAATGAAGACACAGGCTTGCAGTACCCCAAAGACTACTCGTTCACCTGGTAATTCAACAAACCACAGACTCTCTCACTCCCTAGTAATGGAAAAAAGTGTCCCTGTTTCACAGTGATAGGGGAGATATAACAAAACAACTTGCTGATTTATGGCATTAAAAGTCTGTTGCATTGCTTTTTCTGAGCTCTGTGCCCAAAGAACTCGGGTCTCTGTGCACACAGCCAGCTCACCACTTTCAATCTTCCATGTACTCCCACAACACATCTGGTGGCAGCACCGGCCTCCAATCCACCTGCCTCCAGAGCCACAAAAATCTGGCACCCTGAAGGCACACTAGTCTCCAGGCCACATCTTTGGCATATTGAAAAGCAGTCAGTCGTGAGGCCCTGAGAGCAAGTCCCATTTCCACAAAGAACCGCACAGTGGGATTGAGCTCAAGAGCCGTGAAGTAATGTTACAGCTATACAAGACCCTGGTCAGATCCCACTTGGAGTACTGTGTTCAGTTCTGGTCACCTCACTACAGGAAGGATGTGGATAATATAGAGAGTGCAGAGGAGACTTACAAGGATGTTGCCTAAATGGTTGAGTGAACTTGGCCTTTTCTCCTTGAAGCAACGGAGGATGAGAGGTGACCTGATCGAGATGTACAAGATGATGAGCGGCATTAATCGTGTGGATAGCCAGACCTTTTTCCCAGGGCTGAAATGAACATGAGGGAGCATAGTTTTAACGTGCTTGGAAATAGGTATTGAGGGGATGTCAGGGTAAATTTTTCTACAGAGTGGTGGGTGCATGGAATGCACTGTCAGCAGCGGTGGTGGAAGCAAATACAATAGAGTCTTTTAAGAGCTTCTTAGACAGGTACATAGAACTTAGAAAAAAAAGAGGGCTATGAGCAAGGGAAATTCTAGGCAGCTTCTAGAGTAGGGTTACCTGGTCATCAGAACATTGTGGGCTGAAGGATCTGTAATGTGCTGTAGACTTCTATGTTCTATGTATTAACTTTGTTGTTTTTAAGCCATTCCTGTGAAGACTTGGCTTTATGCTTGGGATTCAACCATACAGATGTTATAGTCAAGAAAACATGCAACATCCTGTCATCCTCTAAAGACAAAGCAAATTCAACATATCCCCAATGACCCTCAATAATTTTTATAGATACACCCTTGGATATTTCCCATCCAGACGCATCACAACTTGGCACGGCAACTGCTCTGACCAAGACTGCAAGAAATTGCATGGATTTATGGAACAGCTCATCACTAAGCTACCTCCCCTCCACGGACTCTTGTCAACAACTTGCTGCCTCGGAAAAGCAGCCAGCATAATCAAAGATAACACTTACTCTGGTCATTCTCTCCTCTTTCCCCTTATCGTAAAAGATACAAAAGCTTGAAAACGTGTACTACCAGGCTCAAGGACAGGTTCTATCCCTGTGTTAAGTCTCCTGAACAAACCTCTTGTACCTTAAAGATGAACTCTTGCTCACAATCTACCTCACTGTGGCCCTTGCAACCTATTGTCTATTTGCACTGCATTCTCTTTGTCCCTGTAACACTACATTCTGCTTCCTATTATTGCTTTTCTCTTTGTACTGTTTGATGAACTTGTGTTTCGAAATCATCTGAATGGATGGCTTGTAAAACTAAGTTTTCACAGTATCTCAATGCATGTGAAAATAATACGCTAATTCCAATATCAAGAAATTACCAGAGGCATAATCCACTTCTGATAAACTTCTGCAAGAACAACACTATCTGCTCTCAGTAAATGGCAGAATTGATGTTGGCAAGTTTGTCGTAAGAAGCAGTGAGGTTGGAGAACAACCAGGATAGGAGGGCTCAGAATTTAGGGCAGCCAAAGTGTGGCTGGGTGACAGTCAAACAAAGAACCAAGGACAGGGAAGAGTAAGGGTGGGAATGGTCAGGTAAGAGCAGGCAATGGAGGGGAGTGAGAAAAGGTAATGAACAATGATGTGTTGGTCCCATTTGTGTATACGTGTTTTCTTGAGAATGAGTGAGCGCATGCTGAGAGACAAGGGATGTTACAAATGTTTGAGCAATCATTTCCCTGCACCAAGGGCTGGTTCCCAGTTGTCTTGGAACCCTTGCCAACGGAACAAGGCCTCACTCTGTCAAGTTCACACAGGAGAAAAGATGCAAATTATCATGAGCTGTAAGAAGTCACGCACAGAACACATGACCTTGAACATCAGAGCCCTCTTGAACAGCCCCAGCTGCAACAACTCCAAACAACTCTGCTACAATAGCTTAAGGATCTTTGTGCTTTGACATTGAAAATACTGTCCTGAGTGAGACATGACTGGCAACAGACACCTAGCTTAAAGAACAAAGCAGTGAGTCCATCTTCTCCTGGAGGGTTAAACTGAAAAAGTAATCTGTCTTCGTGAGGTAATCTGTCCCACCAGGAATGAGATGTTTCTTTTACCCATCTCCCAAATTAGCTAGGGGAGGAGCTAGGAAAGATGGTGCCAGTGTTTTTTGTAGATCCAGGCGACTTCTTCCAGATCGCTCATGAAGCAGCTTGTTCTTCCTTTCTTGTGCCTTTTCTTTTCAAGGTGGCTGGGATTCTGTCGGAGCTCATGATCTACAGTTCAAACTACGGTTCTCTGAAAGCAGTGTGTTTTCACACTGGCTGTGCAGCCTGGAAGATGTGTGTCTTTTGGAGTGGCCCTGTGGATGACCCCATTCCTCACTGATTTCATCGACTGAAGCGTTGTGGGAGACTGATATCGACAGCAAGTGGTGTGCACTGCTGTCAGAAGACGAGCCTTGTACTCAAGCATTACCTCTCTCTCATGGAGGGCGAGAGCCTGTTGGTCCCAGATTCAGGGGGCTTGGAGAGGCAACACAGAAGATTGTAACATTGGAACAGCGAGCTACTGACCTTGTTGTTGCAGGAGTGACCTCTGTCTCCCTCACTGGTGAGAGAGCCTGTATAAGATACCAGTGTGTTAGGATGGGCTGTAGTTTTTGATGAACTCTAGATCAGCATTTCTTTGGGGTCTTTTGCTATTGATTGCATGGTAGGTGGGGGTGGTGCTTCTGCTGGTGCAGTTGTGGGGGGGGGGTTAATGCTTCTGTTCGTGCGAGAGGGGCTTTGGAGTTCTGATATATTATTATTCATTCTTTGGGCTTTCTTGTTTCATGGATGACTCTGCAAAGAGTAAGAATTTCAGGTTGTATACTCTATATTCTCTGATATTAATTGAACCATTTGAGTGTGCCTGCTAGGCTATTGTCATGCAATTCTAATGCTATTTCAATGAAAGACATTGCTTTGGTATGGTTTATGCAAGATCTGACAGATGTTATTAATATTAAAAGAAACTTCAACATTTCTTATGTGAGTTGTCATATCTCAAATATTGATAAAATCACAAGGTACAGACAATAGGTAATAGTACTACAGAATTAGATTTGTGTCTGCATGAAACAAAATACAAACAGAAATAATGCCTTCCATTATTAATCAGTGCTGTTAATGTCTTTGCTTCTAATTTTCTTATTTATTGGCCATCTTTTCATTAGTAAATTTAGGACAGACATGGATAATAAACAAAATAACACTGGTGGAATTATGGTTCTTTGGCCTTTTTGTTTGCCTGCTGCTCCAAATAACAATCATTATGCCGAAACCATTTTCCAGGTCTCATTGTAGGTTATAGCTTTCCTTATGTTTATCCACTTTTTAAAATTAGATGATAGTTTCAGTCAGTGAATTCAAAATATCACACGCACTGGATGATTCCATATTTTTTGACTTACCTCGTGAGTATTACCCAAGAACTATGCTCCCTGTTTATTACCCCTATTGTCAGGAGGTAGTCCTTCCTATTTAAAATAAAAGCAAATGCTGGAAAACCTCAGTAGGATCAGGCAGTTCTTCGACATCAAATGTGAACTGTTTTTCTTTCCTCAGATGCTTCCTCACCTGCAGATTTTCCCCAGCATTTAATCTCTCCCAGCTTCTACTTTTATTTCAGGTTTCCAGCATCTGCACACATTTTAATATCATTCACAGTTATTCAATCTATGCTTTCCTAATTTTAGGCACACTTTAAAACCGTATTACAATATTTAAAAGATTTCAAAGGAGGAATATATGAATAGATTGTGAAATTAAGCTGTAACTAAAGAAAGCAAACAGCTTTATACACAAACATGAGAAAATCTACAGATGCTGAAAAGCCAGCAACACATAAAATGCTGGAGAAACTCAGGACACCAGGCAGCATCTATGGAAAAGAATAAACAATCAATGTTTCAGGTTGAGACCCTTCATCAGGACTCAATGGGATCACATCTGACAAGTTCAGTTGTGTATCTGTCCAACTTCTATATAAATGACAAAAGTCAACAGATTTTTCTTGGGAAAGCTCTTTTTGGAGTTTTGACAGGAAACTTGGATCATGCTCCCTTTACAACCACCACTAAAAACACTCAGAAAATGCAACAGTGCACTGGGTGTTCCTTCCAGTCAGTGAATTCTTTTGCACCTTCATACACCCCACACTTATGGCACTGCACAGATTTCCTAACTCTCATTTACTATCCCACCCTCCCACACCAGTCCTATTTACCTCCACTTTCCTCGAGCTTCCACCACTTGGACCCTCTCCTCAACATCAACAGCGGATCCATTAAAAGAAAAACAGGTCTTGTCTTCTACTGAAGATTCATCAACACTGGACCACCCTGCCCTCTCCTTTCAATCTTCACACATTCCAGTCACAGCAGATACCTAAGCAGGCAAGTTAATCTGACAACCACATCTTTTCACTCCACCCCACACTGGAACCATGTCTTGGACAAAGAACAGACTACCAGGTAAGACATTTTCAAATACCCAGTTGGTTGCACTGAAAGCCTATGGAAACGATGCAATTGAGCAGAAACCCAAAACAATATTTAGAGATGCAGCTCTGCCCAGCAACCAACAACCCTGATTTAACCCTATTCTAATCACGGGACAATATACAATAAACAATTAACCCACCCCTATGTCTTTGAACTGTGGGAGGATGCTGGAGGACCCAGAGAAAACCCAGCATTCTACAGGGAGGAGTTACAGAGACTCCTTACAAATAATGCTGGAATTGAACACCAAACTCCAGTGCCCTGAGCGGTAATAGCATCATGCTAACCGCTATGCTAAGCTAGAAATTCCAGTGTCCATTCAATACAGATGGCAGACTATTGTCAACAAACAATTGTTTGACAACAAAAAAGTTCTAGTGAATTTTTTTTCTCTATCAATGAACTTCTAGGTCAATGTGTTAAAGTGATATCAGTATTGCTCTGCAGACAGTTGACAGGCACATATATTCAGCTGTAAAAGCTTTTGATCAGCCAATTATAGGCCAACTTTCACATGTGAAAGTTGTCAAAAATATCTATTTAAGAATCAGAAGTAGCAAGGTTGGCTCTCTAAAATAACCTTACCCTGACTAAAACTAAAAGGCAATAGACAGAAACACGATTATTTTCACCTACCTTTGCTACTTGTTTTATTGACATCCTATGGTCAGAAAGGATGCTTTGCATTTGTGATTGCCCTTTCTCTGTATCCTGAGCCTGTCAATAAAATATAAATCATGATCAACTTACACATGGGTCCCATAAACATCTATGAAGTAGTTAGCAGATGATCTAAAATTTTTATTCCTTTAATTTTTGGCGATATGAATGGGACTGGTAAGAGTTACTGCTTGATCCCCTTCTAGAACTACTAATCTGTGATGAAGCTACTTCCACATTGCTACAAAGGATTAAGTAATGATGAAGAAATAGCAATATATTTCCAAGTCGTGATGGTGTGCAATTCAGAAGAAATGAGCAAGGGGTGCACACATCTACCTTTGCCTTTTTGTGCTTTGGGAGGTGCTGTCAGAATTGCCTGTGAGAGTAACCAGGGTGAATTTTATACATGCTACACACTGTTTGATGGAAGTGAAGGGAATAAATATTTGGCTGTAGTGAATGGGGTGCCAATTAAGCAAGCTTCTGTATTTGGATTGTGTCAAGCTTCGAGTATTGGAATTACAGTCAGCCCTCCTTATCTGCGGGTTCCGCATGCACGGATTCAACCAACCGTGGATCGGGAAAACCCGGAAGTTCACTCTCCCGCACTTGTTGTTCGAGCATGTAGATTTTTTTTTCTTGTCATTATTCCCTAAACACAGTATAGCAACTATTTACATAGCATTTACATTGTATTAGGTATTATAAGTAATCTAGAGATGATAGAAAAGTATACGGGAGGATGTGCATAGGTTACCGCAGACTGGAAATCAAAAAAAACGAAGTTCTCCAAGTCAGAACAGGTACATCTGGTATTAGTTAGCGTCAGTTAGTCAAATGTTTGTCTTAGTATATAGTATATTTTTACCTTTCTATGCATATAAAATACTTAGGAAACATATGTATTTCAATAATTAAACCACTGTGTTGCTTAGTATTAATTGTAGGTTTCACCAGGGCTGGGCCTTCTCATGTTCCATTATTCTCACATTATCCTTTAAAATTGTTCCAATCATTGACCGACTGTAGCCTAACGCTTTTCCAATGACCGATGGCATTTCATCTCTTTCTGATTGCTTTATTATTTCCACTTTATTTTCAATCGTGATCGTTTTCCGGAACAGAAACACTGCGGGTGGTGGGTTCCGAGCTCTGCCAGGAGCTAAAGTCCACCGTACTGACACAGGTTAAATAAGGTCCGGTGTCCCGCCGGGTCCTAAAGTCCACCGACTTGAGCACCCACAGGGTGTCCAGGACCCAATCCTCTGCAGATAAGGAGGGCCGATTGTATACTGATCCAGGTAGAGAATGATTAGTATCTTGTAAATAGGAATGGCAATAAATCAATCACCACAGAATCACAACTTACTTATCTGATCCGAAGTCACAGTTTAGTTTCTGCTCAACTCTCCAGGAGGTTGACAGTAATGCTACTGAATGCCTTGGGTTAGATTCCCTTATTGAATACAGATATTTCCTAAAAGTTGTGGCATGAATGTCACCTACTATTTGCCTACAAATATCTAAATTTTGTCTATATCTTGTTATCTGCAAGCATGAACTGCTTTATTTATTGACTGGAACTGAGTGTTGTGGAACCTTCAGCAAACATCTTCACTTCAGGCAGTATAATAGAGGAAGATCATTGATAGATCAGGAAGATGGTTAAGCCTAGGCCACTCCTCTGGTGATATCCTGGAAGTGGCATAATTAACTGTGACTGTGACCATAGCCATTCTCCATTTTATGAAGAAGGTCTATTTCCCCTTCATGCCTATTGACATTACTTGTATCAGAGCTTGATGCCCTAATCAAATACTGCCTTGAAGTTGAAGGTAGAAATTCAGTTTAGTCCAAGTTTGGATCAGACCTGTGCTGTTTGGAGCCAAAACTGTCTAGACAAAATGTAAAATGGACATTTGATACCACAAGGCTCGGTGCTGGGACCACAGCTATTTACAATATACATTAATGATTTAGATGAAGGGATTAAAAGTAGCATTAGCAAATTTGCAGATGACACAAAGCTGGGTGGCAGTGTGAAATATGAGGAGGATGTTAGGAGAATGCAGGGTGACTTGGACAGGCTGGGTGAGTGGGCAGGTGCATGGCAGATGCAGTTTAATGTGGATAAATGTGAGGTTATCTACTTTGGTGGCAAGAACAGGAAGGCAGATTACTATCTGAATGGTGTCAAGTTAGGAAAAGCGGAAGTACAACAAGATCGAGGTGTTCTTGTACATCAGTCACTGAAAGTAAGCATGCAGGTACAGCAGGCAGTGAACAAAGCTAATGGCATGTTGGCCTTTATAACAAGGGGAGTTGAGTATAGGAGCAAAGATGTCCTTCTGCAGTTGTACAGGGCCCTGGTGAGACCACACCTGGAGTGGTGTGTTCAGTTTTGGTCTCCAAATTTGAGGAAGGGCATTCTTGCTTTTGAGTGAGTGCAGGATGAGAGGGGATCTGATTGAAACATAAGATTATGAGGGGATTGGACACGCTAGAGGCAGGAAACATGTTTCCGATGTTGGGGAAGTCCAGAACCAGAGGCCACAGTTTAAGAATAAGGGGTAGACCATTTAGAACAGAGTTCAGAAAAAACCTTTTCACCCAGAGAGTTGTGGATCTATGGAATGCTCTGCCTCAGAAGACAGTGGAGGCCAATTCTCTGGATGCTTTCAAGAAAGAGTTAGATAGAACTCTTAAAGAGAGCAGAGTCAAGGGATATGGGGAGAAGGCAGGAAGGGGGTACTGACTGTGGATGATCATCCATGATCACATTGAATGGCGGTGCTGGCTTAAAGGGCCGAATGGCCTACTCCTGCACCTATTGTCTATTGATAGCAGATATCAACAGATAGCTCTGCCAAGGATGTCTCCCTTCATTTTGCTCATGACTGATGTAGACTCACTGGGTGGTACTTAACCTGAATGGAAATGTCTTGCTTTTTGTCAAGGCACAGCAGGGCAATCTTCCATGTTGTTCAGTTGATACTTGCATTGTAACTGCACTGAAGCATCCCGGCTTAGGTACAGCTTATTCTGGAACAAGGCATTTAGTACTACACAATGTCACTCTTTGCCACTGCCTTTACTGTCTGGGCTATTTCTTGATCTCATATGGAGTAAATAAAAGTGGTTGAAGCTTGACATTTATTGCAAATTCACTGACCAGGATATTGGGAAGAACCCCAGAACTTTTCTTCAAAATAACACCATGGGTTATTTGTATCCACATAAAAGTGAAGGCAAAGCTTTTGTCTAATTCAGCTTAAAGACACCACCACCTGAAATGTGGCACAGCTATGCTAGAATAGCAGGGTAGATTATGTGGCAGTCTGGGCCATGTTTAAAACCCACAGCATTCAAATATACCAAAAACAAATCTTCCAATCCAATCTGGAGGGAAAAAGATAGAGAAAAGGGGATACAGCACAGAGGTCTATGGGAGTAGTAAAGGACCATTTACTCCCTGAATCACTTCTGTCACTTAATGAGTTGAATTGGTATCCTCTATCTAGATTTTCTCAACATTGCTCAAAGAAAATTTGAATATTGTTGTTAAACTGAGCTGCCCCAAACTCTACTCATGTTTGAATTGTTGCTGTTGGCAGACAGTTGAAGGAAGAAAACCTAGCCATATTTTCTTCCTTTGATTGTACCACAAACAGCAGCAATTTCTCTGGCATCCTTAACATGGCAAAATTGATCAAAATTTTTTATAGTAAAAGCATCATCAGATACAATTTAACATTTAATCTGTCAAGGTGATATTAGGGCACAATTAGTCAGTTCAAGCTAACCATTATTTGCCCCTTGTGTGTTGGAAAAAATACCTGTTACTTTTCACCCAAAATCTGAATATTAACCAGACCCTGAAGTACAGTGACATGGGTTGCTTCATTATCAAAGGCACATAAATGGAGCCAAGAACTGTTAAAGTGTCAACAAACAGACCAAAATTAACCTAATGACAGGAGGCCTTTAATGAAGCAGCTATTGATCTCCGAGGAACTCCTGCAATGATGTACCAGTGTTGTGATGGCTGGTTTCCGATAACAACCAATTTCCTTTATGGCATATCTCACTCTAGTCATTGAAGAGGTCTCCACGTGTCCCCCAATTTCAGTTTTGCAGATAACTAATTATTTCAGCCATAAATACACTGAAAAAATGCCTATATGTGGAAATAACCTCTAGGTTTCATCATCACTGTTGTACACTTTTCATGAGAAATACTTGTAGAGGATATCCAGCAATGGCATACTTCTATTGAGGTGCAGTTTAAGAGGCTTAACAACATGACAGCTGGGCTTGCTCACTAACACCACCACAAATAGTGATGTTTCTCACATTGTGCAGCTTTTAATGCAGCCTATTCTGTAACACCACTTGCAGATAAGCTGCTTGTCAGTGCTGCATGAGATTTCACAGGTACAAGACATTCGTATTATTAAGAGGAAAGATGGGGAATATTTTGATAGCATATCAACATTACACTTTTAAACAGGTCTCAGATTAGGACTTTACAATAAAATCAAAACAAACTGGGTAATAGGTGTCACTTTATCCCTGTTATCTTACCTCTAACTCCAGACTTTCAGACTGGTTGCTAGCTGGCTGGCTCAACAATAGAGCTCGATTCACATCATTTCCCTCAGGATTTTGTACATGTATATAGAGAAGTAGTTTTTGCATACAGTTAGAGCAGTGCTCCATTGCTTGTTCAAGTGAATCACCACTGAACTGCACTCGAAACATCCGGCTTTCATTCTATATGCGGAGAAAAGGAAACAAAGACTACAAATGTGCTTTCTCCAATTTTCAAATTTGCTGAATAGAGTAATTCTGACTTGCTCTACATGAACTGTCAAAACTTCTTAGAATCAAAATGTATTTAGAATCTGTAAGGTTTATAGACTGAAAGACAATCTTTTGTAAACTTCTATTCATAGATATCACAGCACGATTTCACAGCACGAACTATCAAATTGCTTTAATTCCTCATTAAGATTTTAGTTTCTCTGCCATGTAAATGGA
The DNA here is from genome assembly GCF_048418815.1 of Hemitrygon akajei. NCBI lineage: Eukaryota > Metazoa > Chordata > Chondrichthyes > Myliobatiformes > Dasyatidae > Hemitrygon > Hemitrygon akajei. The sequence continues at coordinate 28,071,034 of NC_133144.1, forward strand.
AGCTCGATATTATTTGTCAGCTGCACAAAGATGTTGCAAACAGTTATTTTTGATAAACTTATACTGGGAAGGGAAAGTTGATTATGAGGGAGAATGTCAAAAACTGGGATGTTTCCATTGAAGGAAAAGAAAATTGGATTGTAATTTATTCGCGAGAGCCTAGTGGTATTGTGTCATGATAACAACCTTCACTCAATGGCAGAAAACCAAAAGAGTTGGTCACCGACTTCAGGAAATGGGAAGTAATACATATTCCTGTCTGTACCAATGGTGCTGGGATGTAGGTGGTTTATAACTTTCAAGTTCAAAATCATAAATATCACCTATCCAATTATGCAAATACCATGGTCAAAGAAGCAAACAAGCACTTCTACTTCCTTAAAGCATAGGAAATTTGGCATGTCCCTGATGACCCTCGCCAATTATTATCAATGCACCACGGAAAGCATCCTGTCCTAATATACCACAAACTTGGTATGACAACTGTTCTGCCTGAGACTACAAGAAATTGCAGAGAGCTGTGAATGTAGTTTAAACAATCACGAAAACCAGCTTCTCCTGCACCTCGGGAAGGCAGTTAATATAATCAATGCCACCTCCCAACCTAGTCATTCTCTCTTCTTGCCCCTTCCATGGGCAGAAAATACAAAACCTTAAAAATTAATACCACCAGGCTCAAGGGCAGTTTTTAATCCTGCTATTACAAGACTCTTCAACAACAAATTTGAATTCTTGATCTCATAATTTACCTCAAGATCCATACACCATATTTGTTAACCTATATTGCATTTTCTCTGTAATCTTAACTATGCTCTCCATTGTTATGATTTTTGCTTTTGTATTACCTCAGTGTACTTACATTTGGATTGATTTGTCTGGACAGTATGCAAAACAAAATTTTCACTGCATCTCAGTACGGGTGACAACATTAAAGTAATTACGAACACACAGAGTGTAAACAATCTCTGCCTCACTTCTGATGGTCATTACACTGAAGTCAATTTAGTATCTTACCAGTGAATGAAAATTATAGTAATTAAGCAAAATAGTGGTGTGATCCCTCGAGCTGAGTATGATGTTCTCTAAAGGGGTTATTCCCTTAATGGGGAACGCTTGTGCATGACTTTGTTTAATGTAGGTAGTCTGATGTATGTGCAGTCACCACATGGTTCTTGACAGATTGGGTAGGTTCCAGTGGCATGGAATGTAAGACAACTGGAAACCCTTCACTGCTGCAGTCTTCTTCCAGCTTCACTGCCATTATGATGTGTCACCATCTTCCATCAGCTTCACTGTTGAGGTACTGGTTGGATCACTTTGTCTGGAACCTCCCCCTTGACTTTACCACCATGGGTGACCCTTGCAGGAGCTGAGCTCCAGGGTGCATCATTCTCTGGACCTCAGGAACTCACAAGGCTTTCCACCAAACGATATTAACCAAAATTAACAAGTAGAACATATTCTAGTCCTAAAAAAGTTACAACTTCTTACCTTCACTTTAGATCCAAAGAGCACACAATCTGCTCTACGTACTGCCTTCCACCACTTGTGAGCTTCAATAAGAGAAAATCCTTCCTGGAAAAAAAGCAGGCCTCATCAGGTGGACCATGTAACATGGTAAATCAGAATTACATTTCAACTCTTTCTTTGAATGCAATCCTGGCCAGGAATACAAGTCTCCTGTTCTCAACCAATTGTATAGTATATGAAGTAAGTTTAAACACACTCAGCCCAGCAAGGATTAACACTCATTTGCAGAAATATACTGCAATGCAAAGCCAGAGAACAGAATTCAAATTCACCAAGTACTATAGAGTTCACTTTAATAAATATGCAGTAACCACGAAACTTAGATTTGCAAAAGGAAACCCAATTGAATCAACATCTGAGGGATAGGAATAAGACTTTGTGCCATAGTGAATTTATTCATAAAAGCTTTCAAGATTCCCATTTACAAACAGAAGCAACAAGAGCACAAAAGGTTTACCAATTCTTTATTAAGAATACTATTCCTGCTGAGACCAGTGATTTATTCCACAGTGTGCAATTTAGAAAGGGTGGAGATCTCTTAATAAATGTGCATACCTTTGAAAAGGTGACACTTTAGCTATAAGCCCTTAGACCAACAGAAATTGCAAACTCATCCACATGATTTCTAAATAAAGAAATAAATGCTAACAGATTGCATGTGACATTGGTTTAATCATTAATGGGAGTTTTGCTGTCATCTTTGAGTGGATTTTTGTTATAAATTACAAGAGTGAGTTAATATACAAAAGGGACATTAAAAGAGTAAGAAGATAACATTGAAGGAAAAGTGGCATTTTTAAGTTATCGATGGAGGAATTTATCCAGCATATACTGCCATGTATGGGGTGTCAAGGGAAGGTGGCACCACTCATGAAGGGGTCTGAGTGTCTACCCTGGGACAGCTCAATCACCTTTGGTCCCCACCGTACACCGTAAAAGTAGCTGTTTGCATGAAACAGCAGCCACACCCCAGTTGACTGTTTTGCCATGCAAATTAAACCAGGTGAGGTAGCTGGTAACCTCATACCCTGCTGAAATAGGGACATGCCTGTCCTAGCACGTGAAGTCAGCTCTAGTAGAGAGGATGGATGAAATCAACAGTGAGATCTAGCAGCCATGAAGGAGATTCTGCAAACCTTCGTGGAGAATGAAATGCATGGTAAGGCACACATCCTAGTTTGTGATGACCATTTGTACCACTGGACCCAGGTGTATAAGGTTGAGAGAATAGGAACTGTTTCAGTGCAACACCTTTTCCATTTGAAAAACACTTCCATACAAGTTTTACTGTCATCAGTGGATACGATGGGTAACTAACATGCTGCAGTGTTCTTTAGATTGACTGCAAGCTAACAAAATTAGCGCAGACACTTAGTGCAGATATTGGACTGCCTTCATACAATTTTACAATTGCTTCATTTTTATTGCAACATTTAAGATGATTGTTGATATCTTCAAATTCTTCACAGTTCCCAACTTGAAGTACTGAAGTCATTTCAATTTCATTCCTGGTTGTTTCTGGCATCTCCAAGCCTGGATGCTTGAAACCACAGTGCACAAATCAGTTCCAAATTGTCTTACTGCTTATTTCTCACCAACTTCCAGTGAGAAAAGTCACACTCTTTTTGAGCACGAGCACACACAATGGTCACTATTTAAAAATTGTTCGGACGTTAGTTAGAAACCATTCAGCAACAGTCTCCTGGCCAAATTGAGCAGCATAGTACCCCAAATAAACAAAGGACATCCCAGTTATTTCTCAATTAAGTTTTTGTTCCCAAAAAGAGTTGTCCCAAATAAGTGACTGCCTAGATTAACTGATGGATGAATGAACTGGAATCTACTGAACTTCTAAATCAATATATTAAAATAAATCACAGGGCCACCATTTAGTATGATGGTGCCTTTTTGCCATTTCATTTTAACAGATATCTATCAATAGAACCACTGACTGCCTCAATACATGGACAATAGCAGATGCAAAAAAAACTTACTAGTGCCATATATCCCTGTCTGGATCTTTTCTGAAACACTCAAATGTCACTTGAATGACTGTAGTTCCAAAAGTAGAAGGGTGAAGAAAGTTTTCAACCATTCAAGATGCAATTGTGAATTCTGTCACATGTATTGTACATCAATGTGCTACCAGGTTGCACAATACATCTATCATTTTGAAAGGACTGATAAAGCAGATAAATGAACTTCTCCACTGCACTCTGGATACAAAAGTCAGCCGCAGTCAGTAGAATGATGTATCTCTCTTATTTGCTTGAGGTGTTCTAGCTTGCACAGAGGTGACCTACAGAGGATCCTCTAATAGGTAGGCTTTGCAAAGTAGCTCAGATTTCCCACCGCAGAACTCAACTGGATCCTCATTTTGCTTCTCATGTGCATATCTGAGAATATAATTCTGGAAAAAGTTTCTGTGCACGGCACAGACTATGTTAAAACAGTGCTGTAACAGCATTAAGCTGTTCTCTACACTACCATGCCACTCATTGGTTGCATCCATTTCAGATCTTTAATTACTTCTTTTAAATTTATACTTTATTAATAACATGGTTTCTTAGCCATGCAATTTTTCAGGACATAAGAAATCTGAAAAAAGTTTTACAGAGTGCAGAACTCTGGCTCCAACATAAATAGCATACTTAAAATTAACATCTCAATCCTTACAGACTATTGTGCTTCAATAAAATCACCAAGTATCAACATTATTTGCAATATACATTTACACATATTAGGCAAATGCTGAGGTGTATTAGTCATGGAACAGCAGGCAAAAAATTACAAAAAATAAAGTTAGAGGTTAAAATATGGATATGGAATAAAATATTATATGCAAAAATACCAGTGTGACTTACAAGGTAAATAGGATTATAAAAAGCAGTTTTAAGTCTTTACAAACAGTGCAGTAACAAGGTTAATTGATAGATGGCAGAGGAGGGTTATTAACTAAATGGCTGGTCAGATTAACTGCTGTGGGAAGAAACTTTCAAGATAGTATGAAAAAGCTTCTTTTCATCATCATACAGACATGAAAGATCCCATCTATAGATTTATTTCCAAGTGCTGATTCATTTGTCTTTCATTTCTACTCAGAATATCAAGTCACATTCATTTACATTTATGAGTTTGTTACCCCTTTTTCCTGTTACATTTGCACAGTTTCAACCAATGGTAGAATAATTATCCACCACTGTAATTTATCAAAGATGACAAGATAATTATAGTTGAGGAAGACCAACTGACCCATTTCAGTTCATCCAGCTGCAAAAAGCCGAGTGTTACCCATTGCTGTCTATATTTACTTCTTACAGGGCTTTGCCTCCATCATTCCAGCTGGTAACCCATTCCAGGTGTCCATTTCTGAATGCAGCAGCTGCTGTTAGTATACTATTATTGTTCTTTAGTCCTCATATTTTGATGTAATGTTGTGAACTTTCTTTTAGCAAGTCCTATAGCAGATAATACATCTTTGAATTAGTAAGAGTGGGAGTTTAAATTCTAACATTGAGGGAAGTGTTATCTTTCAGTTGAATCGCTAAATTATCTTTCCTCAAGTGGATGTAAAAGATCCTACGCGTAATTATAAGACGAGGAATACTGTCACTGATGCTCTAGTCAATATTTGCTCTTCTATCAATATTACTACAGACATTATCTAGTCATTGTAAGAGTGCAGTCTGTGGGAAATTGCTGAGCATACATGACATTCCACTCTTTCTGTTATAAAATGTGATGGGTACTTCATGGGTTGCCAAGGAGAAAATGAAATAGGCAGCTTTTAACCACTGGTTGAAAGAATGGGACTGAACTACATCTTGGCTGATCTATACATCAGTTCCTCATATATCTGCACCATAACCAATACTCAACTAGTTAATGGAAATTTTATGTATCCACATCTTATGGGAGAAAGCCCTAGATTACACTACTGTTTGCACATATTTTCTCAAATTGTCCAATTCAAAAGTTATGGTTATGCTCTTGTTTTATACTGAATTATTCCACCAGTAGGAACAGCTTGTACCTGTTCTTCTTATCAATTGACTCTTATTTTTAGCATCTCAACATTTGAGGCAAACAATTCAATAATTAGGCATGCCCAAGATGATTAATAACTTGAAAATGCCTGAAGTGTGAAAGTACAAGTCTTCCCCTGACTTGTTCAAGTTTTGCACTTGGTGAAAAGAAGCTATTGATGTCATTACATCACTACACAGCAGAGGGCATTAGATGGACACACAAGTCGTCATCACTACACTCCTCTTGCTATATTAAATGTACAGCTTTGTTACTGCAGCTTGTTTTCAAAGACAGCACATTATAAAGAGCAGAGTGTGATAGCAAAAGACTGATTTATCTGTGAAAGCAATTGAGTAATATTTATTTAACGATCTAACTGCCATCTAGATCATACGTAACAGAGGCAGTTTAAAGAAATCATAAGTGATAGAGGAAATAATTACCCCTGCTCTAATTACCAATCTATAATTTTAAGAAACTGTTGACAATCATCTTTCACAGAGCAGAGACTACTTAAGAGAAAAGTATTACTTTAATGAGGATAAAATGATACCTTTAAAATCCAACTTCTACACATTTTCTACAACTAACTTTTTCCATGTTGTACAAAAATATTAACACGTTGGTAAAAATAACAATGTCAATTTCACAATAGCCATTCTTCAAATGTAAGGTAGTCTGCAGGATAGTCAGTTTGTGCAACCAAACCTGCTTGCAGTGTGATCTGACATTTTATTTACCCATAGATGTGGATATTACTGGCACATTTATTATCCTTTCTTGCAATACTGATCTACACCAAAGCAGGAAGATTGATTAGGCTATTTCCGTTAATCAGGACCTTTCATTATTCATAATACAGAAAGCCACCCTAGCCCGTCAGATCCATTCAGCAGTGCATTCTTACGAGTCTATTAACCCTTCTCTTATTTTCCTGCAGCCTTGTTTTATTCTCTCTCAAATATCCACCATCTCCCCTTTGACTGACACTTAACTGCATGAAAATAAAGAACTGTACAGCATAGGAACAATACTTGTGCTGACCATGATGTCAATTTAAACTGATCACACTTGTCTGCACATGGTCCATATCTCTCCATAACTTATCCATTCAATACCTGGTTAATCCTGTATATACAGTCGATCTCAGTTAAATAGTTCATCAGTTAATCCGGGCAGCTGCTTATTGGGACATTAAGAACATTTTTGGGATTCCCTTTGTTTATTTGGATCTCTATGCTGCTTAATAAGGGCGGGAGACTGCTGCCAAACACGTTTTAACTAGCATCAGTTGCACGCATCTATGTGGCCTTTAGACACTACACCATCCTCAGGATTAAGTTTTTAAATAGCTACAGTTGTGTGTGTTTTGCATTCAGAAAGCAGCAATTTTTGTCACTGATAGTTGACTCAAAATAAGCAGCAAGACAATTCCAAACTATTTTGCTCACTGAAGTTTCAGGCATTCAGGCGTGGAGATGCCAGAAACAGTCAAGAGTGAAAATGAAGCTATTTCTGAACAAGTAAGGCACAACAAAAATTTTGAATACATCAGCCACCTTGAATATTGCAATGAACATGAAGATTTGGAGGGTGCAATTGTTGATAGCATTGTATGAAGGCAGTCCATTATCTGCATTAGGTATGTGGTCCAATTCTGCTCATTGCATATACTGGATGAATTCCTCTGTCAATAACTATTAGGAACTAATGCAGTTTTATAGTACTGTAGAACTAATGGTAGCATTGGAATTTTCATTTAAATACATAATTTATTACTCAGTTTGTCTTTTTTTTTTAAATAACTTAAACCGTAGGATCGAGACGTTGGGAATCCAGCTCCCTCATAAAAAGTAATGAAATAGGGTTTAAATGAAGAAGAGTTAACAAATACCTATTTGAAACTATTTATAAGCAACTCAGGATTATCTTTTGATATGGCTCCTAAACTGAAACAGAAGAAAGCTACTACTTCGAAGACTGCACAAATCGGCAGGGAAAAAGGCCTAACCGTCTCGGCGAAGCCTCGGACTCAAGTTGGATCTCCTCCCGACGAAGTGCATGGCACTTCTGATGATGCGGGACAGGAAGTTGCAGCAATGTCGGCGGTCTCTAAGAAGAAACTGCAAGAACAACGCATGCGTGAAAGTATGCATGAACAGATATTAACAAAACTACAAATCCCAACTACAGCTGGAAGTGAAATTGGAAGTGAATCGGAAGTTGAAACAGACTCTTTGGGAAATTCAGAGGAAGAAGAAGAGGAAAAGAAGGAAGAGATTAAAGGAGACATAAAAGATATCCTGATATATATGACGAATTAATTAAAAGCTATAAGAACAGATATAAGAAGGATGCAGAATACACTCGATAATGTGGTGGAAAAACAAAACAAGATGGATAATAAAGTTAAAGAGATGGAAGTAAAAGTGGAAGAAAACACTGAAAGAATAGATAAGATAGAAGACAATAATCTTGCCTGGACAATAGAAAGAAAATGGATGTTGGAAAAAATGGATGTGCTTGAGAACTCTAGTAGACGAAGTAATATTAAAATTGTTGGTCTTATGGAAGGTACAGAGGGAGAAAATCCAATAAAATTCTTTCAAGAATGGATTCCGAAAATTTTGGAAATGAAAGAAGGAAGTCAAGTAATTGAAATTGAAAGAGCACAGAGCTTTAAGACCAAGACCTCAACAAGATCAAAATCCAAGATCAATTTTGATAAAATGCTTAAGGTACCAAGATAAAGAAATGATCTTGAAGGCAGCTACTCAAGGTGCTAAAAAGAGAAATGGGTCATTGATATTAGAAGGGAAAAGAGGTTTTTTTTTAAATCCAGACATAAGTTACGATCTTCTGAAGAGGCAAAAGGAATTTAATCCAGTGAAAAAATCTTTATGGGAAAAGGGCTATAAATTTTTATTGAGCTACCCAGCAAAATTGATAATTTTCCTGGATGACGAAGAAAGAAGTTTTTTCGTTGACTACAGGAAAGCGGAGAAATTTGTACAAGAATTACCTGATGTCCATGAAGAGGAGTAAAGAATTATAGAAATGAAATGGACTAATGATGAAGACTGAAACAAGGTTGGACTTGATGGACATTTATAAGGAAAAAAAAATAGTCGAGGAGTATTAATTGGGAGTAGAGACATTAATTATTTTCTTTACTATTTTCTTTTTTTTTTGCGGGGGAGCTGGAGGAGCTCCTGATCGATGGCTGCGAATTTCACGTGTACAATCATGGCGATTGCCATGACCCGTAAAATGGGGGGGGGGGTAATGTTGCGTTCTTTTTATTCGCAACATTAGTGGAAGGGTATTTTGGGTTTTTTTTCTTATATAATAGTTATTTTTCTTCTTTTTTGCCTGGATGGTTGGGGAGAGACTCATAGCAACATGGAGAATTTTAAAGAGTTCCCAATATATTATGAATGATTAATTTACTTAATTTTTTAAGTTTTAATGTTAATGGAATTAATGGACCTGTGAAAAGAAAAAGAGTTTTAACATATATTAAGAAAATGAAAGGAGATATAGCTTTTTTTTTTACAAGAAACACATTTAACAGAAACAGAACATAAGAAATTAAAGAGATATTGGGTTGGAAATGTCATTGCAGCTTCATTTAATTCAAAATCGAGAGGAGTTGCAATTTTGGTTAATAAATCTTTACCAATTAAAATACAAAATGTAGTAATTGATCCTGGGGGGAGATATGTGATTATACATTGTCAATTTTTTTCAGAATTATGGACTTTTATGAACATTTATGCACCAAATGAAAATGATGCAAAATTCATACAAGAAGTTTTTTTGAACTTGGCTGATGCACATGATAAAATATTAATAGGTGGAGATTTTAATTTTTGTTTAGATCCAGTTTTGGATAGGTCAACTAAAGTTGCTACAAAATCAAAAGTAACAAAACTAACTTTATCATTAATGAAAGATTTAAACCTGATTGATATATGGAGAAAAATTAATCCAAGAGAAAGAGATTATACATTTTATTCAAATAGACATAAAACTTACACAAGGATTGATTTTTTTTATTATCAAAAAATATTCAAGATAGAGTGAAAAGTGTGGAATATAAAGCAAGAATACTGTCAGATCATTCCCCCTTGATAATGACAATGATAATGATGGATAAAGAGGAATCGATTTATAGATGGAGATTTAATTCAATTTTATTAAAACATCAAGATTTTTGTGATTTTATGAAAAAACAAATTCAATTTTTTTTGGATACAAATCTACATTCAGTTGAGGATAAAACTGTATTATAGGAAGTGATGAAAGCATATTTAAGGGGTCAGATTATAAGTTATACATCTAAAATTAAGAAGGAATACGCAGCAGAAATAGATCAATTGGCAAAAGATATCATAAAGTTAGAAAAAGAATCTCAAAGATATATGACAGAAGAAAAACGAAGACAACTTGTTAATAAAATACTACAATACACTCCAGACATATCATACAGAAAAAGTAATTGAGAACTAAACAGAAATATTACGAATTAGGTGAAAGATTACATAAAATTCTTGCTTGGCAGTTGAAAACAGAACAGGCTTCTAAAACAATAAATGCAATTAGAATAAGTGTAAATAAGGTTATTTATAAGCCTTTAGAAATTAATGAAACTTTTAAAAAATTTATACTGAACTATATCAATCAGAATCACAAAATAAGATTGCTGAGATAGATACATTTTTATCACAAATAACCCTTCCAAAATTAAATTTGGAAGAACAGAAAGGATTAGATATGCCCTTTACATTAAAAGAGGTTGAAGAAGCTTTAGGATCACTTCAGAGTAATAAATCCCCAGGAGAAGATGGTTTTCCTCCTGAATTTTATAAAAAATTTAAAGATGTATTAATTCCTCCTTTTATGGAATTAATATACCAAGTGGAAAGAATGCATAAACTCCCACAATCTTTTTTAACAGTGATCATAACTGTATTGCCAAAAAAAGATAGAGATCCTTTAAAACCAACATCATATAGGCCTATTTCTTTGTTGAATACAGATTATAAAATACTAACAAAAATTTTATCTAATAGAATATCTAAATATTTACCAAAATTAATACATATGGATCAAACAGGTTTTATTAAAAACAATCAATGGATAATATAACCTGGTTACTTAGTATAATTCATTTGGCACAAAAAAGAGAGGAAATGAGTGTGGCAGTTGCTTTGGATGCAGAAAAAGCATTTGATAGATTGGAATGGGATTTTTTATTTAAGGTATTGGAAAAATATGAGTTAGGAAAATCTTTTATACAATGGATTAAAACTTTAAATACTAATCCTCAAGCTAAAGTAGTTACAAATGGTCAGATTTCAACACCATTTTGCTTAACGAGGTCAACTAGACAAGGCTTCCTATTATCACCTGCTTTATTTGTATTGGCAATAGAACTATTAGCTGAATTAATTAGAACAGATTCAGATATTGGGGGCTTTAGAGTTAATCAAGAAGAATATAAGATTAATTTATTTGCTGATGATGTTTTGATTTATTTAACAAACCCATTGCAATCTTTGCAAAGATTATCTTTTAGATTGGAAGAATATGGGAAAGTATCAGGGAATAAAGTAAATTGAGGATAAAAGTGAAATTTTACCCCTTACCAAAGGAAATTATAATCAATATCGATTAGTAACTCAATTTTGATGGTCAATAAATGGGATAAAATATTTAGGTATTAGAGTTGATAATGATGTAAAAAATTTATATAAACAAAATTATTTGCCATTATTAAAAAAATAAGAGGATCTTGATAAATGGATGATGTTACCAATAACATTAATAGGTAGAGTTAATGCTGTAAACATGAATATATTTCCTAGATTGGAATATTTATTTCAAACTTTACCAATACAATTACCTCAGAAGTTTTTTCAAGAACTGAATAAATATGTAAGGAAATTTCTTTGGAAAGGAAAGATGTCAAGAATATCATTGGAAAAATTGACATGTAAATTTGATTTAGGAGGGTTACAACTTCCAAATTTTAAGAATTATTATAAAGCAAATCAACTTAGATTTATTGCATCTTTTTTTGATGAAGAAAACCGGCATGGATTAGAATAGAATTAGATAAGATAGGAGAAAACATACCAGAAGATTTTATATATAAATGGGAATCCAAATGGATACGGGAAAAAAAAAGAATCTCCTATATTGACACTTGATTGATTTATGGAATAAGGTAAATATGGACGATGAGATAAAGAAATCTTTATTAGCAAAAAGAACTTTAATTCAAAATAGGCTTATTCCTTTTACAATGGATAATAAACTTTTACATAATTGGTTCCAAAAGGGGATTAAATATATAGGTGATTGTTTTGAAGGAGGTATATTGATATCGTTTGATCAATTAAAAAATAAATATAAAATATCAAATAACACTCTTTTCTGTTATTTTCAATTAAAAGCCTATTTACGAGAAAAGCTGGGTCAAACAATGTTGATACCAAAACCTAGTGAAATAGAAATATTAATTCAGAAAGGAAAAACTAAAAAATTTACATCTTGTATGTATAATTTGATTCAAAAACAGACAATTAAATCAGGAATTCATAAATCAAGACAAAAATGGGAATCTGATTTGAATGTTAAAATTGATGGAAAAACTGGTCAAGATTATGTTCTGATAGTATGAGAAATACAATAAATGTTCGACTTAGATTAATACAATATAATTTTTTACATCAATTATATATAACACCACAGAAAATAAATAGATTAAATTCAAATATGTCTGACCAATGTTTTCGATGTAATCAAGAAATTGGTACTTTTTTACATTCTACTTGGTCTTGTTTTAAAATTCAACCATTTTGGATAAATTTAAGACTTTTACTGGAACAAATTACTGGAATAGAACTCCCACACAGTCCACTATTATTTTTATTAGGAGACATTGAAGGGACAATACCGAAACTTAAATTGAATAAGTATCAGAAAAAATTTATAAAAATTGCTTTGGTAGTAGCCAAAAAAAGTTATCGCAGTTACTTGGAAATCTGATTTATATTTAACTATGGATCGTTGGAATAATGAAATACATAGTTGTATTCCACTTGAAAAAATTACGTATAATCTAAGAAATGAATATGATATATTTTTGAAAATTTGGTTCCCATACTTACAAAAGATAGGATTAAATACATAGGTCCTTTGAAGATAAAATTATAAAGTAATTGGGGAAAGTAAAAATAAATATCAAAATTATTTTGAACTCCATGGAGCATGTGGGGATCCTCTGATATTCAGGCAATCTTTCTCTTCTTTCCTTTTTTTCTTTCTTTAGATAAGGGTTAAGGGAGGGGAGGGTTAAGGGGAGGGGAGAGGGTTAATATTATTTTTCTTACTATTTTATCATCACATTTATTCTTTGTAATTTCTAAAATTTAATAAATAAATAAATAATAATAACTTAAACCGTTTCCATGAAACTTTGACTAATTGGGGCAGCCACTTAATTGAGCCAAAATGATGCAATTAAATAGAATTCACTGTACTGAGATTTAGTAACTTTGTTTTACATGCCATCCAGACAGATCCCTTCAAACACAAATACATAGTGATAGTACAAAATGAAAAGCAGTAAGAGAATGTAGAATATAGTGTTATTTACTGAAAAAGTGTAATGCAAAGACAAATACAAGTGCAAAGGCCATGACGAGATACATTGAGAGATCAGGAGCTCATCTTTTTTATACAAAAGGTCCATTCAAGTGCCTTTTAACAGTGGAATCGAAGCTCTTCTTGAGCCTGTTGGTGAATGTTTTGAAGATTTTTTATCTTCTGCCTGACGGAAATGGGGGAGGGGGGTGAAGAAAAGAGAATGACAGCGTGGAAGAAGTCTTCAATATGTTGGCTGCTTTCCTAAGGCAGGAAGTAGGAAGTGTAAGCAGTCAATGGAAGGGAAGCTAATTCTTATGTTAGAAGTCCAATGGAGGGTACGTGGGTTTCGAATTCCATTTCCAAAATTTGATTCCACATAAGTAAATGCAGCCTTGTCTGAGTATATTAGCATAATTCCTGTGAATTTGGAATATTTAGTCAGAGAAATTGCTGTCACCCAGTGATATTCCAAACAGTGATCAGTAATAGCAATTAGTTCCAATGATGGGTTAAAAATAGGTGTTGCCAAGTGTTATTTATAGCAGTATTGCTGTCTCTTATTTCCAGTGACCTGGTTTTTATTCTGACCGGAAGTTCAAAGTAAAATACATCAGACTTCATACATTTTGCCACATACAACCCTGAGATTCTTTTTCCTGCAGGCATCCTCATGCTTCCTATGTGAGCTTGCAATTTTGTCCTTGGACTTGCATTTATTTCCCCAGATGCTCTGCTTTCTTCCCACATTCCAAAGACATCCAGGATGGCAGATTAATTGACCACTGTAAATTACCCCTAATGGGCAGGATATTAAGCAAGATGAGAGAGAATATGCAATAGGACATTTAAGTGAAAGAATGGAACTGACAATGTTACTCTGGAAACTGGCATAGACTCAATGTGTTGAAGATTCCTCCCATGTCATAAATATGACAAAGTAGCAATTGATCATATGATCAATTATGACATAGCAATTGATCGGTAAACCTGGACTGATGATCCAGAAAGGAGAGCTAACCCTACCCAGGGATAACATCTTTCCTTATTCTAAAAACACTGATTTTACCATATCAAGTGATTAGAAAAGACAAAGGAACACTGCCCTCGACTGCATGAGAAACAGGAGATCTTGCTAAAAGTTAACAGTGGCAAAGGCGGCACATGGGAGCCTAAAGTTCTTAAGTAGCCTTACCATTATTGTACTGGAACTTTGCAAGACCTACATCTCAAGTATTAATTACAATTTTGGTTAAGAGGTGCATCAAAAATTATTCAGTCTGTTTTCTTGGATGGCCAAGATTGAGCAGACTTGTTTGGAGTTCTGAAGAATGAGGAGTTATCTTGTAGAAATGTACAAAAATTTAGATGAAGACTTATGTCATAAAAGCATGGAAGATGTTTCCCCTGCCATCAGAATCTCAGAATTTGGAGCAAACCATTTAGTATAAGTAGACATTTCTTCTATCACAGCATGCTGAATCTTTGGAATCCACTATCCAAGAGGAATATGGAAGTTCAATCAAAACAAGAGACTGATAAGATTTCTGTATATTACAAGAGCCATGGGATATAGGGAAAATGTGCAAACAAGTAAGGCTAAACTAAATCAGTCAAAATCTTGATAGACGACAGAGCAGGCTCGGATGGCACTGTCATGCAACAAATTCTTACGTTGTGTTACATCACCAGTGACAGCAAACCATTCATATTATTCCCTCCATGATCTTATGTTTCTAAAACTTCTATCTGCGTACAATCCTCTACAAACTTTAATGTCATGATCACCCCACAATTTAAGTATTCAACATTGCTGGCAAAGACTTTGAAGTCACGTTCTCAAATCTCTTCCATAAATGTTGCCTCTTTTCATTAAGACTAGTTTCAAAACTTTCTTAGAACAAACCTTCAGTCTTCTGTCCTAGAAGACCCCTACGTGTGACCTGTCATCAAATTCTTTTCAATAATGTTTGTGTTGCACCTTAGATCATTTTCCTGTTATAAAACAACTAGATAAAATGTTATTGTTTTAGATAAGTAACCACCACCAGGCTTTTACCATGGAACACAACTTAACTCAATTTTTTTTCTGTGACATTCAATATGAATTACCAACAAATTTGGAAAGGCAACTGTGTCTCCACTACCCTTGCCTATCCATCCCTTTTTCCTCCCACTCCCCTTAGTTAGCAGCATTGAACCAGCTAAGGATCCAAATATCATTTGCAAACATTGTCAGAGATGGGCTTTTAAGAGTTTTAAGACTGAGTATTTGCATGTTAAATTATCACATGAACACAAAGCCATAGGTTTTTAAGAAGTTCCATCTTTTAAACTGAGCTAATGATTTTCTCACAATCCTCCATTAATATAAAAACACTTGAAAATAGATACCTTCTCATGAATGTGGCAAAATTCGTTCCCTTAGAGGATTTGATGGAAAAAGTGGAACTGTTATTCAACGATATTGCCAAACCTGATTTACATATCTATAAATGTAGCAGAAATATACCAAACTGCAAAACCAGCAGGATCAAATTTTAAAGCTGCTGTGCAACCACATTCAGTTTGTCAGTAGGGCAAACTAAGATCTTCATTTGAACTTGAAGCAAGGGCAAGATCCATTGTTAAGGCCCATATGGAGACCAATGACATAGATTAACCAAAGTAGAAGTCTCTGCTGAAGAAATATGAATTAAAGTCCAAATTATAAAGTAAACCTACAACAGTAATAACCACTGGATTACTACCAGAGTCACATGCAAATTGACAGAGGAAATATCCAAGAACTGAATATGACTCAGAAGATTGTGGGGGTGAGAGAACAGCTTCAATTCAGAGAGTACCAGCATTAGAGACAGTACATCTTCCATTGGGACCAATCTTACTCAAACAACTCTGGTTACAAAATCATTGAATTTAAATACTAAATATGTCACCAGTCTAAAAATTGGAGATGGGGGAAATGATCCAAGAGAGGTGAACTTAGTAAGTTAAAGGGAAACGACAAATCCATTAAGTAGGTCTGCAAATTTGGAAACAATAGTCCAAGTCTGACACTTTGAATTGGACACAATGGTAAAAAAAATACCAAAAGCTTATCTGAATTGCATGCAACGTTCATGACAAGATAGATTGTTTAAAAGCAGTATCTAGTGGCTATAACAAAATGTCCAAGATTTAAATATTCCAGTCAACTCATCCAACAGTAGAAACAGGCAAAATGGAAAAGACAGTCAGTGCTCTGACATTATAGAATGATATAAAAGTCAACAAGAGATAAGTTTATAGCTCAGAAAAATCAAGCAATTGATGTAGTCTGCAAAGCTCATGGTAGACAGTGGTGGAGGTTGCAAGTAGGCCCCCAAGCAGTACTGGGAAAGAAGGGTATTGCACAAACCAGCGAATTAGAGGCACATGTAATAAGAGTAATACAATAACCAGTGGGGGGGGATTTAATCTACACATTGTCTTGTCAAACCAAATGTGTTGAAGATGAATTTGTGAAGTACATAAGAAATGGTTATCTACATTAGTGTGTGAAGTATCCAACAGGGAAGAACTTATTTTATGTCCAGTATTGGTTACATGAGAAAGGGTTAATTGATGATTTAGTTGCCAAGTGGCCTTTAGGGAACACTGGTCATTGGAAGAATTACAAATAAAAATTAAGACCAATTTGGCTCATTGGGAAATTTGGGGCTCAAACTATGAAACCATGAGACGCAAGTAGGTAAATTTAAGAATATTAAAAAGTATGCCAATAAACATACAATGGATAGAGCTTACAATCAATATGTATCTTTTAAGGCAAAGACAATCCATCATGAAGTATTCAGCAAATTAATTTAAAGAAAGCATTAAACCAATGACAATGGCATATGATTTTGGAGAAAGTAAGCTAGTGGATTATAAAAAAAAATTGAAACTCAGCAATGGACTGAAGCTAGCAAGAATCAAAACAAACTGTAAGTGCTTCCATAGGTAGATAGAAAGGTAAAGACTGTTATAAGTTCATGTGGATCCCTGACAAACAGACAGGTAAGGGTATATTGAGAATAAGGTGACAGAAAAATTAGATGTAGATATTTTGTATCACTCTTTATGGAAAATTCAGAAGACCTCCTAGAAATAGTCGAGAAGTAAAGGCCTCAAGTAGACAAGGTGCTCAAAAAGTTAGCATTAGTAATTAATGTGGCACAGTAGCATGGCTGTTAGCTGACACCATTATAGAGCCAGTGACCCTGGTTTAATTCTGCCGCTATCTGTAAGGAGTTTGCACATTCTCCATGACTGTGGGTTTTCTGTGTCTGTAGCTTCCCTCCACATATTAAAGACTTATGGGTTAGTGGGCTAATTGGTCATATGCTTGTAACTGGATGGTGTGGGCTTATTGGCATATTATCATGCTGTCTCTAAACAAAAGTAATTAATACTTCAGAAAACAAGTTTGAAAGGCACTAAATCCCCCGGAAATAACACACATTCCAAAATTTTGAAGGAATTTTCATTGACAACATTCATTCACTGTCATTATCTAAGATTCCTAACTTCCTGAACAATTCCCACAGAAATCATATGCATGATTTTTTCCCCCAAATATTTTAGAGGACACAAGCACAGGTAATTTATTATGTTCATTTGGAAGTTTCATTATATATTAGAAATTGATTTGGAAAACTGACCACTGAGATCACACACAATCATTAATATTGACACTTGAAGTAAAATGGAAGTGCCTAGGAGTTACTTTAAAAGCTATTAGCCATGACAGATCATGGATTTCTCAACACAGAACAACATCTGAAGTTGAAGCTGGGACTTCATGTTTTTAGCAAGAACATTATCTGTTTGACAGGCACCTGAACTAAATCAGAAGATGCACTTACCCTGAATAATTAACCTGGTGCACACATTGCATATGCTACAATGTAATGCACATTTTAGCATACCTTATTTGTTACAGCTCATGTAGCATTATAGATCAAATAAAATTAATGCTTTAGCTCCAATTTTCCCACCATTTTCATCTCTTCAAGCAGAGCCTAGTTTTCATTAGCAGCCAGTCTCTTGTGCACCACAGGCAGTACTTTTATTCACCAACAAGTAATAGTTAGCCTTTGCAAAATTAATAATTAACCTTAATTAGTTGTGAATGATAACTTGAGAATAAACACTTCAGTTAGGTTATCATTCAGAATACAGAAAATAGTGCCCCAGTTTACCATTTAAAAGCAACATTTATTATGCTATGAGGTATTTCCATTTGTGGTGATTGGAGCAAACTACCACAGGTGCTGGAAATACAAATCAAAAAACAAAACATGCTGTGAGCATTCATCAGGCAAAGCAGCAACAGCAACTAGAGAAACAGAGTTAGCGTTTGGGTCAAGGACCCTTCATCAGAACTGAAAAGTGAAAGACCATTTTTTTCCCGTTTCTTTACAGTGTCTCTCTGCAACTTGAAACATGGCCATCTTCTCACTTTTTCAGCTCTGATGAAGGGCCCTTGATCTATAACATCAATTATTTGACTTACTGATTGTTCCGAGCATTCTCCGCCTTTGTGTCATACGTTATACCCTGGTTTAAACTTCAGAAATAATAAATTTCCATTATTGTTACCATTATTATTAGCAGTGCTAAGAATCAGTCTGATGCAGTAGCAAGTACAGATCTCGAGTACATATAAAAGCATTCTGCTTCAGAAACCAGTTCAAATTGCCCATGAGGCTGTGGCAATTCTTATTTTGATTAAAAATAAGGAATAAATGCATATTAAATCAGAATACAGCTTATTCTGATAATGACTATTTTCCCCCAGTACATACACGTATATTCAAAAACAAAGAGTTTTCAGACCACATGGGGGAAAAAAACTGATCCTGAAGTGATAAATTTTCAACTTATGTGCATGCAAATCATAGATCCAGTAACCAAGAACAATAAAAACACGTTTTATGGCCCTTCTAACCGTTCAATAATTTGTGGTTGAACTGACCATGTCTGAACTCCATTTTCCTGACCCCTAGCTAAAATCTAAAGATTTGTCTGTCCTTGAATATACTTAATCATCTTTTATAGCAACCTTTTTGTGTGCCATGGAGCCTTACCATTTACTGAGGGGATCAATGGATCCCAGGTTGGGAACCCCTACTCTTTAGTTTCAGGAATTGAGTGAGTGAAGATTTAAAACAAACAATTTATTTCTCACATACTTCATTTTTGGATTATTTAGAGCAGCTGAATTAACTTTATTGTCAATGATGTTAAATCCACAATCGTTGGTGGAAATTCTGTGCATTCTAATCACTGCAACTACTCTTGGAGATTAGTGTGCGGACTGCAAAATATGATATCCGAGTACTTGATAGTTTAAGGCTTAAGCTCTATTATCAATTGAAGTCGGTCTTCACACTTGAAACATGAACCTTCACACTTTTTAAAACATTAATTTCTGGGATCTGGACAATACCAGCAAGGCCAGTATTTATTGCTCCCCTCATCCCAGTTGCCTTTGAAAAGGTTCTGGTGGGTTACCTTCTTGAACATTTGTAGTCTTTTTGAAGGCACATCAAGATCATTATTGGAGTGACCTTTGCAGCATTCAAGTCCAGTAATACTTAATAAAAGGCAATATGTAGTTCCAAGTCAGAATGATGCACAACTTGGAAGGATACTTGCAGGTGGTAACATTCCAAAGTGATTGCTACTTGTCCTTTTTAGAGAAAAGCTGCATATTTATGATGTGCATTTTAAGGAGCCTAGATGCGTAACTGTAGAAAATTTTGAACATAGTGCACACTGTGGCCAGTACGTAGTGGAGGTACCGTAGACTTACGACGGTTGATAGGCTGCAAATCGAACAGTTTGCTTTGTCCTGGATGGAATTAGTGGAATAACACTCCTTCATGCAAGTGGAGGGCATTTCAGATCACTGCTGATTTGTGCTTTGAAGATGGTAGAAATGTCTTACACATGTCAGGAGGCAACTACTTGCCATCCCTTACAATATTAAGGATAGAGTAATGCTACTGATTGATGACAAATCCACAGCAGGTTACCCAACTACCAAAATTGCCAGATATATTACTTACCACTTTTCTGCTTATGTCTGACTATTATCTATGTCTATTTGTGTACAACATAGGATATTGGGGTTGCTGAGGAGTTGCAAATGGAACTGAAATTTTGTAATCAGTGAAACTTCTCATTTGTGAGTCTATGATGGAAGAAAGGGCATCAATGAAGGTCAATGCCCAATGAATTCTAACAGTGATATCCCAAGACTGGGGCTGAGATGATTAACCTTCTATAGCCAGAGATATCTTCCTTTGTGCAAAGTATAAACTCAATGACCTGTTTTACCAGAGTGCCCGGATGCCATTCTCAAAGCCAAATGCTGCTTTGTTGTCAAAGGTTTTCATCTTATCCCCTAGAACTCAGTACACTGGTCCAAGATAGACCAAGGCTATTAGGAGACCTAATTCCGACTAGTCCTGGTGAAACAAAATGGCCATGTGCAAGCAGGTTGAGAAAATTGCTGAAAGTGTATTGGAGAAAATGCAGCATGAAAAAGTGCCGCATGGAATAGGGCTCTCTGGCAACAACTGTCAGTCAGCACAATAGTGCACTTTATACAAAATAGCACTGTGCACCTAACATATTCAACACCCAAGTGAGAACTCATCAACTGTATTTGGATGCAATAACCCTTCCCAATACAATTTCTGCAATTTCTTCATGCAATAATGTTAACCTGGCAACACAAATCTAAAACCTGATTTCTGAGAAGTACAGGGACTGCTTGAAGTGCAATTGACTGAATATCTTAAGTAGTGCCAAATCTCATTCAAGGGGTTTATGAATCTGACGTATGTATTTGTTTCTGCTTAAAAATATATAGAGGGTTCTTGCCTCTCACTACACCCAAGTTGGAAACTTACAAATATGAACAGAAGAACTTGGGAGTACTCTCCTAAACAGGCTGGCAAAAACTCCAACCAGGCACTGATAAAGCAAATTAGGCAGTAAGAATTCAAACTACAACTGACAGACTAGTGTAATTTAGTCATGACTGCTTTGTAAGGCAGCATCAAACACTTTAGAATCTGTACTGTTGACCTATAGGTGGCTCTTCAAGATTCTCTGTAGCCTGTTGAAATACCATTTCTAACATCTATAACATACAAAAGACAAAAAAGTCCTTAAATACCAGCCATGTTACATATGTTAAAACAATTAAAGAAAAACTCTTGAAAGTGAAGTAATTGTTTTAAATAGTTTTCAAATGTATTAATATTGACTTATATTCAATGTTTTTATACTTGATTGTTGTATTGTTTTATACTGGATGAGTGATGTTCATTTGTTTTGCAAATATTCATAATTACTTGCAATGAAATATAGCAAATGTATCCTTTTCTTCATAATTTATAACTCTTTCCTTTCCAGGATAGTTCTTCATTTTCTGTAAGGATCAAATATAATGTAGACATGGACTAGTCCACATATTCCCATCAAAATGATTGGAAACAATAGACTGCTGATGCTAGAAATCCGCAGCAACAAACAAAATGGAGGAGGAATTCCTCTGGTCAGTCAGCATCTAAGGAAGGAAATGGACAGTTAATGTTTTGGGTCAAGGCCCTTCATCAGAACTGGAAAGAAAGAGGGTAGATGGCCAGTATAAAAATGTGGTGGGAAGGGAGGAGCAAGTGCAGGGATGTGGTGTTTGTATCCAGCTGAGGTGGTGTGATTGGCAGGTGAGGAGGGACAGTGAGAATTAACTGTGGACTTCAGTCATCCTGGGGTGAGGGAAGGAGTCAGAGAGGAAAGAGTGAGCAACTTTAATTGCTGGATGTCAACATCTGAGGATCTATCCTTGGCCCAACACAATGATGCAATCACTAAGAAAAAATGCCAGCGACTCTACTTCATTAAGAGTTTGAGATTTCATACGTCAAAGACTTTTGGCAGATGTATAGTAGACAGCATTCCCACTGGTTGCACCGAAGCCTGGTATTGTGCCTCCAATGCTCAGGATGGTTAGCACCTCTAGACAGTTGTACTCAGCCAGCTCCATCATAGGAACAACCCTTCCCACCATCAACGACATATTAAAGCAGTGGTGTCTTAAGGCAGCAGCATCTATCACCAAGGAAATTGGCTGGCCTGGACATGCCCTCTTCTCATTACCACCATCAGGGAGGAGATACAGGAACCTGAAGGCCCACACTCAATGATTCAGAAACATATTCTTTATAGCCATCAGATTTTTGAACAGTCCATGAAGACTACTTCATTATTCCTCTTTTGTATGTATTTTGTAATTATAGTGATTTTCCACCTTTGCACTACACCACTGCTGCAAACAAAATTCATAATATAAGACAGTAATAATAAATTAATTCTGAAAGATACAAGAAACTGAGGTGATAGATGGAAACGGCAAAGGGCTGGAAAAGAGTAAAACTATTATTTACTAGTTTCTTCATTCTTCTAAGCTTGTTCCACATATTGGGAGATCACAATAGATCCTCTCCTGTCTCATATTTTGGTATATTTTCAGGTTAGAAATAAATATCAACAAAGTACATTCCTGAACACAAAATAAGCGTCTAAGCAACTTCATTCTGAATTCTCAACTGCACTTCTCCCAATCATGTTACATTTATAAAAGTGAACAAGATTTTTATTTCATAGGTTATAAATTTCCATTGCCCACTTAATTATCCATTCTTGGTGCAAACGCAGTTGATCGAATCTTAAATACAACTTATCAATGACATCTAGAAGTGAAAATAAATCTGAAATTTGTTTAACCATACTTACCAGCAAGGTTGTCCCACCTTGAGAGATAAGGAAATGCCCCGACTGCACAATAATCAAGGAGAGAAACCCCTTTTCTGGACTGGATTCAAAAACCTGACAGTAAAACAAAATCTAATTACTTGTATTAATATTAAAATATTTATAAAACCATTAAAGACCTATCCTCTAACATTTCAGTAGCTTCATACATGTTGCCAGTGCCTGCATTAGAATACTCCAAAACCAACTGAGGCTGGAAATGTTCCACCTTGTTTCAGAGAAAACCTTGCTGCTTCCTGCTACATCACATTCCTTCAAATTCCACCATCAGTTGCCCACTGCAATACATACCAACTCACATCAATCAGATAATGCCAGAAAAATCTCACAACCACTTCCTGAAATTTCCCCAGAACCTTCAAACCAGTCAGAAGCACACTTGCCATCTGTCCTCATTACAGCACACTGAAATGCTTATAACATTAATGAGCTGAGTATTTTTAACTGGCTGGTGTACACCGCAAACTTAGGCAAATGGGAGATTTTAATGGAATAAGAACACAAAATCTCTGCAAAAATTCTGGATTATCTCTGCCACAATCACTTCCACTTAAAATAAGACTGGAAGCAGAAACTGGGGACAAACGAATACAAATTGGCAAAGTTCAGAGCCACCCACCTTCCCAGTCCCATATCATAATCTGAAACAAGTTTGAGTTCACTGTCATCTGACTTCACATATACAGTATATGGTCAAGCAAAACATTCTTCCAGACCATGGTACACCACACAACAAATACATCACACACAGCACATAAACAAAAATATTATACTATAAGTTAATAAAATATTAAATATTAATAAAAAGCTTAGAAAAATAGAGGGCTATAGGTGAGCCTAGTAATTTCTAAGGTAGGGACATGTTCGGCACAACTATGCGGGCCGAAGGTCCTGTATTGTGAGGTAGGTTTTCTATGTTTCTAAAATAATTTGAAATACATGTAATAAAGTGCAGCACAGGTAAACAGTTAACAATATAGTAATTAGCTCGTTGTCGTAATGATGAGACCCCGGTGATGACAGGGTATCCATCAGTCTCACAACCTCAGGGAAGAAGCCAGTCTGGCAGTCCTAGTCCAAATGCTTCTATACCTCCTTTCAGATGGCAGTGAGTCAAAGCAATAGTGGAGAGGGGTCCTCAACAATACCTTGGGCCCTTTATCTATAAATCTTCCAGTAAGTATCACAAATAAGGGGGAGGGAGAGCCCGATGATTCCCTCGGCGTGTTTTTTTTCCTAATAACCAGCCACGAACTACCACCCGTGAATACACTCCAATCCTACTATTAACGAAACCCTCTAAACCACACCGCTCCCAAGGCCACTCCATCGCTCCCTTCTCCACCCCCACCCCCCAAAGTCATCTGGGCAAAACATCTTCTACCTCACCTGCCCGTCAGCCAATCACCCTATACATCAGGCCATCGCTGCCCGTCACCGTAACCTGGCCACTGTTTCTCAAGCCATCATCACCGTCACCCGTCCACCCTATGCACCAAGCCACTGTCGCCCATCACCATCACCAGGCCATCCCCGCCCCACACCATCGACGCCCATTCACGACCCCGTCGCCCGCATACTGCCCCAAACTCCTCGCCGCTATTCACGAAGGGAGAGGCCGTCCATCCTCCCCAACACCTCGCCAATCAGCGGGCCACCCGAGCTGCTCTCTCCCAACGTCCGTCACTCAGCTGCCCCCGGTCGGTCAGCCGTTCCCGACCTCTGTCACCCAGCACCACCAACCCCCACAGTGTCTGTGCTACTTTCTCCTTCATTCCTCTCTCACCTCCCAGGAGTTCGGCGCTCCACCCGATGCCAGGAAACGCGCGTACCGCTTCAACGACCACTGGGTGCTAGGCAGCGCCTCCACACCACCGGCTGCTCCAGTCGTCGAACGATGCGCCGCCATTAGCCCGCGCAAAGAGGGAAAGCAACGCACAGGCTCAGAAAAGAACCAATCAACCATGAGCAGTGGGGGAAAATCACCAATTAAATTGAAGTAGTGTCACCAGTGACCAATTACAAAGAGCTCTGTTGCTGGAAGGTCTGATTTTTTGTGGATCACTTTAGACCAATCAATTTACGAAAATCCAGTTATCTACCCAATGGGCATCTTCCTACCTCACTGCCACTAATTCCTTGGATCTCCTTTTGGGCTTGAGGGAATAGCCTTGAGGCGGCTGTTCCTCTTATGATCTAATATCTCATATAGATTCGTACAGAGGGGTGGAGTGTGCAAGTTGTTGCTCTTTAGAAATGTATCAATTTGTCAGAGCAGTATTTTTCATCACTCTCAGCTTTCTATTGAAGAGCAAACATAAGTAGATGGGGAACATTTCCAGAACTCAAGATTATTCTTTTAATGCTCCGAGAAAGTTGTATGCTGGCTTTAATATGGACAAAAGAATTAGAAGCAGAGGACTCAGAATGGGACTATTTGGCCCTTAGGTGTACACCAGTTCTGAGCATCCTCACAGGGAGAATGTGCAAACTCCACACAGACAGAACTCAAGGTCAGGATTGAACCTTCATCCTTGGAGACAGCAACCATGCTACCATCTAGCACTTTGAGCCTGCTGCTCCCTTTCAGCAAGATTATGATTGATCTTCTGTCTCCATATATTTTTCTGCCTCTCAGGCTACATGCCTTCTCTCTCTTTATATCCTGAAATCTATCCATCTCTAGTTTGAAAGAATGCAATGACGGCTTTAATAACTTTCCCCCACACCATCCTGTGGTGGAGAATTCCAAATATTTGCCACCCTCTGAATGAATAAACCTCTCCTCATCTCAGTCCTAAATGGCCTACTCTTTAATTTAACACAGTGTTCCCTAAATTCTGATATCCTCAGTCAGGAGAAAAATCCTTGCTGCATCTTGTCTGTCAAGCCCTGTAGGAATTTCTTTTAATTAACAATTAGATCACTTCACATTCTTCTAAGCTCCGGAGAATACAGGCTTAGTTGACTCAATCTATCCTGATACAACAAACCTGCCATGTCAGGAAGCAGTTTAATGAGTCTTGGACACACTCACTCAATAACAAGTATATTCTTTATTAGTAATTGACCAAAATTACTATATTCCAGACAATATCTCATCAAGGGCCTGTGTAATTGCAGTAAAATTTCTTTGGTCCTGCACTCATCTCCTCTTTTAATAAAAGCCAACGTTCCCATTTGTCCTCCGAATTGTTTGCTAAACCTGATTGTTCACTTTCAGTGACTTGTGTGCAAGGACATCCAGGACCGTCTGAACAACAATATTTCCAAACTTCTCCATAACGCCATAAGACATTGGAGCAGAATTAGGCCATTCAGCCCATTGAGTCTGCTCCTCTCAACCCCATTCTCCTGCCTTCTCCCAGTAATCTTTGATGCCTTTACTAATCACAAATCTATCAACCTCCACTTTAAATACCCCCAGTAACTTGACCTCCACAGCTGTCTGTGGCAATGAATTCCACAGATTATCCTGCTTCTGGCTAATGTCACTTGCACTATTAAAATTTTTGAAAATACATTAAATCTCTCATCGTTAAAAGAATAGTACTTTCTGTTGTAAGTGCCAAAGTTCACAAACTCACATTTTTCATCATTATGTCCAAATAACCATGTTCTCACTGAGCTTGTTTACAGTATGATTGTGAATTTGTTTACATAATTGGGGAGGCACAGTAGCTTTACCGTACCTGCAACTTGGGTTCAATACCTGCTGCTGCCTGTAAAGAGTTTGTACGTTCTCCCTGTGACCACGAGGGCTTCCTCTGGGGACGTCGGTTTCCTCCCACAGTCCAAAGACTACCAGTTGGTAGGTTAATTGGTCATTGTAAACTATTCTGTGATTAGGCTAGGAATAACTCGGAGGATTATTGGGTGGTGTGGCTCGAAGGACCAGAAGGTCCTATTCCACTCAGTAGCTCAATAACTAACTAAATAAATAATCTTCTTTGTAGCACACACAAAATGTTGGAGGAACTCAGTAGGCCAGGCAGCATCTATGGAAAAAAGTAGACAGTTTACTTTCGGGGTGAGATTTCTCATGTTTGAAATAATCTTCTTTACTCCTCACTACTCTGTCTAGTTCATTATCACTTGCAATCTTACAAATATGGCATTTAATACACCATCATGCACTAATCTCTCTGGTACCCCACTAGATGTAGCCTGCGGTGATTACAAAGACCTTTTAATTCCTATTCTTTGCTTTACATCTGTTAAAAAGTTCTCAAGCTGTACACTGACTAAGGTCATGGATCTGAAAGAGTTATTTTTTTCTCTCTCCATAGATGTTATCTAGCCTGCCTGACCCCAGCATTTTCTCTTTTTTTTTCAGATTTCTGTAGATTGTACTTTCCAGTTCTAATTTGGACACTTGTGTAATCTCATAAATGGGGAATTAACATTCAGGTAAGATGTCGCTTAGTGTCTTCAGGCAAGATACACTGACAGAAAAAAAGATAGGCATCTTCAGAGCTTCCCACAAAATAAATCACATACATTTTTTTTTTAAGGAAAACCTTCAGTCTGCATTAAAAATTCAAATCAGATCAAATGTGGTAGTGAGCTGTATTTCATAGGCTAAGATCATTGTAAATCCCAAGCACACTTAGTTTTCAAATGGAGAGAAAGAAATGACCAGGGCTTAAAAGATTAACAAAATGGAATGAAATAAATAGGACTGAGAAGATAGAAATGAGGCAAAGCAGCTGAATTAAAATGAAATTGCATAAGAGACCAGGCATCCTTATGACCCTATGCTGAGGGAATATTTTTGATGAAGATGTTTGGAGCTGGGTCACAGCCCTGAGGAACTCCCGCAGCAATGTCCTGGGGCAGGGCTGAGTGGCCACCAACAACCACAAAGAGCGATTTTGTTCTTCAAATTACAACAATTCCACATGCTTAAGTAATCCATCTATGACTTTTGTTTATTTTCATTGTTCTGCCTAAGAATGCATTGTATTCTAGTCTATTTCATTCACTACTGGATTTATATTTCACCTCATTCCAAGGAATTCTGCTCTATTGTGCCACATGGAGTGAGATACTGCTGGTAAACAACCAGGTGAATTAGACTTTGAGATCTGTGTTTTCCTACCTTTCACTTCAGCTGTTTTGCCTTATTACGCAAGGCAATACACTCCTCACTCTCAATTATAGTTGCTACTTATTGTTTCTGTTAATTATTTTAAACCTGGTCATTTGCACTCACAATTCACTGACAAATGAAGCAGCCCATGCTTGCATTCATGACTTAAACAACACTCAGGCATAGGCTGATAAGTGGCAATAGAGTCATAGAGAGATAAGGCATGAAAACAGGCACTTCGGCCCACTCCGTATGCTCAGCTCTGTAGTAATCCCATTTGCTAAACTTTCCCCACATTCTCATCTACTGCCTCAGGTTCTATCCCACATCTAAATACTAGGAGTAATTAACAATGGTATACCAACCTGCACATCTAGGCTATAGCATCCTTACCTTTATTAGCTGAAGTAATGAGTTCTAGAGTCAGTAAGTTTTACAGCTTTATAGAACACTGGTTAGGCCACATCTGGAGTATTACATTCAATTCTGGTAGCCCCATAATAGGAGGGATGTGGAGAGAATGGAAGAAAAAATTTACTAGGAGGTAAACCAGATTCCCCCTTCTCCAGCCCTTTATCTCTTTCATCAGTTATCTTCTCATCTCTTTATTTCATCCCCTCCTCCTCTCCTGGTTTCCCCTATCACCTGCCAACTTGTACTTCTTCCTCTATTCCTTCCTACTCTGACTTCCTTTCCAGTCCCAATGAAGGGTCCTGGCCCAAAACGCTGACTGTTTCATCTTTTGCCTGGCCTGCTGAGTTCCTCCAGCATATTGTGTGATGGTGCTTGGATTGGAGGCTATGTGCTACAAGGAGAGCTTAGATAAACTTGGGTTATTTCCTCTGGAGCACTGGAAGCTAAGGGAGACCTGAAAAAAGGTTTATAGTATTGTGAGAGGCACAGAGTAGACAGTTGTTATATTATTCCTACGATTGAAGTATCTAATACTGTACCAGAAAGCATGCATTTAAGTTACTTTCAAAGTAGGTACAAGGGCTTAGTCCTGTATGCAGAGAGTGATGGATGTCTGGAATGAGCTGCCAAGAGTGGTAGTGGAGGCAAATATGACAGAGGTGTTTAAGAGGCTCTTGGATGGGCAGAGAATGAAAGGTTATGGACATTGTGTAAGCAAAAAGAATTAATTTAGTTAGGCATTTAATTACTTGTTTAACTAGCTTGGCACAACGCCCTGGGCTTCAAAGCCTTTTCCAATACTGTACTATGTCTTACGTGAGGGACGTGTGGAGTGGGGGGGGGGGGTTGTCGGAGAAAACTAATACACCTGAGCAAGGCCATGTGGTCTTCATACTGTTAGAACTTCATACTGTTAGCACCTGAGGTCCGGAATGAATGTTCATGCTACAACAGTCTTACACTACCCGTGAGTTTCAACGACAATTGTCATCACCATCAATATCCTGGGGAGGTCATCATTGATCAGAATCTCAATTAGCCCATCCACATAAAATTCACTGATTGCAAGAGAAGCCTGTGTTATGAATGGTTCCATTTTCTGATACCTGCAATCCTTTCTGCTGTCTAGATTCTGGCTGACACCCTCTGCTTGCTTGAGTGCATGCAGCTCCAGTGATACTCAGGAAGTCTGACAAAGCAGACCTGGTAACCTATTCACCATTATCAATACGCTTTAGCTCAACTACATTGGGTAAACCATCAGAGCTACTCCACCAAGACTACCATCAAGAAAAACAAATACTTCAGGCGCATGGTAACACAATCACCTATATGTTTCATTCCCATTAGAGCACCATCTTGCATTGTTATTACTATCCCTTCATTGTCATTACATATGTCTTGGAACTCTCTTCCCAACAGCATTATGGCAGTACCTTCACCAGAAGAACCACAGCATTTAAGCAAGCAGCTTGCCACCACCTTTTCAAAAGCATGGGTGTTAAATGTTGGTCTCTCTGGCAATCTCCAAATCCAGAAACATGAATAAATAAACAAGGGCAGCATGGTAGCATAATGGTTAGCACAACGCTTTACCGTACCAGTGACACAGGTTCAATTCCCACTGTCGTCTTTAAGGAGTTTGTACATTCCCCCCATGACTGTGTGGGTTTCCTCCCTCAGTCCAAAGACCTACCAGTTGCTAGATGAATTGGTCAGTGTAAATTGTCCCTTGATTAGGCTAGAATTAAATCATGTGTTGCTGAGGGCGTGGCTCAAAGGGCCTAAGCACTGGATCTCAATAAATGAATAAATACATAAGCAAACAAACAAAACAATCAATCAAGACTGCAAGGGAATTGGAGAAAATCAAGGGTTGGCCCTGTGAGTATGCAGCATATTTAACATATTCATAAACTCCAAAATGTAGATTGTTCAATGGCAACCACTGCAAAATCCCAAAATATAGAACTATTTCCTCCAACTCACACCACACACAAACCCTCAACTATATATTTCTTCACCTAATAGGATCAATCTCAGAATTAAAATCAATTTTATGCCTGCAACATGATCCTTACATTAGTTTTTCTTTATGACTGCCTCACATGGGTGAGTTTTTTCTGCTTTCTAACTGAAGTTGAATGTATCAGCAGTAGGACCATAAACTAAAGCCCTGAGGAAACAAATATAATTGTTACCTGCCACCAATATCAAAGACAGGAGCTGACACTTTGACATAATACTATCTTATTTAAGTATCCTTCTATATTCTAGACAACTCCATGACAAGGTTAAGTGTAGGTGATTAGTTGGTTTCCACAGTGCCATTATAACATGGTTATACTTGTGTTAAGTGATGCTCTTGTTGACAATGTAAAATAATATGCTCTCCTTGAACTGTAATATCAGGTAATTCTGCTCTGCACTGGCACACTCTGAGGTCACCTTCTTCATTCAAGAGCTCTCTTCACATACAGAAGCTTATGTAACCTAGCACATTCTGAAGCTTTCTTCGTTGACATTCTGTAATTTTGTAAGCACTTGAAAACTTACCTTGTTAATGCAGCCTTAAAATCTCCCTCGACTTTTGTTTTTAAATATTCTCAAACGTTCTAAAATTTCTTTTTCCAATTACTTGTGGTCCAAAAGAATTCCCGGCTTTTGAAATCTGACATTTCCTATAAATTAGTCCCCCTACCAAACTGTCTTTACGTTTCAGTTTTCACTAATCCTCCCTTCTCTTCAGATTGAATAGAAAGGCACATTGATTACATTAAGAGACTGCAAAGGAAATTTCATTGGAGGCAATAAACTGAATCAAAGAATGATTCTGTTAATTATACACTCTGTTAGATATTTCACAAACACACAATGATGTTAACAGAAACCAAAATAGTAAATCACAACAGCACAATGTTTTTGCATAAATATAAAAATTAAATTAACAAAATAGCAAAATTAAAAAAATTGTTTAAAACATAACATAAAAATAACATCCCACAACCTGTGGAAAATATGTACATTTTATGGGAAATAACAAGTGCCTATTATTTCTTTCTGTGAGTCTCAAAATGTTATCATGCTTATGAAACCTGATACTAACATTTTTTCTTTAGATTGGTGAATTGCTTCATTAAAAATGCTGCCGTAACATGAAAAAATATGAAAAGATTATTGACATAATTATTGAGTGAATTTTGTACATTTCAGCTTAATTAAAGGTTGTCATCAAGTCATACAGCATGGAAGCAGGCTCTTTGGCACATCAATAACAAGCACCCATCTACACAAATTCTATTTTATTCTCTCCCCCACCACACACAAACACACACACATTCGTGTCAAGTCCCCCCAGACTTCCCCACTCATCTACACATGGGGTAAATTTACAGAGCCCAATTAACCTACCGAGATGCATGTCTTTGGGATGTGGGAGGAAACCAGGGCACTGGAGGGAACTCCACACAGGCAGCACCAGAGGTCAGGATTGAACCGTGGTCACGGGAGCTGTGAGGTAACACTAGTTGTAGCATTGTGCCTGACTTGAGGAAACTTTTACAAGACAACCTGCAATTGGCATGATCACAGCACATTTCACCTTTCATAATGCCACGGAACATCACCCCACTTCTGGACTTAAGACAACTATTTATCAAATTGACAAAAGACTAGTATAGTAAGGCACGAGCTGAAAAAGAACCAACACCTGGGACTAAAGCTGACTCTTCACTAGGGAATTAAGGACAACAAGTTAATTGTAATACCACAAAGCTAATCCTATCCTCAAAAATCCCTGATAAAGTATGGACTGTGTTAAGGGAAAGACATTCCAATGATAGTTAATGCAGACATGATGGCCTGTATACTGAGCCAAGTGACCTGTTTCTATACTGTTCTACAAAGGACTTCTCCATGCCTGTTAAGTTCAAATGATAATTTTCTTGTCCACCATTTTACAAAAAGTCTACTTGTTTGTTTTAACTTAGACAGTGGAAGAATGTCACCTAGTGTTTTAATACTACTGACAGTTTCTAAGCTAAAATATTACCATAATACTTAAAAATATTGAAATGATATCTACCTCCAGGTCCTGTTACACAAAGACTGGTTGAGAATGCAGTATTACATCAATTTAATGACTTGAAAAATATTATTAATGGTGCATGTTTGATCAATTAATAAATATTTCTGAATCACAGTCAGATCTTTAGAGGAAGTGGATACTTGATGAATTCCTTTGAGTTATCAGTAAATTATGTGCATGTGTATGTATAGTATATGATGAATTGCAAAGAGTTCCCATGAGTAATACAAGCAGTACGGTAAATCTGGTTGTTATTGTAGCAAACCCACATGGGCAATATAATAATTATAGTGAGTGATGAAAGTATCTTCTTGTAATCTCCATCAGTATAAAAAAATCAAGATCACAATGGATGCCGCTG
Source organism: Hemitrygon akajei (assembly GCF_048418815.1). Classification (NCBI taxonomy): domain Eukaryota; kingdom Metazoa; phylum Chordata; class Chondrichthyes; order Myliobatiformes; family Dasyatidae; genus Hemitrygon; species Hemitrygon akajei. Next base: position 28,104,073 of record NC_133144.1, read on the forward strand.
TTTCTACAGAGATCAGAAAGAGTGGGAGTGGCATTACAGCAAATCCCAGTATCCAGAGATCAAAGTCAAAATGGAGTTTATTATCATATGCACAAGTACATTTATGTATAGGTGCAATGAAAAACCTACTTGCAGCAGCATCACATGCAAATAGCATCATATAAGTAGCATCATAAAAACAAACATAATGTAAACCCAAATTGTACGAGATTCTTACAAGGGAGAACATTAAAAAACAGAGTACATTTTAGTCCAAAATGATCAATAGTGTTTCTAAATTGTAGAGATTGGATTGTGCCTGTTGGTTCAAGAACTGAATGGTTAAAGGGCAGTAGCTGTTCCTGAACCCAAAGACCATAAGACCATAGGTGTGGGACTTCAGGCTTTTGTGAATTCTGCCCAATGGCAGCTGCAGAAATATGGCATGGCCTGGATGGTGGGGATCTTTGATAATGGATATTGCCTTCTTCATGCACCACCACCTGTAGATACAACTGATAGTGGGGAGGGATCTGTTAGTGATGTATTATTTCAAGTCCACACTTCTCTCAACCAACACAAGGGATTCTGCAAATGCTGGAAATCCAGAGAAACACACACAAATTGCTGGAGGAACTCAACAAGTCCGACGGCATCTAAAAAGTGGTCGAAATTTTGGGCCAAGACCCTTCATCAGGACTGATGAAGGTCAGTAACATCTCTTAACCAACAATGCGTTTGCAGTGAATCTCCAGCAATGTGTGTATTGCTAGTTTTCTCAATGTTGTACTGCTCCTTCTATTTAAAAGGGGATTATTAAATTAATTAAGCTAATACAGGACAGTTTGCCTAATGTCAATGGTGGAAAAGTTATTAGAGAGATTCTTGAGACCATGCAAGTCATTACTTAGGGAAGTACACATCAATTAAAGAAATGGAATGTTTGTCTAACTTGACAAATGTTTGAGAAGGTAACATGGAGTGCTAATGAGGGTTGTGTATTTGATGCACTCTGCATGCATTTGAGCAAATTGCCTGACTAAGTTTCAAATGGCAAACACAGAGTGAGAGAGACATATGACATGGAAACAGACCCCTTTGGACCACTGACTGTTCACCACCCATTTACCTAATATTAATCCTATGTTCCTACACTGTAGTTCATCAAAGTACCTTACGTCCCACAACACCAGGTCAGGAATTCTTATTACACTTCAACTATCTGGTTCCTGAACTAGCATGGACAACTTCACTCACTTCAACACTGAACTGAATCCACAACTTATGGACTCACTTTGAAGGACTCTATAACTCACATTCTCAGTATTATTTATTACTTAATTATTATTATTATCATTGTTGTATTTTTATTTATCTCAGCCCAAGCTGGTAAAACCTGAAGCACAGGTATACCCAAGCACATTTCTCAATTGCTAGGAACTTTTGGACTATTCTAGTGGAGTCTGATATTGTGGCTTTCTGGAGATTTACATGAATATTGCTGTGTAGACATGTGATGCTGTTGTGTAGTAACTTTGGGATAATACAAGTTGTAGTTATTACTATTGGTACTAAGTATACCATGTTCTTGTTCCATAGTCTTTCAATTTCCTCTTTTAAATCAGCATTTTTCTAGTGTTTTTCACTTATTGATTTCTGTATGTTATGTGTGTTTGGAATGGCTATATCTATTTCGTAAGTTGTTCCTGCCTGTCTATCCTGTAATATTATATTATTATGGATTGTGCTATCTGTTACAATGGATTGGTCATAATATAATCTGTAGGATCAGGCTTGTATTTACAGTAAGCTGTAGTGTCTTTTATGAGTTTCTATTTTTAAAGCAAAATTTTAGTGAATGATGTTTGCCACTTGATTGGGCCTGTGTAAATGATCAGATTGAGTTAAACTGCTATAGGATCTTGTAATGTGTTGAATTATTTATGGTTTCTCTTGGCATTTTCTGCATTCACAACCTTGACATTGCTGGTCTTTTATTAAGTATTTTTGATCACATTTTGTGTTCTGTATTTCCACAAGGAACCCCTCTGTTTCTGGGAAGATGTCATCAACTCTGAGCCAGGTGTTCAACACTTCCTTGTTGATATCTAGTCTGCTCAGGTCATGGGGCTATCTTCATGGAGGGTCATGCTCTCCCATTGGTTAACTTTTTCAGAAGGATCAGAACTGCATATGTTCAGTTGTATAGTATCCTGCTACTCTGTTTTATATTTCACTAGCTCCGTAGCACCTTTCCTTATGTTTGGACTTATCTAGTCCAAATTTCATGTTTATATCTTTAGAAAATAGCTCTACTATTTGAATTATTCACTTTAGCTTTGCTGATGAAGGAGCATATAATTTCAAATCGTCCAAGTATAGAATCTGTGTCAAGGTATAATATGTTTGGTTGTCTCTGATTTGATATTCTATCTTCATCCGATTCAGTAAATTAAAGAGTGGGTTTAAAGGTAGACAAAACCATAGTGGGCTTAGTCACCTTGGAAAGTGCCTCAGTTTATTTTGATAACAGTACTTGTTGTTCTTCTTATTATTAGGTTTTATAAAATGTTATAGTTGCACTGTTTGTCTTGTTTTGTACATTGGTTGTTTGTGTGTAGTTTTTCATTGATTATATTACATTTCTTTGCATCTACTGTGAATACCCACAAGAAATTGAATCTTATGGTAGTATATGGCCTCATATACATATATTGATAATAAATTTACTTTGAAATTTGATAATCTCCTTCACCTTTCCAGATTCTACTCCTCTCCTATACAATGGCGATACTGGGGGCTATTTAAGCTCCTGATCCACACATCTTTGAATGTGAGAGGAAAGTGGTGCAGTCAGAGGGAATAGACACAGTTACAAAGTGGGTATGCAAACTCCACATAGGCAGCATCTGAGGTCAGGATCGAACCTGGGTTTCCAGTACTGTGAAGCAGCATCTCTATGAGGTGTGCTTATGTGTTGAAGGATTGTCAGAAGTATAACAGCTCGGAGGATCCAAGGAAAAGTGGCATGAATAGCATAGTGGGAGGAAAAGGTAAAAATAGTTCACAGACATCCTGCAGACTGTAAGGCTGCTTTTCGTGGACCTGCAGGTCTGTGGCTTTCTATAAGACATAGGAGCAGATTTAGGCCATTTGGCACATCAAGCCTACTTTGCCATTCTATCATGGCTGATTTATTATCCCTCTCAACTCCATTCTTTTGCTTTCTGCCAGTAACCTTTGACACCCTTACTAATTAAGAAACTATCAATCTCCAATTTAAATATCCCTAATGACTTAGCCTCCAAAGCCATCTGTGGCAATGATTTCCACAGATTCTCCACCCTGTGGCTAAAGAAAGTCCTCATCTCTTTTCTAAAGGTATGCTCTTGTATTCTGAGGCTGTGCCCTCTGGTCCCAGACCCCCACTATAGGAAACATCCTCTCCATGTCCCCAGAAAAACCGTGTGAAACAAGTTGGCAACGAAGACATGGGGTTTCGCCTAAAATGTCAACTGTACTTTTTTCCCAGATGCTGCCTGGCCTGCTGAGTTCCTCTAGCATTTTGTGTGTGTTGTTCTCCATGCCCTCTCTATCTAGGCATTCTAATATTTGATAGGTTTCAAGGAGATCCTCCCCTTATTCGTCTAAACTCCACTGAATACAAGTCCAGAGCCATTAACTGCTTCTCATATGTTAACCCTTTCATTCTCAGAATCTTACTCATGAACCTCCTCTGGACCCTCTCCAATGCTAGCACATCCTTTTTTAGATAAGGGTCGTAAAACTGCTCACTTTTTTCCAAAAGTGGTCTAACCAATGCCTTATAAAGCTTCAGCATTGCAACATTGCTTTCACAGAAAATATCAGTCCTCTAGACTTCATAATAGGTGGTATGATTAGTAAGTTTGCAGACAGAGCAAAAATGGGCCGTGGAATTTTTAATGAGCAAGAATGTTGTAGACTGCCGCAGCATGAATCTTTTCTGAAGGGGTATCTCATTGAAACCTATCAAATACTGAAAGGCCTGGATAGACTGGATGTGGAGAAGATATTTCCATTCATATGAGAGTCTAGAATCTGAGGGCACAGCCTCAGAATAAAAAAGATATCCCTTTAAAATTGGGGTTGAATGGTTCTAAAATAAATTGGGATTGAATGGTGGAGCAGACACAATGAGCCAAATGGCCTAATTATGCTTCTCAGTCTTATAGTCACCTGATCATATAAAATCAATAGACTGGTGGGGATGGCATCAAAGTACCAAAACAGAGGTCATCTGGAGAAATGTAAGTATTCATTTGGGGACAGCAAACATGGAAATACACAACAAAATATAAGATAATGAGGGATCTTGGGTTTGCACATACATAAAATCCTGATGTTTGGGAAGCAGTGGGAACCACACCCGCTCATAGCCATCCTTGGAGCAACAAGCTCCTTATCTTCATCCAATATGTATGAAAAAATGGCTGTATTGTTTGGAATGGTGATTGCTAAGAAGTTAATCCGGCAAATGTGGAAAATGGACTCTGTGCCTACGTACGATCTGTGGCTGAGAGAACTGGCAAACATTTTACATTTGGAGAGACTGAGACTGTAATGAGGACAGAGGGGACATCTTTGAAAGGATGTGGGGCCCTGTATAGGACTTTCTTATTGGGTGAGGACTGAGGTTTTTTGCTGCAGTGCACCTCTGCTGTGTATGTTTACTTTTTGCCTTTATATTTTTTTCTCTTTTGCGGCTCGATATTTAATTTGATTTTGCTATGGTTGTGGTTTTTGTGATTGTGCTGTATTTTTTTTTCCTTTTAGTTCGCTAGTTTTTTTTTGTTAGTTTTTTCCAAGCCTGTTCACATAAAACAATAAAATATATTTTTTTAAAATCCTGATGTAGTAGGTCAGATGGGTAGGGCTATTAAAAAGGCATACATCATCGTTTTCTTTAACATTCCAATTGTAGAGTGTAAGATTAGGGAGGTGATTCTAAACTACTTATTGTTAGTTAGGGCACAGATGGGGCACCATGTAAAGTTATGGGCATCGAGAATTATATAGTTCCAGAGGATGCCTCAAAGATTTACAAAGATATGGCCGGGGTGGGGAAATGGTAAAATTATGAGTTCTAAGGGAATGAGTAACGCTAACTGTAACAATGGTAGAGATAATGTTTTCCACAGTGGCTGACCTAAGATAGAGGAAAGAAAGATCAAATTGCAGTGAGTCTGCTAAACATATATGTGTGTGAGTCTATCACAAGAGAACAAAGGTAGAAACCTTCAAAGGTTGACATATAGAAGGATAATAAATCAGTCATGATGGAGCAGAATCGATGGGCCGGATGCTCCTATATCTTGTGGTCTCATGGAATACAGCTGCTGCTCTGTTATAAGGAGAATTGGGCGACTTAACGTCAACTGAACAAGTCAAGTGTTCTCACAAATATGTGGTCTGCCCTGTTGGTTCTCAGACATCTCCAGATCCCTGTTACATAAGGTTGGATTTTCAATGCTTTTTTTTTCATTCTGGAGTTTTTACATTCAAAAGCAGGATCAACAATTTGTTTTATTTATACCGAGTAGATAGCTAATTGAAGTGTGAAACAGCGTTATTATCATTCTGTCATGCTTGGCTGATTTTCCATTGTTTCTGCTACCTAATTTGTGTTGTATAAAATGAGCCACAGCAAAATGACACCTATTCACCATATTGACAGTGCCATGAAAATCTATGAGGACAAAATATTCCACTGTTTCTATCAAGGGCAGAGCGAAAAAAATATACATTTGTTTGCAGTCAAAGTATGTAAGCTGAAAACCATGTATATAATACATTTTAATATACTCAGTGGTGGGCAGGGATAACAAGATAATAAAATAAAATTAATGCAGGTAACTCCACAGAAAAGAACATTGTTTAGAACATGCTTGAAAATTGTTTCATTCAATTTTTAAACGTTTCTAGTTAAAAATTACAATGCTAATTCATATATAACCTTTATTGCACAGAATTACCCAAAGTATTCCCGATAATTGAGTAAATTTATTATTTTCATATTGGTCATCACCGAGAGCAAACTAAAAATAAAACCAATCAGCTTAAAGGAAATTCCTTGGAGCTGTCACACATTTAATATCCAAAGTAAATAGGATTATAAAATAGTTCCCCATTAATACTCATAAAAATAACAAAGAGCTCTACTTGTACTTTGTACAATAAAACACGGAATCCTCTTTCAGACAACATATTAAGACAAATAAAGAACAACCTCCAATATATAATTAGTCTTAAGTAACAGCATTAAAATAACAAAGCAGTCACTAAAGGATGCATGCTGTGAGATGTTGAATTTACCCAATGACACAATTTAAACTGCAAAGACTAGATTAGAGCCAACAGGTTTTGTACCTGTGAGTAAAATTGTTCATGGGAATGCTGGGCAAAACCTTGCATCATTATTACAGGCAACGATTTTATTTCTATTGTTTTAATTATTCCTTCACTGTATTAAGAATTTATTGCCCACTCTAAGTGCTCCCTGAACTGGGTGCATTGTTCCACCATACCAGAAGGCAGTTAAAATTTAACCACATTGATGAGAATAGTGTCATATATAGTTCTGGTCAGGTAAGAATAGCACATTTTCTTCCTCAAAGGGCATTAGTGAACTAGATGTTCTTACAATTTGTAGTTATGTAGTCACCATTATGGTAGGGTTTAAACTGCTAGCCTCCACGTCTATAGTCTAGCCATTTGGACACTAGTCCAATAGCTTAATTGCGATATCACCTGACTTATTATCTTCTCATTGCTTATAGGCTATTTTGGTTGGAAGATAACTTGCCTTTTCATTACATGTCTAACAAAGCATAACACCCAGAAAGAACCTAACAAGAAAGTGTCGTACACCCACGGGGGTTATCGTCTTGATTTGCAAGAATGCAGTACAAGAGCAAGGAAGTCCCGAGCTGCAACTGTGCAGGTTTTTTACGTGATCACATCTGGAGGACTGTGTACTGCTTTGGTGTACTTACATCATAAAGTGGTACAGAGAATGTTTACAGGGTTGATTCCTGGGATGAGAGCCTTGCCTCATAAAGAAAGATTGACCAGATTGGGTCTTGCCCTTTGGAGTTTCGTAAAAATGAGGTGATCTCTTTGAAACTTTCAAGATGCTGTGAGAGTGGAGTGATAACAATGTAAATGCAGAGAGGGTGGTTCCCCTCATAGACTGTCTAGGATTAGGGGGCCAAAGGATAATGAGCTGGCTCTCACTCAAGATTCCTATTAATGCATAATAATCAAGAAAGGAGGAGCTTTTTCTTCCGGTACTGAAACTCTCTGCCTCAGAAACACGTCAACAATCAGAGTCATTAATTATATCTATCAAGAACGGGGTTGATAGATTTTTGGAGTTCTGAGTTTCATAGGAAATTGGGGACCAAAGATAAGATATTGATGAAGCTCACAACAGGCTAAGTGTGTAGGGTTCTGTGGCCTCTTTCTTCTCTTTCTATTCTTCCCACCCTTATTCTGATCTTCCCCTCTCCTGCTGCTAATGCTACTCCATCTAGTTTCATAACTTCCTTCCACTTATCATCCACACAAAGGGGTGATATCCATGTTCAAGATCTAAAAGTAGCTTAGGTTTGCACATTCCATACCCTGTTAGCCAACATTCTCAACAATTCTTAGGACTCTTTATTGGAAAAACGCTGGTGAAGTCTTGAGAAAGACAAATCTTTCTCACATATGAATGGATGAAAGAAAATTGGAGGGCTATGTGGGAGGGAAGGGTTAGATTGCCCTTGGGATAGTTTCATGGGTCAACACAACACTGTGGGCCAAAGGGCCTATAATGTATTATGCTGTTCTATCTTCTATGAAAATGAATCAGATACATTGAATGCTGTTTTAGATAGTGTTTACGTCAAAGTCACACTCCCTAATAATTGGTTACTTTTCAAATTCACAGTCACCCCGAATGTTCACAAAGTCTTTTTCTTAATATTTGCTAGCAGGTACTTCAAAAGGCATCTGATGATTAACAAGCATCCAGGAGGAAATCCTGAGCACACGCTTTAGACCCTTTACCAAGTTTTGACCTTATCTAATGATATCGATCAATAAATAAAGAAGATGCTGGAGGAACTCAGCAGGTCAAGCTGATTCTGCGGAAGGAAATGGACAGTCAACATGCTGAGTCGTGATACTTCATCTGAACCTTTTATCCTTCAATTGAAGGAGTCTGACCCACTGTTTTCCTCCTGCATCATCCTTACTGCTCTACATTCCAGCATCTGCAGTCTCTCATGTCTGTTTCCGATCGATACCCACTGTGACCATCTCAGAGGGTCTTCATGCATGCTGAAAGCTCAAAATAAGTTTCAAAGTAAAGTTTAAAGAAAGCCACTCAAAAGTAAATCTCTTTACCCAGAAAGTGTGCTTGTAATGTGTCAGCACAAGGTTCACAAGGAATTGCAAGGGGAAGCTGGATGAATTCATGGCAACTGTGTTCAGTTGAGAAACACTAATATTACTGACATAAGCCATTTTGCTTGTCTGCTGTGTATTTCCTTACACTGTCATCCATCTTCAAACCTAATTTTGTACTTAGGACAAAAGAACCAATTGATGTTTTAAGATGGCTAGTAATGTACGGAAATGACATTTGTTGTCATAGCAAAGGACTGCCCCTGAAATCTATAAGAAGCACCATACTTAAGGACAAAGTTGTTGAAAATACGCAAACTGATAGAGACATCGTCATTTGAGACCCGAACTCACCTATGGGCTTCTAAACAAAGACTGTGGTATTAATTGCAGTACTTTGTTAAGGGAGTCAGTAGATGTGATTGATCATGAGAATTCCGCCTTTGGAAGTTTGGTGGCCCGTTTTCAACTGGTCTTGAATGTCAGTACATTACTGCAGCAGAATGCTTCAGTGTCACAGGTCCTTTACATAAATATTAAATGACGCATGAAAAAACTGCAGATGCTGGAAATCCGAAATAAAAAAAAAACGCAGAAAATACAGCAAACACCCAGCAGTTCGGGCAGTCTCTATAGAAAGAGTGAGATGCAGCGGGATGTCAAAATAGCAAGTGCCTCAGATACTGCTCCTCGACCAGAAGGAAATTAAAGCCCAGAGTCAAAAATAAAATACCGCAGATGCTGCAAATCCAAAATTTTTTTTAAAACTTCGCAGGAGTAAACATATAAATAAAGGTTTTAAATTAAATATAAGGCTGGACTAAATTTGGAAAACAAAAGTTGCATAACATAACTTGTTTCTCTTCTGTTGAACGGTAGAAGTGGTTATTTTCTGTTGAAAAGTAGATGCCACCCGCCTGCTGAGCATTTCCAGAGCCCTTGGCTCTTTTAACTCCGCGATTCGGGATTCATGGAATCTTACTGTGTGTAAAATGGCCACCGTCCGCCCTCGAAGCGATTGATTGGAAGACTCCTGAAGAGAGAGAGAGAGAGAGAGAGAGAGAGAAAGCGAATCTCCCCTGTGAAATGTCATTTAAGATTGAACAGACTTCCTGAATTGAGGTCGTTTCATGTTCGATGCGGAACGCGGCGTGGCCGCTGTTCAGATCCTCGTTCGGCCACCCCATCCTTCTAAAAACTGTACTCAATCAGAGCTCAAAACGAAGGAGAATGACCCCCGGACGATCGCAAGGGAAGCAATGACAGGAAGAGCGAATTCCAGGCACTTGGTGGAAAAATAATGTTTTCACTGCCCACAGTTGCGCTTCAAGTTAGCAACAGTTGTGTACCTCGGAGGATGGTTCTCATTCCTGGGAAGTGTGCTCTCAGCTGCGTTAGAACTGTTTTACTAACCGTGCAAATACGTAGCTCCGATGGAAAGATGCCTGCTCGGGTTAACACATTGGGAGGGTATCTCCTATAGCAACCCCATGGATCGTGTTTTCTTGCTCAGTAAAGGCGACGTTAAGAAAAAAGATGCAAACCGGTCTCGATTGTAAGAAACGTTCTCCTCTGTTTAATCATTGCGGTACAGCGGCGCGCAGCCGTGCCTAGACTACTGGTGACCTGCTTTGTGTCTGCTATGTAACTCCAAAGGGTAAACGTCTCTTGATTTTATTTCCCTCTGTTTTTAATGTCTTAGCAAAAATATAATTTCTCTTCGGGGACCCGTCCGCTAGTGGTTCGAGAACGAGAGACGCTCCCACCCCACCGGCCTCCTTAAAAGTTTAAAGAAGAGAAGCGGTAATAATTCTGCCATAAAGGGAAAGGAGGAGGAGGAGGAGGAGGAGGGGTGAGTGCGGGGGTGATGCTTGTATTTGCTCTCTGTGCATCACGGTGTCTGGGGTGAAATGCGCCGTGTAATTCAGATACCTTGGAGGAAATGCCCGTGACTCGCCGGCCGCAGACGCACTCGGGATGCTGGAGGAGAGGGGCAGGCTCGGTGTTCCCGCCGGAGGGGAGATGGAGAGGTTGCCTCCTGCCATGCGGAAGAGGCTGTACAGTCTCCCCCAGCAGATAGGAACCAAAGACAACATGATGGAGTGCGACGGAGACCGTGATTCCAACCGAAGGAGCATTAAGATGAAGCCACTTCCCTCACCTACTGGGGGAGGCGCAAGGTGGGCTGGGGACGCCAAGGGAGGGGAAGGCAAGACGGTGGAAACAGATGTCAGTAAGCTCGGCAAGACCAGCTCCAACGGGGACTGTCGGCGTTTCCGTGGAAGCCTCTCCTCCGTCGGCAGCAGGCAACTGCACGAAGACGATGTGGCTGAGGGCAAGCGCCTGATCGGTGAAGGGGAGTCCACTCCGAGCGAGGGCACCAACCCGGGCAGCGAGGACGGCTCGAGCTCGGGGTCAGCTTCGGTACAGAGCGGGCGACCGGGCGGCAAGCAGCCGACGGCGGCGGCGACCGAGCAAGAGGAGAGGTCGGCGTTGTTTAAAGCGGACGGCACCGACCAGATCTTCCTGGAAGACGACTTGCGGGCCAGCCAAACCGGCTTCATGCAAAGACAGTTCGGAGCAATGCTGCAGCCCGGAGTTAACAAGTTTTCCCTGAGAATGTTTGGGAGCCAGAAGGCTGTGGAGAGGGAGCAGGAGCGCGTCAAATCGGCGGGGTTTTGGATTGTTCATCCTTACAGCGATTTCAGGTACCGATTATTGTTTCCCTATATGCCTACTGCACTGCCACACCAACGACTTAAAATTACTTAAAACACTTACCGTAAATTTACGCCAAAAACCACCCTCTCCCCCGCAGTTCTCTGCGCGTTCACGGCTTCTCGGTGGAAAACACCGAACTCCAGTAAAGTTTGAAGTAAGCGGGTTGGTGCTGTAGTACTAAAATAAACCTTGCCTAGCAGCGCAGGAATATAAATTTGGGGAGATTAGTTAATGTAGTATTAATTTCCAAAACCTTTTTGTTAACCCCGACTAGGAACTCAAAACTAGGTTTTCATTGCAAAATTAAGCAACATTTAGATCGGCGTTCGCAGCGGATTCCACACGTAATTGTCTCCTAGAGAAATATACACCTCGTTCTTCATATCAGATCTTAAAAACGATGTTTCTTTCCCCCTTACTGCATCGGCAAATCTTTTGTGTGTTTGTATATAGGGCAATTTGGATCATTTGTGGTCAAACTTTTAAAAGATGTTAGAGTTTAGCACCGCATGAGTTGCAAGTGTTTTAATAGTCTGTTTTAAAACTCTCTGTGACTGTTTCCGAACCCTATGCTGGTAGCTCTAACGCCATGTCTCGTTGCAAAATATAGTTTAATATTTACACACTTCGTTATGACATCCTTCCATTGAATTAGAAGGAAAAGCATATGGGGCGAAAGCTAAGAGGGAGAAGCGGTCCTCGGGAGCAGCTCCATCCAGAACGATTACCCATTCCGAACTGTTGTCAGTGAGCCTCTGTGTGAGTTTGAACAGGCTCTTCATTGCCGATAGCACCTTCTTCTAACGCGCAACTAAAGCTAAAATAAGGTGTGGAGGAGTGAGGGAGAGCGTGAAGGACGAGTTATAAGCCAGAGAAACAAGACTTCGCAGGTTGACAGCCTATTACGATGACTTTAAGTTCTGTTGACAAGAAGCTGTTATCCTTGGTTCTGAAAACCACATTGGTTGTTGGGACTGTATCTTGCAAAGGAAAGTTAACACATTGCTCGCAGCAACAGCCGCCAGACCAGCGTTCAGTAACAAAGTTCCCCGTAGAACAGAGGGAGGAAAGTTGCTCTCCATCGATGGATATAGTAATGATGCTTGATGTGCAAAGTACAAATTATCTGACATGGGGGAAATCGCAGATTAAACATGTAAAGATCTGTACTGTTTTGTAGAATATAAATTCTCCAACACCACAATCGGATTTTAACAAGGGAAATCCGACACCCTCACTTGCCGTTTTGTAGGATAGCTTAATTTCTCGTTGATGATCTCTTCGTAAAGTTCTCGCGGAAACAAACCTTGCTTGCTTCTTCCCCACAGACGGCTGCGGAAGAGGGTTTTGCCCGGCGCTGTAACTTATAATTAATGTGCAGATTTCGTCGTCATTAGTACTGATGGGTGTATAACAGCAATTACAGGACTTTAACCTTGTGCATGTGTTCAGATGATATGATAAGCTGCGATGGCAATGTGTCAATAATTTATAGGCTGTCACCTGAACCCTGAGATGAGATTCCATCTTCACCATCACCTTTATTGTGTACAGTCCCGAAATAACACTGCCGCATATCGACATATAAGCTCAATACTTCCAGGTGAAATTAATATCTACTGTTTTTGCAGACACTTTAATCCATTTATGAATTATCTCTTTCCTTATATTTTAAATACATAACTATTTGGTAAGAGTCGAGTTTATAAATTGGCGATGTCTAACACCCTACGCAATGCGTTAGGCTTACCATGTCACACTTCTTAACGAAATGACATTGGTCTGGTAATGCAATGGAATAAAACAATTGTCAACATTTCAGTCGAGAGTGAGGCATTTGAAATACACTTTAGAAGGCGGGACGGGACACAACAGACTGCACATGCTGGAATCTGGAGCAAAAGACAAACAGCTGGAAGAGCTCACCGGCCCAAGCGGGGGCCAACTAGCCTAGATGCAGGGCCTCATCCCGAGACGTCGACCATCCCTTCCTCTTCATGATGCCGTTTGACCCGCTAAGTTCCTGGAAGACAGTGAAGAATAGACCAGTCTACTAGTTGCTAAAATTTACACAATGCATCTATGAATCGTTGTGGTTGGACGTGAACCACGGAAAAGGCAGTTGTTTCAGTAACTTCACCAGAAGGGCCTTGGCAACACCATGAACTGTGGGAGGAAGGAGATAAAAAGTAGACCCTAGCAGATAAGTGAGGATCAATATAAGGAATGGAAGGCTGGGCTAACAGGAGGGCGTAAGTCCATGCCAGCACAAGGCTGAGTGGAAGCTGGTTCTTCTTGTATTTACACCGCCCATCACCCCTCAATACTTTCCATAGTCTCTGGACTAATGTCAAAAACTTTTCTTTGAAATAGTTCCAATGCAATTAGAGAATACCTTGAACTGTGTTGTTTTAAGACTGGATAGAACATACTTTTGTTTTTCACTCTGGTGTTAGGTAAATATACTGGATCATGTAGTCAAGGTATGTTCTGAGTGATTCTATAAAAGAGTCTGTAGGTAATGCAATGTTAAGGAGTAACAATTAAATAATTGTTTCTCCAGGATTTCAATTAAGGAATTTGACCTGAAAAAATGAAATATAATTTGGAACTATGATCAGCAAAGTCTCAAAATCTGTTTCTGTTTCTGCTGTCTAATTCACGTTTTACCTTATTGTTTATACATAACTCAGTACTGAGTTGTCATAATTTCAATCTGTTTACAAGTTACTGCAAATGCTGTTGTGGGTTCTTAAAGTTTAAACCAGCCTGCTGTATGTCAACAAGTGCAAGCAGTTTAGGAATGTGTTGTGACAGCTCTTGGTGTAAGAGTGTATCATTTTTTTCAACCAGGCTGATTAAACCTGAATCACATTGATTGTAGAGCTAGTCTGTGGTTTAATGAGTCACAGACAATTTCAGTGTGGTACATTGCATCACCTCCTCTTCATGTTTAACAAACCACAGGGTATAGTATGTGGGAAGCACCGTGGTTTCATTGATGTAAGTGAGAAACACTTTTAGTTCACTTATTTTGAACATGTGAATGGAAGGTCTTCAGTAGAGTGTTGTGCATTCAGAGATCCTCTTCTACATACCACTGATGCAATGCATGATTTATTGAGTTACCATTGCCTTCCTGTTAGTATGAAGCAGCAGTCTGGCTAGTCTCTTCTGACCTCCTTCATTAACAAGGCATTTTTGCTCACAGAACCTTCACTCACTGGACGCTTTTGTTTGGTTTTTTTTGCACCATTCTCTGTAAACTCTAAAGACTGTTGTGTGCAAAAATCCCAGGAGGTTTGCAGTACCTGAGATACTCAAACTACCCCATATGGCACCAACAATCATTCCATGGTCAAAGTCTCGAAGATCACATTTCTTCCACATTTTGATGTTTGGTCTAAACAACAGTGGAACCTCTTAAGCACCATATCCATGGTTTTATGCATTGAGTTGCTGCCACATGATTGGCTGATTGGATATTTGTATTAATGAGCAGGTTACAGGTGTTCCTAATAAACCTGCTATTGAGTGTTTGTTCTCAGTTCATTGTGGTATTGAGAGAGTGCTGTGCTTTTGGAGATGTTACCAGCCCTCTCAGGTGAAAATAAAAACCAGCCCTGTAAAGAAGATGAAGGGAGTTCTTTTAGAGATGCAGAACTCCACCCTGTCTTTGGAGACACTGGAGACTGCAGATGCTGGAATCTGAAGAAACAAGCAAGATGCTGGAGGAACTCAGCATGGTGATGACCATAGAACATAGAGCAGTACAACACAGGAACAGGCCCTTCGGCCCACAATATTGAGCCAAACTAAATTAATGATCAAACGCCCAACTAAACTAATTCCTTCTGTCAGCACAACATCCATATCCTTCCATTTTTCTCCCATTCATTTGTGTATCTAAATGTCTCTTAGAAGTCCCTAATGTCTCTGCCAACCACCATCCCAGCCAATACATTCCAGAAACCCATTACTCTCTGTGTAAAAAAACATTCACATCACATCTCCTTTGAACTTAACCCCACTCACCTCAAAAGCATGCCCTTTGGCATTAGACATTTCAACCCTAGGGAAAAGATACTGACTGTCTACTCCATCTATGCCTCTCAAAATCTTACAAACCTCTATCAGATTTCCCCTCAACTTTTGCCGCTCCAGAGAAAACATCCCAAGTTTGTCTTTCATTGCAGCACATGCTGTCTAATCCAGGCAGCTTCCTGGTATCTCTCTCCTGCATCCTTGTCAAACTCTTGACATCCTTCGTATTATTGCGTGACCATAACTGTATATAATACCGCAGATGCAGCCCAGCTAGAGTTTTATAAAGCTGCATTGTAACTTCCTGACTTTTGAACTCAATGCCTCGACTAATAAAAGATTAGTTCAGATGAAGGGTCTCAAGCTGTCCATTTACCTCCACAGATGCTGTCTGATCTGCTGAGTTCCTCTGGCTTCTTGTCTGTTACTTCACCTTCTCCTTGCCCAGCATCTGCAAAACTTCTGGACAAGTGGGAATATTGGTCAGTTTTCCACTTGTGAGCCAAGAAGCATTGGTAAGGAAAGCAGGACAACTCCTACTCTGGATGAGATCAGCACACAATGAATCAGGGATGTCTTATCTATATTTAAACAGAGAAACCTCCCAAAATACCACTTAATTTTTAAAGTTTTAATGATACCTTATAAGGCAGTGTAAGACTATTTCACAATATGAAAATGACCCACAGTTTATAATTAATTTTAACAGTTCATTCTTAAGTTTTAGGTAGGTTCTGGTACAATATTTTTCTTAGAACATTTTAACATGGGTAACAATAATTGTCCTCATTTTTCAGCACTAGAATACCTACAGGGAAGAATAAGTCTGGAACCACACCTTCACAGAAAGTTATTCAATGCAGACTGTACTTGTTCTAATTGTAAGAACTGTGAAGTGCAGTAGATTTTTTTCCATAAAGCTTCCTTTCCTTTGTCATTCTTGAAAACTTATATCACCAATGCAATAATACAAAAAAGTAATCAAGTTTAGGAGGAGAGATATCTGCATTTGTGTCAAGGTGTCTTTGCTTTCGGCTTCCTTGCATTACGTAGTTTTATAAGCAGTGAAGAAACACAGGCCAACATTTGACCTTGTGTCAGCTGAACCTGATCAATAAAGAGGGCTTCCAAGTATTTTGTATGTTCTGTCTCCCTGTGCAGATGTACATTTGAAGATGGAAAACTCCTTTGCTGAGAAATTGTAATTATAGTCCACCTGATAATGTGGCTATATCTGTCAAATTTAAAACTGACTGAACATTCAAGCACACATTAGTGCCACCACTAAAACTGCTTATTTCCTCTTTTGTAATATCATCTGACTGACCTGGCTGGTCATGTCTGCCGGTGAAACTTCATTATGCTTTTGAAATGCTTGTCAATAAATCTCCCTCTTTTCACTTTCTGTTAACATGAGGTCATCCCACTGTCTAAATTGTGTTGTATCACCAGTTCCACCTCCGCTCATTGATGTACATTGGGCAGGATGATGATTTTTAAGATTATTTTCTTATTTTCCAAACTGATCAGAACTTTTCCCTACATCCTGACCCCAATCCCTTTAGTTCTAGAACTTACATTAGATCAAGATAATGTTTGATCAAGATTATCAGACCTAATCAATGTGAGTCTTTGTTTGATAATGCTTCTGAGAAGCATTTCAATAATTCAACAATTTAAACTGGTACATATTTGCAAGTTGCTATCAACAAGATGCAAGAGATTCTGCAGATGCTCAAAATCCACAGCAACACACACACACACACACACACACACACACACACACACACACACACACACACACACACACACACACACACACACACACACACACACACACACACACACACACACACACACACACACTCACTCTGCTGGAGAAAATCAGCAGGTCGGACAGCATCTATGGAGAGGAATAAACAGTTGACATTTTGACCTGAGAGTCTCTGCCTGGAACGTTGACTGTTTATTCCTCTCCATAGATGCTGACTGACCTGCTGAGTTCCTTCAGCATTTTGTGTGTGTTATTATCATCAAGATCATCTCATATTGCTGACACACAGAGAGCACTTGGTGCATTTGTACTTAAAGAAAGACCCATAAACTTCCACTGGCTGGCAACAAGAGGTTGCTCTCTGTCGTTATACTTATCACACTTTATCTGTTTTTGCTGTCCTGTGTGTTTTAAATTGGTAGATAGGTATCCTCTGGTGTTTGTTTAGAGGACATTGAAACTGTTATAAACAGTATGAATTCTTTCCACTTGTTTATTTCAATCCCCAGCAGTAGCAGCACTGACTGAGATAAATATCATTTGCGGAACTGTGAAATGGTTGGAACAGATGCATTATGATGGCATTTTAGCCCATTTGTAGTCCATAATGTGTGAAAGTAAAGCAACAGAGAAGGTAGACCTTGGGGTATAACTTGTGACACTGAACAAATAACATATCATGATTGATAACATATCTAAGGGATGCTTTTGTTGATGTGGAAATTTAGATTGATGGGTTTTGTGTATAAGTAGTTATATTTCCCTGTATCTAACAGAAATGTCACTCTTTTTCTTATTCTGTTTCAAGATGTGTGCTTTGCTGTCTAAGCCCGTCCATCCCTGACTATTTGGCCATGTAACATGTCAAATAAAAGACTTACACTTTGCAGGTAGGCGTAGACTGAGAACTGATTTCCTTACTAGACCCTGAAGGTATTAATAAACCAAGTGTTTTTTTAAAATAGTCACATCATCCTTATTATGAATCCCAAAACGTATTCAATTAGCTGAACACCAAATCTTCAACTACTATGGTGAGATTTGAAAGTCTGTCTCCACATTATTACAAGTCTAAAACCTAACCACAATATTACTCTCTGGAGTTATAGAACAATATCTGAAACTGCGACTGAAAATCTGGGACAACATTAACTTCATTAAATTGAAGTTTTAAAACGGCGATTTGAAGCTAGATTCTTCAAGCCCAACAACAAGCACAAAACGCTGGAGGAATTCTGCAGGACAGGCAGCACCAATAGAGGGTGATAAATAGTTCAAGCAAGACCCTCCATAGATGCTGCCTGACTTGCCATGTTCTTCCAGCATTTTGTGTATGTTGCTAAAGATTTCCAGCACCTGCAGAACCTCTCGTGTTTATGCTTCATGCCCTCCCCCTTCCCCCTCACCCTGGCCTTCTCATTGTCATTGTTATGTTCTCTCAGTTACCTGACCTGTTATTCCTTTATTGAGACAGTAAACTGAGAACCCATTATCCTCAGGAGATTTGCAGCCTTACGTGTAAAAAATATTCTCCTCACCTCTGTCTTACTGGCTGAACCCATTCTTACAGCACTTTTCGTTAGACAGTTCCAAAAACTATGGTATAAAATTCCACAACCTCCCCAACTTAAATGGTTGACCCAGTGTTCCCCCCCCAGATCCAGAGTTTCCAACAGAAAAAAAAAACTTTTGAGGTTGTAAGTTTAAAAGAGAGAGCTAATAGGGAAGCATAAAGCTGGGTGTCTTTTGCAGAAGTCTCCTAGATCAGAATACTTGCTTGCAATGCACAGCTTATTTCCTGTGCATTCCTACCCACCTCCCAAATGTTCTCTGTGTGTCACTTCATGCCCAAGATAGGATCACGGTATTCAGGTTTCCTGCTAGCAGTTGGGAATCACTTACAAGTATCTACAGTAGTAGTAGTCATAATAATAATAATAATAATAATAATAATAACAACAATTAAGAGAAAAGCTAACGAAATACTAAGAAAATATAAGGTCCATACAAGAAATGATCATCCTAATAAAAGCATTGCAGAATTTATCGATACACTAAAACAAAAGCTTGGTGCATACAAAGCCAGACTAAATAGATATGTGAACTGTGCCAGACGAAGAAAACCAAGCTATCAGTTCAGGAACAATGAAAAAGGTTTATACAGGACATTGAAACTGAATTCGATGCACTAAAATGTCACCAACAAAAACAGAGATAATGCACTCTTGGTCTAATATCTGGTCAGAAGGATGATGCACAATTATGAAGCAAGCTGGATTAGGGAGGAAAAAGAATGCACTCACACAATTGAAGATATGCAGACACCTGATGTTACAATGGATATGCTCAAAGTGCTTATAAAAATACCCACAACTGGAAAAGTACTAGCAGTAATAATATTTGTAATTATTGGTATTTCAACTAATTGCCTTCATCTGTACCTGTTAATATATATCAACAATTTTCTTAAAATCCTGAAAAAAAGAATGAATTTTTGACAGAAGTTAAAACATATCTCTTACCTAAAGGAGATATCACAAATGACCCATCAAAATATCATCCTATTACTTGTTTACAAACTATATATAAAATTGTAATATCACGTTTCTCACAACTAATCACTGCTCACTTGGATTATACTTACAGAGGAGCAGAAAGGGTGCCATAAGGGGCTGTAAGGAACAACTGATAATGGATTCTGTAATCCTAAATCAAGCCCAGTGGAAGAGTAGAAATCTTTCATGTTGTATTGACTACCAAAAAGCATTTGATTCTGTCCTGCACTCATGGTTAATAGAGGTTCTTATTATATATAAACTGCACCCAATATTTGTGAAATTCCTGCAACATCTGATGAAGTATTGGCGTGCTATCATTTGTTAGCAACCACATAAGAACAAACACCATTATCAAAATAAACAGAGGCATTTTCAGGGACACTCTCTAAGCTCACTATGGTTTTGTCTTGCTTTAAACCCACCCTCTAATTTACTGAATTGGATGAAAATAGGATATCAAATCAGAGATAATCAAATGAATTACACCTTGACACACCTTCCATACATGGATGATTTCAAATTATATACTCTTTCATCAGTAAAGCTAAAGCAATTATTCACATACTAGAACTTTTCTCTAAAGATATGAATATAAACTTTGGACTAGGTAAGTGCAGAACATTAAACAAAAAGAAGAGTAATAGATCTCATGGAATACAAAACAGAGCTGCAGGACACAGTACAACTGATGGATGAATATGAAACATATATGTAAGTATCTGGGATATCAGCAAGCAAAGAAAGTAGATAAAGGGCAGACATTTGAAGAATTTACTTCAAGATTTAAGAAAATCTGCCAAACAGACCTCAATGGTAAAAATATAACAAAGGCAATAAACACTATTTATTCACATAATATCTTGCTGCAAAACTGGCCTGGAAAATTTTCAAAGGAAAATAACAACTGAAAGGACAAATTTTAGAAATCACGACGTACACTCAACACATTTAGATTAACACTACCTAGGACAGAAGAAGTAAGAGGAATAACAGACATTAAAAAATTATGCAACAGTCAGATAAAACTTTTAAGGGTATATTTTCATCAATGAAAACAGGATTCAGCACTCTATGTGAGTGTATGCAATTCTGATAAGAAGTACACACCACTAAACTTAAATAAAAGCATAACCCAGAAAAATGAAATTATCGCTATAGAAGAAAAAAAGTTAACCAATGAAAGAGCATGACCCTCCATGGGAGACATCCCCATGATCTGAGAAGACTAGATGTTGACAAGGAAGCACCAAATGCCTGGTTCAGAATTCGAGACCTCTTCTCAGAAACAGAGAGGTTCCTTGTGTCAAGAGAGGACCAGTTGGTAAATACAAAAAAAATGATCAAAATTGCATAATAATAGACCAGCAACTTCAAGATCATAAATACAGAAAATGTCGAGAGAAACAAGAAATAATTTAACACATTACAGACAAAAGAAAATCTGCAGATACTGGAACACACACAAAATGCTGGAGGAACTCAGCAGACCAGGCAGCATCTATGGAAAAGAGTAAACAGCCAACACTTAGGGCTGAGACACTTTATCAGGACTGGAGAAAAAAGATTAGAAGTTGGAATAAAAAGGTGGGGGGAGGGGAGGAATAAATCTTAGAGGATAGGTGAAATCAAGAGAGCAGAGGGGGTGAAGTAAAGAGCTGGGAGGTTGATTGGTGAAAGAGATAAAGGGCTGGAGAAGGGAGAACCTGATAGGAGAGGACAGAAGGCCATGGAAGAAAGGAAGGGAGAGGAACACCACGGGAAGGTGATGGGCTGGTAAGAAGATAAGATGAGAGAGGGACATGGGAAAAGGGAATGGGTGAAGGGGGGACATTGCCAGAAGTTTGAGAAATCAATATTCATGCCAACAGGTCACAGGCTACCCAGATGGAATATATTGCTCCTCCGACTTGAGTACAGCCTCAGCACAGCAGTAGATGTTGGAATAGGAATGGGAAGCCACTGGGTGATTCCACTTTTTCTGGCAGACAGGACAGAGTTGCTCAGCAAAGAGGTCTCCCAATCTATGTCAGGCTTCACTAATATACATGAAGCCACACTGGGAGCACCAGGTCCAGTAGATGACCCCAACAGACTCACAGGTGAAGTGTTACCTCACCTGAAAGGAGTGATTAGGGTCCTGAATGGTAGTGAGTGAGGAGGTGTAGCACTTGTTCTATTTACAAGGCTAAGTGCCAGGAGGGAGAACAGTGGGGAGGGATGAATAGACAAGGGTGTCACGTAGGGACCGATCCCTGCGGAAAGCAGAAATTTGGGGATGGGGTGGGGAAGGAAAGATATACTTGGTGGTGGGATCCCTTTGAAGATGATGGAAATTATGGAGAATTATGTGCTGGACGCAGAGGCTGGTGGGGTGGTAGGTGAGGACAAGAGGAACCCTATTGTTGGTGGGTTGTGGGAGGATGGGGTGAGGGCAGATATGTGTGAAATGGAAGAGATGTATTTGAGGGCAGCATTCATGGTGGAGGAAGGGGAACCACTTTCCCTAAGGAGGATGACATCTCCTTAGTTAGGGAATGAAGCATCATCCTGAGAGCAGATGCAGCAGGGACGGAGGAACTGAGGGAAGGATTACAGGATATTGTAGCAGTTTAACTCAATCTGATTACTTACACAGGCACAATCAATTCACCAAAATATTGTTTTAAAATGCAAACACATAAAAGATGCCAATACCTTACCTTAAATACAAGGCTGATCCTGTTTCAGAGTCAGAGTCCTATAAATTATACTATGACTGATCCATTGTTACAGATAGGACAATCCAAAATAATATATTACAGGATAAACAATCAAGAACAGCTTACCTAATAGATATAGCTGTTCCAAACACACACAATATACAGAAATCAATAATTGAAAAACACCAGAAATATGCAGAATTAAAAGAGGAAATTGAAAGACTATGGAATATGTCCCTGTTGTATTGTCCACAACTCATGGCATCCCAAAATTACTACACAATAGCATTAAATAATTAGTCCTACACAGCATTTTTATGTAAATGTCCAGAAAGCTACAATACTAAACACCACTAAAATAGCACAAAAGTTGCTAGCAATTGAGAAATGAGTGTGTTTGGCTATGCCCATGCCTCAGGTTTTACCAGCTTGAGCTGCAAAAGCATAAAAATGGTATTAAAATACTGTATACTTATGAGGGGTAGTGATAGGGTAATTGCAAAAAGGCTTTTTCTACTGAGGTTGGGTGACACTAGAAATTTAGGCCATAGGCAAGGATGAAAGGTGAAATACTTAAGGAGAACCTGAGAAGGAGCTTCAACAGGATATCTGAGGGTGGTGAGGGTGTGGAATGAACTGCCAGTGGAAGTGGTGGGCACGGTTTTGATTTCAACTTATAAGAGAAATGTGGATAGTACATGAATGGGAGGGTTATGGAAGGCTATTCCTCGATGGGTCTAGGCAGAATAATAGTTCGGCGTGTACTAGATGGACCGTGCTGTAGTACAAAATAACTTTATAACTCTATAGAATCTTTGCAATTGAGGAGGACTCAACTTCCATCTTGCACCTCTCTCAGGGTACAAGTTAATTGGAAGAACACTGCACGATGAATCAATTACCTTTTTAACTACTACGTAGTGAGAACAGAAAAAATAAATGGACCAGTCCTTTCGCCTACAATTCTGCTGCACCAGTTAAGCATTCCCATCTAAAGTCTTCTAATTTACACACAGAGGATTGGATCGACATGTTGTGCAAATTCTTGTTTACAGAAGTCTAACTATGAGACAATTAATATTTTACTTGCTACTAATGAGTTGACTTTATCTCCTACATAATTAATGTGAATTCTTAATGTGATAGCTGATGAAAAGTAACTTTCAGGCCCTTAGGACAATCCAAACTGTTTAACAGTCAGTGAAATATTTCTGCCACAGAATCTTAGATGTTTATGATGCAGAAGGAAGCCAATATTTTAATGATTTCATGCTGGCCAGAAATGGGCCTTAGATTAGTCTCATTCCTCTGTTCGCAGTCCATCGCCCTGCACATTACTGTTCTTTCTGGTCATTTTTACTTCTTTAAATGAGAACTTCTGCACCCCCCCCCCCACCAAAATTTCAAGCTGTTAATTCCTGAATTTCAAAACTGATTAGTTGAAAAATATACATTCAGTGGCCACTTTATTATGTACACCTGTATACCTGCTCGTTAATGCAAATATGTAATCAATCACGTGGCAGCTACTCAATGCATAAAAGCATGCACACATGGTCAAGAGGTTCATTTGTTGTTTAGACCAAACATCAGAATAGGGGAAGCGACTTTGACCATGGGTGGTTTGAGTATTTCAGAAACTATTGACTCCCTCTGATTTTCATGCGCATCACACCGTAGAGTTAAAAAAATCCAGTAAGTGGCAGTTCTGTGGGCAAAACACCTTGTTAATAGGAGAGGACAGAGGAGAATGGTTACACTGCTTCAAGCTGACAGAAAAGTGACAGTAGCTCAACAGACCGGGCAAAAGAGCATCGCCAAATGCACAACATGCCGAACTTTGAACTACAAACACGAGGAACTAGATAGGCATAGCATCCAGAAGCTCACAGATATATGCTCAGTGGCCACTTTGTTAGGTACAGGAGGTTCCTGATAAAGTGGCCACTGAGTGTGTTCCCTCAGGTCCCATCATCAGAATCGTGCAGCTCTCACGGACTCACTTATCCCAATCCTACATTAATTCCATGTTGTTTCCCTCAATCATATCAGCTCCTTTACCCCCCACCCCATACTGAAGTATATACACTTGGGGCAGTTGCTAGTGAACCTACTTTTAGATATGGGAGGAAACCAGAGCCCTTTAAGGAAGCCAACACAGTTATCTGGAGAATGTACAAATTCCACATGGACAGCTCCGGAGGTCAGAATTGAGCACAGGTCTTTGGAGCTGTGAAATAGCGGCTTTACCAGGTGCACTACTGTGCTGTCCCACAAATCCTTCCGCCAACTGATTCATTTTACGTCTTTCTTGCTAAGATAAATGGCTGCTCTCTGTTCATCCTCCTTAGACCTCTCATGATTTTACATTCCTGTTATAGTTCCCTTGAAGTTGTCTATTCAAGAGAGAATAACTGCAGCTAGAATAACATCCATTTTAACTACGTCATTGCAGCCCTGACATATAGTTACAATAACAGAAAAACTTACAGTTACAAAAATTATATAAAAAATAATAATATAGCCCATGTCCCTCAGTGCCTTGGCCTGTAAATTGATGGGGCAGGGATGTTGACCTGGAGCCATGTTTCTGCAAGAACAAGCCCACAGCAGTTCCTCACCTCGCTCAAGTGCAGCCACAGATGAACACCTTCCAGCTGGTCTTCCACTGAGCAAACGCTGGAGGGCAGCACTAACGGGAAGGGCCAGCGCCCAGCCCAGCACAGAATCCAGTTGCACAAAGCCATCTCTGATGGCTCCTTCCCTGGCTGCTGCAACATGCAACCCCGATGCACTAATGCCCGGTCCACGTGACAACCCAGGCTACTTAGCTCCCCCGCCATTGGTCTTGCCAATTAACTAATGAATAGTCTAGCTGTGATTGAATTAGTGCAAGTATCACAGTGTGAGAAAAGTAGAAGTCAATATATGCACAGAATGATCTCAGTAGCATGTCAGTATACTTTATAATATTGTTTGAGGTGACAGGTAGTAGCAAGCACACAAAGGGGTAACTCCCTGCGTTTTTTAATATGGTACCATGGAACCTTTTACTTTGCTAGAGCCTTGTATAAGACCTTTGGTGAACAGTTTCCCATTAGTGATACCCATGACAAAGCAACAGCCCTTAATGTTAGAAGTTTAACATTCAAAACTCTTGGGCTTGGACTTAAATCCTTCTGACTCACAGGTGAGTATGTATGCTGAGGCATGTTTGACATAACACTAATAATGACTACTAATGTGAAAGAAAGGAATTTACAGGGACATTATTATAATTGCTTTATTAGTTATATACTCCTGTTTTTACCCCTGTGTACCCAACAGTTTTTCTGGAAAAAGGAACTCTTTAGATTTTACATATAAAGTATTTATTCACTCACAAATTGCCAAGTCATCCAATGATTCCTGTTAAGATAAAAAACAATAATTGAGTTATAGTTTGATCTTTAGACTTATTCTCAACCAGTCTTTCATCTTATAATAAAGTATTATTATTGCAGAGTACAAAATCTGATCGGTGGGTTGGTCTTTCCAGGTAATGGGAAGAAAAAGGTGTTAACTCTTAAATTATGTTCATTCTCTCTGTATAAACTATCTTTTATTTCACACATTCTGGAATCCAAATTATATTGATCATACAATGTAAAATCTATGCAAAAATAAAACAGATTTATTTTTGTAATATTATTTGTGTATTGCCAAAATTAATAATTACAAATCGGCCTGAAATATAAGCAAAGTATTTTGATCATTTCTTGTTGTCACTTCTATTGCTTGTTGCAATTACAACTACAGATCAACGCACACAAAATGCTGGAGGAGCTCAGCAGGTGAAGCAGCATCTATGGAAGGGATTAAAGAGTTAATGTTTTGTGCTGAGACTTTCAGTAGTCCTGAACTCTTCATTTCTTTCCATAGATGCTGCCAGACCTGCTGAGTTCCTCCAGCATTTTGTGTGTTACTCTGGATTCCCATCATTTGCAGAATCTCTTGCGTTTAAGAACTGATCAATGTGCTTTTAGGTTTTCTTTACCCAAGTATGTTTTTTCTCTAAATAATTTGATGGAATTGATGCTTATGAAGTGTTGGTTATGGCTTGGAAAGTCTTGTCTTTCTGAGGCAGATCCAGCTTGACTGGAACACAGGCCCCTGAGATGGCATATTCCACTGCACCACTGAGGGAGTGCTGCATTGCTGATGGTGCTTCCTTTTGGAACTGTTGCCTGCTCTTGCAGATGGATATAAAAGATTTCATGACACCATTCAGAAAAATAAGGAAAGTTATCGCCATTCACTTGATTAATATTTACCCCTCACTCAAAATTTTTAATGCTTGGCATTGAAACATACAGGGAAACGTACTGCCTGTGTCAACAGCCAACATAGTCCCAGTGTGTGCTGGGGGAGCAGCTCGCAAATGTCACCATGCCTCTGGCGCCAACAGAGCAGGCTTACAACACTCATACCCCTAATAACTCATGCGTCTTTGGACTATGGGAGGAAACCTGAATGCTTGGAGGAAACCCACACGGTCATGGGGAGAACATAAAAATTCCTTACGGACAGCAGTGGGATGTGAATTTGGATCTCTGGAACTGTGAAGTATTACACTAATCACTATGCTACAATGCTGCTGAGCAGTACTTCCAGGCTGCCCAATATGCCACCGTGCTGCTGATAGTAATCAAAAAAGCTTAATACTGTGTTTTAGTGAAATCTGCTGTAAGACAAGTGACCAACTTCAAACATACTTAATTGGCTGCAAAATTGATTAACATGTCATAAAGAAAGCTACGTAAATGTAATTCTTTCCTTTGAATGTTTATAAGACCATGGGACATAGGATCAGAAAACACCATTCCATCATGCCTGCTTTATTATCCCCTTCAACCCCATTCTCCTGCTTTTCCCCGTAACCTTTGATGCCCTTACTAATCAAGAAACTATCAATCTCTGCTTTAAATATACCCAATGATTTGGCCTCCACAGCTCTGTGTAGCAATGAATTCCACAGATACGTCATCCTCTGGCTAAAAAAATTCCTCCTCGTAATCAAGAAAGTGTTAGTTTTTTTCTATTTAATGTTCCATCTCTTTTTCTTATTTACTGCTTTCTTAGCTGTACCTTTCTAAAAAAAAATTGTGAAATGCGTGACTATATCGTCTGGATGCAGGAACTCTACAATACAAGCAAATGATTACGACTGCTTTTCTTATGGTCTAAAGGGTGGTTTCTTCTCCTTGAGTATGAAGTTAGGGGGTCTTTCCTAATGTTACAGCATACACTATAATATAGAAGACCATAGGATAGAGGAACAAAATTAGGTCATTCATCCATTGCCATTCTCTGCCATTCAATCATGGCTGGTCATTCAAATTCAAATTTACTGTCACCTGACTGTACCTATACAGTAAAACTGCTTGCTGTCCTAGTGACAAGATCTCAGGGGTGGCAGGGTATTCATTAGTCTCACAGCCTGAGGAAAGAAGCTGTTGCCCAGTCCAGCTGTTCTAATCCTGATGCTTCTGTACTTTCTTCCTGGTGGTAGTGGGTCTAAGAAATTTTAGGATGGGTGATAGAGATCCCTCAAAATTGCTTTGGGCTTTTCTATCCAAAGGACTTGGTGAATGTCACATATAAAGGGGGAGAGAGTTCCCGGTGATCCTTTTGGCTGTTTTTACTTTCCTCTGTAGGGTCTTGAGGCCTAACGCCTTTCCCCTGCCGAACCACATGATGATGCAACCAGTCAGGACACTCTCAATGGTGCTCTTACAGAAAGCTGTTAGTATGGGGGTGGAGTGTCTGGCAAGCCTAAATTACCACAGAATGTGCAGACAGCCACCTTCTCTCTGTAACCCTAAACCCCCTTACCAATCAAGAACCTATCAAGCTCTGCCTTAAATACATCCGATGGCATGGCTTCCACAGCCCACCATAGCAACTAATTCCACCCTCTGGCTGAAGAAATTTTTCCTCATATTAGTTCAAAAGGGACTTCCTTTATTCTGAGACTGTGTTCTCAAATTTGAGACTTTCCTACTATTGGAAACTTCCTCTCCATGTTCACTCTAACTGTATCTGGCAGGTTTCAATGAGATCCATCCTCATCTTCCTGAACTTCATCAAGTACAGGGCCAGGTACATCAAGTAGTGTTCATAGATTAAAACTTTCATTCCCGGGATCATTGTTGTGAACCTCCTCTGGACCCTCTCTGGGGCCAACACATCCTTCCTTAGATATTGGGACCCAAATTTGCTCACAGTATTCCAAATGTAGTCTAACCAATGTCTTACAAAGCCTTACCAAAGCATCCTTGCTCTTACATTGTAGACGTCTCAAAATGAATGATGACTTTGCATTTGACTCAACTTGCAGGTTAAGCTTATGGGAATCTTGAATTAGGGGAGATGTTGGGTGTTTTTTTCAACACAGTGAGGGGTAAGTGCTTAGAATGCACAGCTGGGGGTGATGGTTGAGACTGAAACACTAGGGACATTTAAGAGACTCTTTGGTAGGCACAGGGATGGAAGAAAAGTGGAGGGTTATGGGGTTCATTTGATGGAAAGGTTATATTAATGGTGGAGGACCCTGAGGACTTGTGGATACTGTGTGGTGCTTTCTTTCGAACTTATAGTCTTTTAACATCTTTGGACTATTTTTACTGTGCCCGTGGTCTGTTTTTTTTAATCAATTATGGTATTGTCTGCACTGTTGTAACTATATGTTAACTGTAACTATATGTAACTATGTGGTTTTGTGTAGGTCCTGTAGCTTTAGTTTTTGGTTTGTTGGGTGGTAGAGTTGGTCTCCTGACTTGGTGTGTCTGGGTAGTCTTGTTTTGTCTGGTGGGTTTGGAGCTCCTTCCCGGGGAATGCGCTAAGATGGTAGTGCGATATTAATACGCAGCACCCACCTCAGACTCCGGATTTGGGGAATACCAAACGTTATGTGGATTTTCTGGTGTACTCTGTTTTGTCATGTGCTTTTGTGATAACGTTGTCACATTTTTTAACTGCATTGCATTTGTGGTTTCTAAATGACAATAAACTGAAACTGAACTGAACTGAACTCAGTAATTTAAAAGGACGAAGGGCCCATACTGTGCTGCACTGTTCTATGTTTAAATTATATTTTCATTTTTATTAAGTTATTTAATTATTTGAATGCATCATATCATATTTTCATTCATTGTTTCTTACTTTTTGGTTGTTATTGGCCCAAAATGCACTGATTGATAAAAGATGGTTTCAAAATAGACATGATAGCCATCAGCCATTCAGATCTCAGAGGCTCTTGGACTCAGGTGTGTCCATGAGTGCTCAGGTAGAGAAAGATGGAAACTGACGGTGACCTGGAAGTTAAATGCTAGCATGAATGGCTGCTCATCCCATCACTGAGCCCAAAGACAGAGCACTGAGAATCCAAATGCACTTCGCACATGGCCCCTCAGCTTGGCACTAAATATGAATGGTCATCCCATTTATTTGAATGGGGTTGCTAACCATTTGGGAGGTGTAAGGTAGTGCTTTTATATTATTTTGTGTAAATGTTTTTAATCATTTGTTTGTGCTTTGTTTTGAAAGAATGTGAGCAATAGAAATAGAAGTAGGCCATTCAGCCTATTGTGCTTACAGTGACATTCAGCATCAGATTTAGTTAACTTAGTGCTGCTTTCCTATTTTAATCTGAAATCCCTCAAAGTCAAAGCCAAATTTATTGTCTTCAGAAAAACGTACTCCAGAAGCATCACAGATGCATAAACACTACTCACAAGGAAAACAAATACACCTGTAAATTATACACAAATTTTACAAGAAAGAACACAAGTAGAACGATAAAAGAACAATGGTCATTTCAGTGCAAAATGGTCAGAGTTCCTAAACTGTATGGATAAGAGTTGTGCTGTTTGGTTCAAGAGAAAAAAAGATGATTGAAGGGAAGTAGCTGTTCTTGAACCTGGTGGGGAGATTTCAATCTTCTGTACCTTCTGCCTGTTGGTAGCTGCAAGCAGGTGGCATGAGCTGGATGGTGGAGATCTATAATGATGTCACTATTGATTCAAACAATCTTGGAGGTCCCAAAAAAGGCTCTCGTCCCAAAATGTCGACTGTTTATTCATTTCCATAGATTCTGCTTGACCTGCTGAGTTCCTCCAGAATTTTGCGTATGCTGATGAATGTTGCCTTCATGAGGTAGTGCCTCCTGTAGGTACTACTGATGGGGAGGGAAGTGCACATGAAGGATTGGCAAGAGTCCATTACTTCAATTACGTAAAATACTTCATATTTAGAAGCCTATCAATCGCTGTCTTGCATATACTCCAAGTCCCCTCAGCCTTTTCCTCTGGGTGCAAGAACTTCTCTGAGTGAACATTTTCCTCTGTCCTGAATAGCCACCCCTTATTTTGAGACTTTTATTCTGGACACCTCAGCCTTAGAAAACATCAGCTCCATTATTATTCTGTCAAGCTCCTTAAAAATGCTGTGCACTTCAAAGACATTTAACTGCAATGTTAAAATTATTTTAATATTTTTTTATTTTCAATTATCAACATTAACATAATTTTCAAATGATCTTTACTAAGACATTTAGAAATTGTTAAAATGTCTTTTACAACTGGAGATGGGGCCTAGTTGTACGATACCTGGTCTGTTTGTTGCTTGGCTTGTTCTACCTATCAGGTGTGGGGTTACAACCTGTCTGGCTTTGTGCATGTGGAAAAGGTAGGCCTGGGAAGGGGGAAGCCCCAATGGCTTTGATTTAAATGCAACCCATCACCACACCAATCCAATTATAGGTTTTCAAGCTGAGACAATGAAATTAAAAAAAGATGGTAATTTTTAAACTTTGGAAATCAAAAGGCAATTTTGACAGTACATGGCAGATTAGCTAATAACAAAAAGGGTAGGAAGGTTAACGATGTCTGAATAGAAACATTCATCAGAATAGACCTTAGACGGATAAACTAGGACAAAAGCACTGATTAAATGTTCTGCTTGGCCTCTTTAATTTGAGTGGAGTTAAATACGATCTCGAGTTATATGAATAAAGATCAGTTGATAGTCACTAATCCCAGGGGAGTTCCTCTGTCTCAGGAACCTCCTTGTCTAATTCTGCAGATTCACAGATCTCTCTATTATAGGGCCATCTGCATAAATATTGAGAATTTCTTTATGTAAAATGACTGATGCTTCCAAATGAATTCATGATTCCTAATTAATGTCTTCAGTGCTCAGTTGTATTCCAGTCCTATCTTATTTTTCAGTTTAATTTTGCAATGTTGAAAATTGCCTCTATGTTTTACATGTACTGCATTAGCAGGGGGTGTGCTCTAGTTATTGGGGCTGCACTGTAATTAAAGGGACTTCCCTGTACTTAGAGGGAGTGTGTTGTGATATTAGTGGCAGCGTTGTTCCGTTGTTCACAGGCATGGGTGTGCTGTATTTACAAGCCCCTGTTTCATTTATGGGGCCATGCTGTAATTAAAGGGAGCTCACTGTACTTTCAGGGAGTAGGTTGTGATTACAGGAACTATCTTGTTCTATGGGTTCACAGATTGTGCTACATTTGTAGGGGTGGGCTGCACTTCTAATGATATGCCCTACTTACTGGAGCTGTAATTAAAGGGAGTTCCTTGTATTTGCAGAGGCTATTTTGTGATTACAAGAGCATTTCTGTCCCATTTATTCATAGGCTGTGCTGCATTGACAGGGATGCCTTATTTTCAAAGCTTCAGGCCTGTGTATGAAGGATATACTGAGGTTATGGGGTAGTGTTTTGTTTATGAACGCACGGTAGCATAGAGGTTATCATAGCACTTTACAGCACCAGCTATCGGGGTTCCATTCATACCGCAGTTTGTATAATCGTCCCGTGGCTGTGTGGGTTTCCTCTGGGTGCTCCAGTTTCCTCCTAAATTCCAAAGCTGTACCGATTGTGGCATGCTTATGTTGTTGCTGAAAGCGTTGTGGCATTTGTGGGCTGCCCCTGGCACATCCTCAGATTGTGATATTTGTTGATGCAATTTCACTGTGTGTTTAGATGTCTCGATGTGCATTTGACAATGAAGCTGGAGGAACTCAGCAGGCCAGACAGCATCTAAGGAAATGATTAAACAGTCGACGCTTTGGGCCGATACCTTTCTTCAGGACTGGAAAGGAAGTGGAAGGGAGGGAGAGGAAGGAGGATAATTAGAGGGTGAGAGGTGAAGCCAGGTGGGTAGGAAAGGTAAAGGGCTAGAGAAGAAGGAATTTAATCAGAGAGGAGAGTGGATCATAGGAGAAAGGAAGGAGGAGGGGACCCAAGGGGAGGTGATAAGCAGGTGGGAAGAGGTATGAGGCCAGAGTGGGGAATAGAAGAAGGGGGAGGGGGAGGGAATTTTTTTTAAACCAGAAGGAGAAATTGATATTCATGCCAAGGATCTTTATGTGGTGTGCCAGCCAGCTCTGTAATGTGCTATGACCTACACCAGCCTTGTATTTTTTGCCTTTGAAAGGACTGCTAAACTCAATCCCACATTCCTGCTTTTGTTATCCCGTAAACTTCTCATCCTTGAGGACCTGTCAAATCCCCTTTTCAATTATTTGCCAAAGCAACTTCCAGCATTTCTTTGTTGTGTGTGCAGAAGCTTGAATATAATTCTCCTCACATTGATTCTAGACGTGATCCTAATGATTTTAAATATTTGACCTCTGACTGACACACAGAGGGAATGGCTCTGTCTCTGTCTACAACTCAACCCTTGTCAATGCATTTTTGCACATGAAGTGGAACACGTGCCTGTACATGAGTCTTCAACTTCAAAAGTGAAAATTAATAATCCTTTCATGAAGCTGTCACTGCATACTGTAAACTACTGGACAACTTCATATACCGTTAAACATTTAAATCAAAACCAGCAAGAAAATAAAGTGGACAGTCTAGAAATTCATTCCTGCTGAAGGGCATTACATGCACAACAATGTAGTGTTAAAAAGCTTTACTCTGCCTCCAAATGTCATTCACTTGATTTCAATTTCAGAAGTAGGTCACAATGCACACGCATGCATATGTACATTGGTACATGCACCTGTATACATCTCTGCAGACATACAGTACACACACATGGAAATGAACACATAGTGACATGTCTACATGAATGTCTAAACACACACACACACACACACACACACACACACACACACACACACACACACACACACACACACACACACACACACACACACACACACACACACACACACACACACACACACACACACACACACACACACACGGAGCAGCAGTAAATCACCTGATCCCACAAGTTCACTGTTCCTCCGTTCAGTTATATTCATGATGTTTCTACCTCAGGCCTCAGCTCTTCCATATAGTTCCAAGCATATTCTTCAATTTACTGATCTTTCAAAAATTAGTCTACCTCCTTTCTGAATACCTTAAGTGATCTAACCAACACTCTGGGGTAGAGAAATTTACTATCCTATGTTAAAAGAAATTCTTCTGTGTGTCATCCTGTTATGTCCCTTTGTTCAATGTCTGCAACAAGTGGAAACATCTTACCAGGATGAATCTCCAGGCAATTCAAGTCAAAGTTCAAGTTTGTAGTTGTCTGACTATACATAAATAGAACAAAACAAACCAATGCTCCTCTAGATCACAGTGTCAACAAAACATGTATCACACACAGTACATAAAAATATTACCATAAATAAGTTAAACTACTGTATAATTCAATAATCATGCCGTGCACAGGTACACAGTATACAGTTTGCTATCCTGGTGATGAGACCTCGGTGGTGGCAGGGTATTCATTAGTCTCACAGCCTGGGTGAGGAAGCTGTTACACAATCAAGCAGTCCTGGTCCTGATGCTCCTGTACCTCCTTCCTGACAGTAGTGGGTCAAAGAGTTTGTGGGATGGATGATGGGGATCCTGAACAATACGTTGGCCCTTTCAGATTCAACACTCCCGGTATATGTCACAATTAGGGGAGAGGGAGACCCTCGGTGATCCTCTCAGCAGTTTTAACTATCCTCTGCAGAGTCTTGCGATATGAAGCATTGCAGCTTTTATACGAAGCAATAGGACACCCTCGATGGTGCTCCTGTAGAAAGTTGTCAGAATGGGAGTGGGGAGGCTTGCATGCCTTGATCTCCTCAGTAACTGTAGATGCTGCTGTACCTTTTTGACAAATGAGGTGGTCTTGTGGGTCCAGGTAAGATTGCCTATTATATGCATGCCAAGGATCTTTGTCCCCTTCACTCTCTCCACAGTAGAACCATTGATGTGCAATGGAGAGTGGTCAAACTGCATTTTCCTGAAGTCCACAGTCATCTAGAACATTGAACACAGAAATTTACAGCTCCTTACAGACTCTTCAGCCCACAACATTGTGCCCACCATGTAACCTACAACTCTTTTGTCTTGTCCATGTTGAGTCTCAGGTTGTTGTTCCTACACCATTTGACAAGCTTCTCTCCCTCCTCTCTATGCCGATTCATCATTGTTATAACATCAGCAAATAGTGATGCAGTTTGAAATGGATGAGGCAGTGCAGCTGTGAGTCAGTACAACGAACAGTTGTGGACTGAGGACACAACCCAGTGCTCAGCGTGATGGAGCTTGAGATGTTGTTGCTGACTTGGACTGGGGTCTTTCTGTCAAGAAGTCCAAGATCTAGATACAGAGAGCAATACTGAGTTCCTACAAGAACAATTTGCCTACCTGAGGGATGATAGAGTTAAATGCAAACTGAAGTCGATGAACCCATCCTGGCATATGAGGCACTGTTTTCTAGGTAGAACAGGATAATGTGGAGGGCCAAGTCAATGGCATCATCAATGGACTGGATGAGCATTACACACACCGGAAAGGGTCCAATGTAGTCTGAATGTAGCTTCTCGAAGCACTTCATGATTGTTGAAGTCGGTGCCACTGGGCAGTAATCATTTAGGCCAGTTACTATCGCTGCCTCCAGCTCCAGCATGGACACTACGCCACACTACCTGCAGCCCTCCGGTGGAGCGCCCAGCTCTGATGCCTCCTCCTGGGCGGCTGCAAATAGGCGACACTGCAGCTTGAGATCCAGTCTTCGCTATAACCAAGGCCACGTAGCACCCCTGCTGCTCCCCAATAAACTAATGAATTGGACTTGCAGCATTCCACACCACCAATGTCCGGGAGGGTCTTGCGATCACAAGAGAAGCGACTAAGACAATCACTTGCTGTTAGACTGCACGCTGCCTTGGTGCACTGAAGTCTCTCCATTGCATGCAGCATCACAGTCAGCATCAAATCCAGCTCCTGCAGTTTCCTCACCACTGAGCAATTCGCTGGCGGGGTAGACCTGCGGTACTTTAAGTTCTTACTGTCCAGCAGAGTCTTGCAATTGTAAAAAATGTTTAAAGAAGACAATAACACATTCAGTTGACCCCATAGAAGCCGCTTACAGAAATTATATTAATTGCCATTTAAAGTTGAACTAAGAAACCCAAAACTGGATTTTAGACCAGGTTAGAAACATAGCAGGTACGTTAGGGCCAAATTGAAAACCCTCTTTATGTTTCCTTTGTGGAGTGCAGACAGGGATAAAGGCCAAACACGGGCAGCAGAGGCAGCATGATGAGTTGGGTTGAAGGGCCAAATTTCTGTGTTGTATGTAAATAATATACCAGGTATAATGGGAAGGATATAATATTGAGCCTTCATAAAGCCCTGATGAGGCCTCACTTGGAGTATTGAGAGCAGTTTTGGGCCCCTTAAATAAGGAAGGATGTGCTGGCATTGGAGACAGTCAAAAGAGGATTATGAAAATTATTCCAGGATTTTCATTCATACAATCTTTGTAAATACAAGGAACACATTAGAATGAATGAAAGACTGTACCCACCAGGATGGACAAATAACCAATGTGCAAAAAATATCAAACTGTAAGTACAAGAGAAATTATGAAATAATAATCATCATCATCATAATGGTAATACTAAGTAATAAATAGAGAACATGAGATGAAGAGTCCTTGAAAGTGAATCCATTTTGACCTGAGGCGTCTACAATTCCACCTACAGATGCTGCTTTACCCAGTGAATTCCTCCAGCAGATTGTTTCTTTTGATCCACCACAGTTCAAATAAAACCAGTGGTCAGGTGGTAATTTTAAAGTTCTGAATAAAATTACATGAAAAAAAATTTATATCCTGGAGTGTTTGAGGGGGTTTGTTGGACTCCAGGGAAGAGAATAAAGTAAGGAGGTAAAGCCTTTAAATTGGAACTAGGGCTGGTTGGAATGGTGTCAGGGAGGAATTCCTCTCAAAGAAGGCAGTGGCTATCTGGAACTCAAGGCTCAAGATTAAAGGAAAGTTTCAAAGCTAAAGTGGGTAGATATTCATAAGGCAACACACACAAAATGCTAGTGGAACGCAGTAGGCCAGGCAGCATCTATAGGGAGAAGCACTGTTGACGTTTCGGGCTGAGACCCTTCGTCAGGACACAATATTTATAATATTTATATTATGCAATATTATAATACAATATTTATATTTATAAGATATTTATAAGGCCAGGGAAACAGAAATGGTGTGGAAGAGTCAAGTTAAGAAACAAATCAGCTAAGATGCAATACAGTAAAACTGGCTTGAGTAGCAGACTGGTCAATTCCCCTTCCAATGCTAAAATGTAGGCACCATGAGATCTCACTTTGAAGCTGAACTGTGACAAATAGAACTTAATTCTTCCTTTAACCCAACACATTACAGGGCTTTAGGATGTCTTTTTACATAAAGGATGTTATATAAATGCAAATTGCTGCTGTAGAACCTAATCCATGAAATTACCCTAGTAAACAAATGGCAAGAATTGACAAGATTCTAAATGAAATTTCCTTGGTTGTATCTTTGCTTTTGCAGTTGGTAATAAAAATAAGAACTTCTATTCTCAGCTCCTGCCACTATCAAAGGAAACCAGGGTAGATTTTTAACATTTGAGGGAATGATTGGGGAAATGGAATTAATTGATGTCCCCCTGGATGTAACAAGCTTTTCTTCAATTTACACTTAGTAAGCAAGCTGGAAGCTAAATATCATTGCCTGAGGGTCTTTTGGCACCAAGAAAGATGTCTAAAACAAGCAGTGACAGTAGGCCAATTAATGTTTCCTCAAGATCTTGCCACTGCAAAATTCCGTAGCACAATGTCCAAGTTCTGTTTTAGTAGTGCAATCACTGGAGTTGAGTATGATGTTCTCCAAAGGGATCTTATGTTGGTGGGGCTGCAGAGGCTGATCATATCCACATATTCTAGTGCAGTGTGGGCAAGTGTAACTGCTGTTCCTGGTTAGTGGTCAGATATTTTTGTTGTTCAGTCTCTCCATTTGCAGCTGCTGCTTTTTCTTCAAGGTATATAGCACTGTGGAATGGACTTTGTATGATATACATCTTCCCTTCACAACCTCTAGATGGCACATTGTTATAGGATTAATGTAAGTGGGTATGTGATGGTCAGCATGGATTGGTGGACCTAAGGGCCTGTTTCTGTGCTGTTTCTTTTTAGGACTATGACTTTAATGATGGAATGGATCACAGAAAGCAGATAGGTCAGGGCAACATGAAAGGGTTACATTTATTTGCTGCGATAGCCATTTTATTCTGGAAGAGCAGGGGCTGCAGCTGGAGGTGGGTTTGTGGCTGTCATATGTCAGAAAGAGTTAAGTATTTAACTTATAGAAAGTCTATTTGAGATTGCTTCCCAGAACCATTCTCATTCTGATGGGACCTGCTGAGGCAGTTCCCCTTTAAGTAACAACAGAGCAGGTCCCACACGCAACTCCTGGGTCTGCTTAATTGCCCTCGCTGATTATGGGATATGTGAGGAGGAGGAGGAAAGTCATTCAGCACAAAGGTTTATGGTGAAGTAAATAACCTCAAAGGAAGCAGAAAATTACAAGGAAACAGTGATGGAGAGGTATAG
The DNA here is from genome assembly GCF_048418815.1 of Hemitrygon akajei. NCBI lineage: Eukaryota > Metazoa > Chordata > Chondrichthyes > Myliobatiformes > Dasyatidae > Hemitrygon > Hemitrygon akajei. The sequence goes on from NC_133144.1 coordinate 28,142,245, forward strand.
AATCAAACAGATTTCAGTTTAGTTAAGTGTGAAGTTGTTTAAATTGATCCAAAGGAGCAATCAGAATATTGCGAAAAGTTACTGTCAGAGAGGAGCTGATCCATTTGCACAAATCACTGAAGTGGGGAAAATATATTTCCTGTATACTTTTGTACAGGGTATATAAAGGAGGATAGGTCAAAGTCTCTGGGGCTCTGTTTTCATATTTTAATCTACTGTCCCATACTGATCCATTCCCATGAACTTCTTTCCTTGTTATGCAGATTTGTTGGAGGACGAGCCTTTCACGTAGTCTGTCCAGGACTGCTGTGGGTTCTCCCTCTTGCCCCCTTGGGGCTGGTTTGAACTCTCCTGGGACTGGCAGGGGTGCGCCGTACACCAACTCGGCCGACGAGGCGTGCAGATCCCCTTTGGGCGCTGTGCGAATTCCAAGCAGGACCAAGCTCATCCACCCAGTTAGGTCCTCTCAGGCGGGCCATGAGAGCCAACTTTAAGTGACGGTGGAAGCATTCCACTAGTCCGTTCGACTGTGGGTGGTAGGCAGTAGTGTGGTGTAGCAGCGTTCCCAACAGGCTGGCCACAGCTGACCACAGGCTGGAGGTGAACTGGGCGCCTCTGTCAGAGGTAATGTGGGTCAGTACCCCGAAGCGTGCTACCCAGGTTGTGATCAGTGCTCGGGCGCAGGAATCGGCAGATGTGTCGGTGAGCGGGACCGCCTCTGGCCACCTCGTGAACCGGTCTACCATAGTTAGGAGGTACCGCGCTACTCGGGACACTGGTAGGGGGCCCACGATATCCACATGAATGTGGTCGAACCTCCGGTGGGTGGGTTCGAACTGCTGCGGCGGGGCTTTAGTGTGCCGCTGCACCTTGGCTGTTTGGCACTGCGCGCACGTTCTGACCCATTCACTGACCTGCTTGCGAAGTCCGTGCCACGTGAACTTACTGGAGACCAGCTGGATGGTTGTCCTGATAGATGGGTGCGCCAAACCGTGTATAGAGTCGAAAACCCGCTGCCTCCAGGCTGCCGGGATGATGGGGCGAGGTTGGCCGGTAGCCACGTCTCACAGGAGGGTCCTATCAACTGGGCCTATGAGAAAGTCCTGCAGCTGCAAACCCGAGACTGCGGTCCTGTAGCTGGGCATCTTGTCGTCTGCCTGCTGCGCCTCCGCCAGTGCTGCATAGTCCACCCCCAGGGACAGGGCCTGGACAGCTGGTCTGGAGAGTGCGTCCGCCACGACGTTGTCCTTTCCCGAGACGTGCTGGATGTCTGTCGTGTACTCCGAGATGTAGGACAGATGTCGCTGCTGGCGAGCCGACCAGGGATCGGACACCTTCGTGAACGCGAAGGTCAACGGTTTGTGGTCCGTGAACGCGGCGAACGGCCTGCCTTCTAAGAAGTACCTGAAATGCCGGATTGCCAGGTATAGCGCCAACAGTTCCCGGTCGAAAGCACTGTATTTGAGCTCGGGTGGGCGCAGGTGTTTGCTGAAAAACACCAGGGGTTGCCAGCGACCCTCGATGAGTTGTTCCAGCACCCCACCGACTGCCGTGTTAGATGCATCCACTGTGAGGGCGGTAGGGACATCCATTCTGGGGTGCACTAGCATCGCGGCGTTTGCCAAGGCTTCTTTCGTTGTAATGAAAGCGGCGGCGGACTCCTCATCCTAGGTAATGTCCTTTCCCTTACCCGACATCAGGGCGAACAGGGGGTGCATGATTCGGGCAGCTGAAGGGAGGAAACGGTGGTAGAAATTTACCATACCCACGAATTCCTGATGAAGGCCTTTGATTGTGTTGGGCCGGGCAAAGTGGCGGATCGCGTCTACCTTGGCAGGCAGAGGTGTTGCCCCGTCTTTGGTAATCCTGTGGCCCAGGAAGTCAATGGTATCGAGACCGAACTGGCATTTGGCCAGGTTGATCGTGAGGCCGAAATCACTCAAGTGGGAGTAGAGCTGGCGGAGGTGGGACAGATGCTCCTGACGACTACTGCTGGCTATAAGGATGTCATCCAAATAGATGAACGCAAAGTCCAGGTCGCGTCCCATCGCATCCATTAGCCGCTGGAACGTCTGTGCGGCATTCTTCAGGCCGAATGGCATTCGGAGGAACTCGAACAGGCCGAACGGGGTGATGAGTGCTGTTTTGGGGATGTCTTCAGGGTGCACTGGGATTTGATGGTATCCCCAGACAAGGTCTACTTTGGAAAATATTCTTGCCCCATGCAGGTTTGCTGCAAAGTCCTGTATGTGCGGCATGGGGTAGCGGTCTGGAGTTGTAGCCTCGTTCAGTCTGCGGTAGTCACCGCATGGTTTCCAACCCCCGGCTGCTTTGGGCACCATGTGCAGGAGGGAGGCCCATGGGCTGTCAGCCAGCAGCAGATGTATGTCCTCGGGCAGCTGCTCTAGGAATGCCTGCTCAAACATGAGGCAGGGCTTGTGTCCGTCAGCCAGGGCCAGCATCTCATTCATCGATGCTGATTGCAGTCTGTCTCCCAAACCGTCATGCTGTGAGAGGCCAAAGGTCCCAATGAGCAGCGCTTTGAATGCTTCATATTTGCCTTCTTCTGGGGGCGACTGTATGAAATCCGCAACCTGTGCGGCCGTCTCCTGGTCAGGGGAGCTCACCACATGGTAGTAACGCGTGGAATCAGAGGATATCTGCCGAATCTGGAACTGGGCTTCTGCTTGGCTAAACCACACGCGTGGTCGCAGCATCCAGAAAGTCGGCAGTTTTAGCGAAACTGTGTGAACAGATGAAGAGTTGGTCATCTTTGGTCCAAATCCCGTTTGGACCGTCGGGGTCACCAAAGTAGCGATGTACTACACGCAGAGCTAGAGACAACACGCAGTCGGTAAGTCGTTTTGAGAGTAGTTTATTCAAACTTCGCGGCGCTGGCATTTAATCCCTAGCGCCCGCCCTCTCTGGGCGGAAATGACGTCAGAGGTGCATTACCAAAGTCTCTTCCCGCACGCTGGCTATTTGTGAGTCGGTTCGCCTGCGCAGAAAGTGGGTTGCCACGTTGTAATGATTTTGAACTCCACACGTGGACCTTGACTAAATTTGTTTATTTAGAGTGAAGATGTTAAAATAAAACAAGTCAATGTTAATAATAGTGTTGAAGTTCAATGACATATTCTTAGAGAGAGAATGCATTGGACTATTTGGTAAAAAGGAAGATAATTGGAGGAGGATGCTTTATGAAATAGAGGTAGGTTTATTGGCTGGAATAGTTAGTTCCTAATCGCGTCATTGGCTGGAATGATCATGGTAAGATTCATCGTTATCAGTGGCAAGAAATTATATGATAAATTTCATCAAGATTTTTTATTTCCTTAACCATTTAATTTTGACTTTCATTTATGTTCAATAGGGATTAGACGATTTTTTGGGAGTAAATTAATGATGTCATAAAATCATTTCCTTCCTATATGGTGGTCAATATTTGCCATTTTCTTAGCAGTAATTTGTGGTTTGTCTTCTTTCTTGTCCTTCACAAATAACTTTGAAGATCAGATCAATTAAAATGGATAATCTCTTCCCACAGAAAATTCCCTCCAAGGAAATATTCATTGCAGCTCATTCCTTCATGGGCTTCTGCTGGAGGAAATTTTAATAATTGCCAACAATTTGCATTTACTTCGTACTATTCATGAGACTGAAAGATATAGGAGCAGAATCAAGCCATTTTGCCCATCAAGTCTGGTCTGACAATTCATGGCTGATCAATTTTCCTCACAACCCCAATCTCCTGCCTTCTCCCAGTATTCCTTCATGCCCTGACGAATCAAGAAGCTCTGCCTTAAATATATCCAATGACCTGCCCTCCGTAGCCGCCTGTGGCAATGAATTCCAGAGACTCAGCACTCTTTGGATAACAAAATTCCTCCTCACCTCCATTCTAAAAGGACACCACTTTATTCTGAGGCTGTGTCCTCTGGTCTTGGACTCCCCCACCATAGGGAATATCCTCTCCACATTCACTCTACAACGGCTGTTTAACATTCAATAGATTTCAATGAGGCCACCACTCATTTTCTGACTGTTAGTGTGTAGAGGCCCAGAGTCATCAAAAACTCCTCATACGACAATCCTTTCAATCCCCAAATCATTTTTCTGAAACTCCTTTGGACCCTCTCCAAAGTCAGCACATTCTTTCTTAGACAGGGGGCCCAAAACTGGTCACAATGCTCCAAGTGAGGCCTCACCAGTACTTCACAAAGCATCAACATTACATCCTTGCTTTTATATTTCAGTCCTTGAAATGAATGCTAACAGCGCATTTGTCCTCCTCACCACAGGCTTAACCTACAAATTAACCTTTAGTGAATCCTGCACAAGGATTGCCAGCTCCCTTTGCAGCACAGATTTTTGAATTTTTTCTCCATTTAGAAGATAGTCTATGCTTTCATTTCTTCTACTAAAGTATGTGACCGTACACTTCCCGACATTGTATTCCATCTGCTACTTTGCCCATTCTCCTAATCTACCTAAGTCCTTTTGTAGCTCCTCTTCTTCCTCAAAACCACATGCCTCTGCACCTATTTTTGTATCATTAGCAAACTTGGCTACAAATTTATCAATTTTGTCATCCAACTCATTGATGTATAATGTAAGAAAAATCAGTCCCATCACAGACCCCTGTGGAACACCACTAGTTACCGGCAGCCAATCAGAAAAGGCTCTCTTTATTCCCACTCTTTGCCTCCTGCCAGGCAGCTAATGTTCCATTCATTCTAGTGTCTTTCCTGTAATACCATGGGGTCTTAATTTGTTAAGCAGCCTTATGTGTGGCACCTTGTTAAAGGCCTTCTGAAAATCCAAGTACATAACATCCACCAGTTCAATTTTGTCTATCCTGCTTGTCAGCTATTCACAAAGAATTCCAACAGATTTGTCGGACAAGATTTTCTCGAGGAAACCTTGCTGAGTAAGGCCTATTTTATCATGTGCATCCAAGTACCTCAAATTCACATCCTAACAATTGACTCCAGCATCTGCCAAATCCCTGAGGTCAGACTAACTAACCTATCATTTCCTTTCTTCTGCCTCTCTCCCATCTTGAAGAGTGAAGTGACATTTGCCATTTTCCAGTCCTCTGGAACCATGTCAGAATCAATTGATTCTTGAAAGATCATTACTGATGCCTCCATAATCTCTTCTGCCACCTCTTTCAGAACCCTGGGGTGTCTACCATCTGATCCAGATGACTTATCTACCTTCAGACCTTTTAATTTCCCAAGAACCTTCTCCCCTACTAATGGCAACTTCACTCACTTCTGCCCTGACAGTCTCAAACTTCTAGCATACTGCTAGTGTCTTCCACTGTGAAGACTGATGCAAAATACTTATTTATTTCATCCATCATTTTCTTGTCCCCCATTACTACCTTTCTAGCATAATTTTCCAGCGGTCCAATATCTACTCTCACCTCTCCTTCACACTTTCAATCCAATTCTGTTATTCGAAAAGAGAGTTATCAGTTGACGCCAAATTATATAATGTGAGCTTAGGCCTAGAAAGTGAAATAGAATTAATTCTCTACATCTTTCTTTGAGGTGCTCAGATTTATGGAGTGAATTCCTGAGACTAGGAATTTAGGAGCTTACAATTGGACTACTAATAAAGAAACGAAGCAAGATCATAAAAGGTCAATATGCCAGGATTGCATAGATCATAATAGGGTCCTAGAAGGTTATAGAAGCAGCATTGCTTCAGATCAGAACATGCTTAGTAGTAACCTCAATAACATTATCTGTGTGACATCAGAGCTTGAAAATGCTCTAAAGGAAATAGAAAAGCTGAGTCTGCCAGAGGCTTTGTGATAATCATTTAGACAGTTTCAATCTTTAAGTAAAGGTTTCAAGGACAACTCTTCTCTAGTTCTCATAAGACATAATTGCTATTGGTTTATTATTGTCACATACGGTGTGTACAGATATACAGTGAAAAGTTTTATGGTTTGTATATCATAAAGAGAGGTCATGCCATACATAATTACATTGAGATAGTAAAAAAAAACAGGATGCAGAATATAGAGCTGCAATTACAGAGAAAAAAAAGGATAAATAAACTGCTAACGCTGTTATGAAGGATATTGGGAGATGCATTTGTGTGATCACTCAAGTCAATTATGATGTTCTCCTAAGTAGTTATATGTTGGTGGATCTTCAGATGGCTACAAAGGCCAATCTGGGATCTACATATTCTGGTGCAGTATGGTGACTAAGGGCTTCAGACCTCACAATCCTGCCCTCCACTGCTGCAGCCTTCCTCTGTCTTCACTGCCATTGTGATGTGTTGTCATTTTCCTCCAACTCCACAGTTGAAGTGTTGGTTGGATTGCCCTTTGTCTGGAACCTCTCACTTGACCTTACTGCCATGGGTGACGCTATCAGGAGCTAAGCACCAGATGGCATCGCTCTCAGGATCTCAGGAACTTTCAAGCCTCACTATCCCAACAAGATGACCATAATCAGAAAAAGAAAAATGGAATAATAAGAATTTAATGGCCACTTCAGAAACAATGCTAACCGCATTACCTGAACCATATGTAGTATGCCTCCTATGAAGGTTATCACCTTATTTACTCCATTGAGGGATGTTCATTTCACTTGCCAAGGCAATATTTAGTAACAGGAATCAGAGAGATGGAAATGAGTTTACTGTATCAGAGAAGGTGGAGGGTGGATGAAAAACAAGATGAATGTCTGTGGTAGGATGAATCAAAATGGCTTCAGTGGGGCAGTTATCAGCAGATTAAGCTTCTTGGTCTGTGTAGAGAAAATTATGTTTATATGGTAGGTCTTGATGGACATTTAGTTAGGCTAAAGAAAAAAATGGAAAATTCTGGAAAAGCTAAACATCAGGTAACCTTTGTGGAAAGTGAAACATAATGTTTCAGGTAAAAGCCTTGAGAAAAAGTGAAATAAGCTTCACTTTCTATCTCTCTTCTTATCAGCTTAATGTTCTTCCCTGCTGAAAACTCTCTTTCCCAGTTCTGATGAATGTTGCAGACATGAAACATTAACTACTTCTCCTTCCTGCTGCTGACTGATCTGCTGAGTGTTCCCACAATTTTCTGATTTTCAGCATCTATGTTTCTTATGTCTTCAGTATTTAACATTTATTCCTAATTGCCCTTGAGAAGGTGAGTCACCTTCTGGAATTGCCACAGTTCTTCCAGTGGAGGTGCTCCCACTGTAGGGAGCTCTATGAATTACACCTAGTGCTGATGAAGAAATGACAACCTATTTCCAAGTAAGGATGATGTAGACACAAGAGACTGCAAATTCAATTTGATTCAATTCAATTCAATTTTAATTGTCTTCAACCATACATGAATACTTGTGAATACAGCCAAACAAAACAGCGGTACTCTGGGGCCAAGCTGCAAAAACATAGTACCAAGAGTCGCACGCAGCACAAAGCACCACAAGATTGCAAGCACAAATTCTATCAGAAACATCTCTATCAGAACCATGCAATAAAAGAGTCTAAAACTTGGGCCATCGAACCCTGCAGGGGTGGGGTGGGGCAGCACTGGACACCATGCCTCACTGCTCCCAGTGGAGTGCAGTGGCCCCAATGCACCCCCCCACCACCCAGCAACATCATGACTTGAGGCCCATTTCCTGCACATACAAGACAACAGGCACATATAGAACATCAGTAAAATATGATGCAGAATATACCTGTATATAGTTCAGACCTCCTCCCCCTCCCCCAGCCCATTGAAATCTTCAGTCGACCACAATAGAGCCTGCCTACCGATGCTGAAACCTGAAGCAACACACAGATCACTGGAAGAACTCAGCAGTAGCTGTAGTGGAGAAGAATGGACATTTGGTGGGTTTTTATTCTGAAATTTCAAGTTCAAGTTTATTGTTATTTAACCATGTGAAACAGTGTTCCTCCGGACCAAGGTGCACAACACATGAAGTAATATTAACAAAAATAACTTAAGAAATAATAAGGTGCATTTATAATATTTCATATGAAGCTTTATACATGATGAGACTTAGTGGTGGCAGAGAGTTCAGTCATCTCATGGACGGGGGAAGAAGATACTTCCCATCTTGTTTCCCAAAAGGGAAAGGTCTTGACTGAAAATATTGATTGTCCATTTCCCTCCATAAATGCTGCCTGACATGCTGAGCTCCTCCACCATTTTGTGTGATGTTCAATTGCCAAGTTCAAGAATAGGCAGTAGTTTTGATGGAGTTATACAATTTTAATAGCTGCTTCAGAATCAGGGTTTTATTTTTAGGAAATCTGTTAACATACATCTTGCGATCATTCAAGCTGAGTATGAGTATTCCTAAAAAGAGTTGTCTATTAATTGACTTCAGAAGCCTATCTGAGATCCAGATAAGCAGGATCTTAGGGTGGATTTCCATGATGAGCACCTGTGTGTGACTTTGTTTCACGTGGGAAGGCTGTTGCATGGGCGGTCATCATACAGTCCTTGACTGATCGGGGTCAGGGTCCAATGGCATGGAATGCAAGACGACTGGGAACTCTTCACTGCTGCAGCACTTCTCCATCTTCACTGCCACTGTTATGTGTCATCATCTTCTGCCAGCTGCTGTGTTAAGGTCTTGGTTGGATTGCTTGTTGTCTGGAACTGGCCCCTTGACCCTACAATCCATAGTTAACCCCATATGGAGCTAAGCACCAGATGGTTAAATTCCAGATGGCTTTGCGCTTGGGATCTCAAGAACTCACAAGTCTCTCCACCATGAAAAGGTGACAATCCTCGGAGCCTCACATCATCAATATAGAAGACACTTGGACAGACACATAGATAGGAAAGTGATATGGTCAAATATGTGGGCAAATGGGAACTAGCTTAGATGGGAATCTTGGTTGGCAATAACCATTTGGACTGAATGACCTGTTTCCATGCTGCATGACTCTATAAACTGACCAACATGTTTGATCTCCCACAAATATCTGATCATGTCCAAGTGAAGTTGCTTGGGAGAACTTACCTTGTTCCCTATGCATGATCAAATTGCTATCAGTGTTTCTTCATCCACCAGTCTTGGTCCTTCTTCGCACCTGCAGCCCCTCTCATAATGCACTCTGTTTGTCCCTAGCTTTTGTCTCATTCAAGAACTCCAGACTCCTTGCAATGATCTTCCTATTTGCAGAGGCTCGTTGTCCGTTTGAGGAAAGGATAAAGTCGATACAGGAATAGAAGATGGGCATTTATTCTGTATATTTTTGCAAAGGCACCATGTGCTGTGTTTTGCAGAATAATCAACACACTGCTATCAAGCGGATGAAAGTCAAAGGTATTGGCAAGGGGTGTGAATACAATTAACAATGTCCAAGGCCAGAGCCATTGACGTCTGCACAAATTCGGCGCCCTGTGGCTAACTGCGGTTAATCTTTGTATAATGTCAGAAGAAAACATAGGCTGAGAAAAGGTCATCTAATCCATTGTCCACGCTCTGTTCAGATAATGGCAGCTTGCTGGTGCACTTAATCTCTTGAGGAAGGTGAACAACTCATTAAAATATGCCATGCAGTAGTATTGAGTAACAGCTGACAAAATTGAAAGACCATAAAGTCTTAAGACTTAGAGCAGAATTAGGTCATTTGGACCATTGAGTTTTCTTCACCATTTCACCATGGCTGATCCATTTTCCCTCTCAACCCCATTCTTCTGCCTTTTCCCCTGTAAGCTTTCATGCCCTGACTAATTAAAAACCTATCAACCTCCTTTTTAAATGCACCCAATGACTTGGTCTCCAAGCCCCGGTGGTAACAGATTCCACAGATTCACCACCCTCTGGCTAAAGGAATCCCTTCTCATCTCTATTCTAATTGGTCATCCCTCTATTCTGAGGCTGTGCCCACTGGACTTAAACTCACCCACCGTAGGAAACATCCTCTCCACATCCACTCTATGTAAGCCTTTCAACATTCGATAGGTTTCAATGAGACACCCCCCTCCCCAACATTCTTTTAAATTCCAGTGAATACAGACCCAGATGCTCCTTATATGATAACCCTTTCATTTCTGGAATCATTTTTGTGACCTTCCTCTGAACCTTCTAAACTGTCAGCACATACTTTTTTAGATAAGGGGCCCCAAACTGCTCACAATATTCCAAGTAAGGCCTCGCCAGTGCCTTTTAAAGCCTCAGCCATACATCCTTGCTTTTATATTCTAGTCCTCTCAAAATGAATGCTAGCATTGCAATGCCTTCCTCACCACTGACTCAGCCTGGAAATTAACATATAGCGAATCCTGCATGTGGATTCCCAAGACCCTTTGCTCTTCTAATTTTTCAATTTTCTCTCCATTTAATAAATAGTCCATACCTTTATTCCATCTACCAATGTGTATCAGACACTTCTTGACACTGTATTCTATCTGCCACTTCTCAGTCCTTCTGCTGCCTTCCTGCTTCCTCAGCACTACCTGCCCCTCCACCTATCTTCGTATCACCTGCAAACCTGGCCACAAATCCATCAATTCCATCATCCAAATTATTGACAGATAACGTAAAAATAAGTGGTTCCAACATTGAATCTGCAGAACTCCACTAGTTACTGGTAACTAACCAGTAAAGGGCCTGTTTATTCCCTCTCTTTGCCTCCTGCCAATCAGCCACTTCTTTATTCATGCTAGAATATTTCCTATAATACCATGGGCTCATGGCTTGATAAGCAGCCTCATGTGTGGCATCTTGTCAAAAGCCTTCAGAAAATCCAAGTACACAACTCAATCGATTCTCATTTGTGTAACCTGCTTGTTATTTCCTCAAAGAATATCAACAGATTTGTCAGGCAAGATTTCCCTCAAGGAAACCATGCTAAGTATGGCCTTTTTATCATGTGCCTCCAAGTACCTCGAAACCACAACCTTAACAATGGACTCCAATATTTTTGCAACCACTGAGGCAAAGCTAACAGGCCTATAATTGCCTTTCTTCTACCTCTGGAACCATGCCAAAATCTAGTGATTCTTGAAATATCATTACCAATGCCTCCACAGTCTCTTCAACTACCTCTTTCAGAACCCTGAGGTGTGCACCATCTGGACAAGGTGACATACCTACCTTCAGACCTTTCAGTTTCCCAAGAACCTTCTCCCTAGTAATGGCAACTTCATTCATTTCTGCCCCCTGATGCTCTTGAACTTCCATCATGCTGCTGGTGTCTTCCACAGTAAAAACTAATGAAAAAACTGATTTAGTTCATCCGCCATTTCCTTGTCCCCATCACTACCTCTCCAGTGTCATTTTCCAGCAGCTCAATATCCACTCTCATCACTCTTTTACTCTTTATGTATCTGAAAATGTTTTGGTATCCTCTTTGATATTATTGGCTAACTACCTTCATAATTCATCTTTTCCCTCCTTATAGCATTTTTAGTTGCTTTCTATTGGCTGTTAAAAGCTTCTTAATTCTCTAATTTAACACTTATTTTTGCTCTATTATATGCCCTCTCTTTTGCTTTTATGTTGTTTTTGACTTCTCCTGTCAGCCACAGTTACGTCATCCTGCCTTTAGAATACTTTTTCTTTGGATGTATCTCTCCTGCACCTTCCGAATTGCTCCCAGAAACTCCAGCATTGTTATTCTGCTGTTGTCCCTAATAGTGTTCCCTTCCAATCAATGTTTGCCAGCTGCCAGCTCCCCTCTCATGCCACTATAATTCCCTTTATCTACTGATACATCTGACTTCAGCTTCTCCCTCTCAGAACGCAGGGATGGAATAGTGTGGAAAGAGAAAGGGATGAAACCGTGTGGAAAGGGAAATGTTTAGTGGTCTGAAAGGGAAGTATTGATGTAAGAGGACAACAGAAAGTTAGAATGACTCGCTTATTTTGCAGTATATCATAAGCTGATACAAGTAAAATAGCTTTAGATACAGAAGGAAGAGTGATAAAAAATTTACTGGTGACAGTAAGATGAGAATGTGTTAAATTACTTTGAAAATTGAAGGGTTGATTTTGAAATAGGTTAGTAAAATGAGCAAATAACTGGCTGATGTAGTTCAATATGGAAAAGTATAAGGAGATGCAATTTGGAAATAAAAATAAGGTTGGAAATTGATCTTAACTACTCTGACGTTCAGTGAAATCACAAGGGGCTGTGTGTGGAGTTTCAAAGGGCATTAAACATGGCAGCTAAAGTGAATAAGTATTAACATGCTGAATGAAACTCTTGGTTTTGTATCCAGAGGCAGAAGACACAGAAACAAGTGTATAATACCAGTCTGATTTTTGATCTTGGACAATATTGTATGATTTGTTTTAGTGTCCTGTTTTAGGAGGTGTATAAAAACCAAGGAGTGGATGCAGTGAAGGTGAGCTAGAATATCATCAAGGATGAAACGTTACAGATATGAGGAGCCATTCTGCTTCTTCTTCTTAAGCCCATCATCCCTACTGGACATAGGCCGCTGACAGCAGCTCCCCAGAGTCCTCTGTCCTGGGCCAGTCTGTCCCCAGGGGTAACCCATCTTGCATCTTCTAGATGAAGATGTTTCTCTGCCAAGAGACGGGGTCTTTGGAGCTTCTGTAGCACTGGTTTTTATGGGATGGGGTTGCTGGTCCCATGACCAACCCTCCCTCGCTTCACAGCCAGGCTTGGGGCTGTCCATGGCAGAGTTATGAAGAGCCATACTGGAGTTTTCCCTCTGAGGGGAAGGGCTGGTGGAGCCCTTTAAGGTCAGTGCAGAAGAATATGATGGATTAGTTCTAATGGCGGCAAAATGGTAACAGTCACATGATTGCAATTCAGTTGAATTCTAGTACATTCCAAAGAGCATAAGTAAATACAAACTTGAATTATTTGCCTCAGACCATTGTAAAAATAGACTCATTGAAGAGGCAGTGAAAAAGCTGATTGAACATGAGGAATATTAATGAAATCAGAGTGGAGAAAGAGATTATAACAACAATGGTGGAATTTGGTCTGCTACATATGAAGGTAATATGGAAGGGAGAGTAGAAGCAGATGGTGAGGTTTCCCAAAACTCAACCATGTTCTCCCTGCTCTTGTTGAACCCTACTATTAGAACATACAGGATGGACCATAGAATATTATAGTGCAGTACAGGCTCTTTGGCCCATAATGTTGTGCCAGCCTTTTAACCTACTCTACCATCAACCTAACCCTCCTCTCCTATATAACCCTCCATTTTTCTATCATCCATATGCCTATCTAAGAGCTTCTTAAATGCCCCTAATGTATCTGCCTCTACCACCACTCCTCTAGAGGGGCAATTCCTGCAACCACCAATCTCCAAGTAGTAAACTTACATCTGACATCCCATCATTACTTTCTGCCAATCACCTTAAAATTATTGCCCTTGTATTAGACATTTCCACCCTGGAAAATGTCTCTGCCTAAGCATTCTGTCCATGGCTTTTATTAACTGGTCCACCTCAATCACGTTGCCTCTCATCCTCCTTGCTCCAAATAGAAAAGCCCTAGTTCACTCAACCTATCTTCATAAGACATGCCCTCCAGCCCAGACAGCAGCCTGGTAAATCTTCACTACATGCTGTCTAAAGCATCCATATCCTTGCTAAATGAGGTGACTAGAACCAAACACAATATTCTAAGCAACACGCAAAATGCTGAGGAACTCAGCAGGTCAGGCAACATCTATGGAAATGAATAAACAGTCAATGTACTGGGCCAGGACCCTTCTTCAGACTGGAAAGGAAGGGGGAAGACGACAGAATAAAAAGATGGGGGGAGGGGAAGGAGGATAGCTGGAAGGTTATAGGTGAAGTCAGGAGGTAGGAACATTAAAGGGCTGGAGAGGAAGGAAGCTAATAGGAGAGAAGAATGGACCATAAGAGAAAGGGAAGGAGGAGTGGACCAGGGCAAGGTAATAGTCCAGTGAGGAGAGGTAAGTGGCCAGAGTGGGGAATAGAAAAAGAGAGAAGAGAGAGGATTTTTTTTTTACCAGTAAGGAAAATTGATATTAATGCCATCAGGTTGGAGTCTACCCAGATGGATAATAAGGAGTTGCTTCCCTCCCCCCCCCCCACCCCCCCGAGGGTAGCCTTGTCATGCCACAAAACGAAACAAACTGCTGGAAGAACCCTGTGGGTCAGGCAGCATCCCTAGATGAAAATGGACAGCTGATGTTTAGTGTTAAGACCCTTAGGTTGGACTGAAAGAGTAGAGGGGAGATAGCCAACATTAAGAAGTGATAGGAAGTGTTGGTGCACGAGCCAGCAAGCAATAAACGAATCCAGCTGAGGAGGGAAGAGAGGAAATAGTGACAGAGAGCTGGGACGTGACAGTGGAGGTAACGACTGCTCTACTCTATATATACACACGACTGTGTGGCTAGGCATAGCTCAAATACCATCTATAAATTTGCTGACGATGCAACCATTGTTGGTAGAATCTCAGGTGGTGACGAGAGGGTGTACAGGAGTGAGATGTGTCAACTAGTGGAACGGTGCCACAGCACCAACCTGGCACTCAGCGTCAGTACGACAAAAGAGCTGATTGTGGACTTCAGGAAGGGTAAGATGAAGGAACACATACCAATCCTCATAGAGGGATCAGAAGTGGAGAGAGTGAGCAGCTTCAGTCTCCTGGGTGTCAAGATCTCTGAGGATCTAACCTGGTCCCAACATATCAATGCAGTTATAAAGAAGGCAAGACAGCGACTATACTTCATTAGGAGTTTGAAGAGATTTGGCATGTGAACAAATACACTCAAAAACTTCTATAGTTGTACCATAGAGAGCATTCTGACAGGCTGCATCACTGTCTGGTATGGAGGGGCTACTGCACAAGACTGACAGAAGCTGCAGAAGGTTGTACATCTAGTCAGCTCCATCCGTACTAGCCTAGAAAGTACCCAGGATATCTTCAGGGAACGGAGCCTCAGAAAGCTAGCATCCATTATTAAGGACCTCCAGCACCCAGGGCATGCCCTTTTCTCACTGTTACCATCAGGCAGGAGATACAGAAGCTTGAAGACACAGACTCAGCAATTCAGGGACAGCTTCTTCCCCTCTGCCATCTAATTCCTAAATGAATATTGAATCTCTGGACACTACCTCACTTTTTAAATTTAATATACAGTATTTCTGTTTTTGCACATTTTAATACATCTGTTCAATATATGTAATTGATTTACTTGCTTATTTATTATTATTTTTAATATTTTATTTATTATTATTTTTTCTCTGCTAGATTATATATTGCATTGATCTGCTGCTGCTAAGTTAACAAATTTCACGTCACATGACTGATTCTGATTCTGAAGGTCTGCAGCTGATGGAATCTGATAGGAAAGGACGGTGGATCATGGAACAGATTTAGGAAGGTAGGGTGAGCAGATGGGAAGGAGAGGACCCAGTGGGAGGTGCGCGCAGTTGTGCTCATGATGCAATGAATTTGTCTACGACTCTGAGAAACAATACCTGCAATGCCTGCATTGCCTTAAGGGGAACTGCAGTGAAACTTGCAAAGTTCTGCAGCTATATTAGCAATCTCAGAACAGAGTTTGGTCTGCAAAGCCAGGCATCATTGCATTGGCCAAGTAGCTTTGGAATTATCAATGGGCAGCATGTACAAGGTGTAATAATTATACCTGATTGTCATCAGATTGTTGATAGGAGAAGGCTAGCAGACTGATCACCATCCTCATCTCTTAATGCAGTTCAGCAAATACGAATTTGAAAGGGCAGTTCACTGACCTTGACCACTCATGTCAAATGATTGAACTTCTTACAGCACTGCATCCAGTTTCCAGAGGATTAACACCTGCTGTACAGGCGACATGCAGAGTCTGTGGAACACTGGCTGCATCTCTAATAATGTCAGTAATACACTTGGTAGCCACTTTATTAGGTACACCTGTACATCTGCTTGTTAATGCAAATATTTAATCAGGCAATCATGTGGCAGCAACTCAATGCATAAAAGCATGCAGACAAGGTCAAGAGGTTCAGTTGTTGTTCAGACTAAGCATCAGAATGGGGAAGAAATATGATCCAAATGACTTTAACCATAGAATAATTATTGGTGCCAGAGGGTGATTTGAGTATCTGAGAAACTGCTGATCTTCTTGGATTTTCACACACAACAGTCTCCAGAGTTTACAGAGAATGGTGCAAAATTTGTGGGTGAAAATTCCTTTGTTAATGGAAGAAGCCAGAGGAGAATAGCCAGAGTGGTTCAAGCTGACAGGAAGGTGACAGTAACTCAAACAACCATGTGTTACAAAGTGATGTGCAGAAGAGCATTTCTAAATGCACAGCACATCAAACTTTAATTGGATGGGTGCAGCAGCAGAAGACCATGAAAGTATACCCAGTGGCCACTTTATTTGGTACATCCGCTACCTATTAAAGTGGCCATTGAGTGTAATCTGAAACAATCTGTAAATTCAGTTGACAGTTAACATTATTTTCTTTTTGAGGGCAGTTAGTAATTTCTTCATTTCAATCCTTCATATTTAAACCCTGACCTTCAGCCCATTTGCTCCCACTTCCTCTAAAGATGACCATTGATATCCTGTCCAATTACAATTCATGCATGTGGTGACTTGCACATATTTTATATTAATATCATTAGAGATATATCCTGAGCTCTTCCAACATTGCTTCCACTTCTCAATTCCTGGGGGAGGCATGGGAGCATAGTAGTTGGCGTAACACTTGACAGTGCCAGCTGTTAAGATCAGGGGTCAAGTCCTGCTGCTCTCTGTATGAAGTCTGTACGTAATCCTTGTAGGTTTCCTCCTACTGCTCCTGTTTCCTCCCACATTCTAAAGATGTACAGATTAGGATTAGTTACTTGTGTGCATGCTGTGTTGGCGCTGGAAATGTGGCGACACTTGCAGACTACCGCCAGCTCATCTTGGATTGTGTGGTCACAGACACAAACAGCACTTTTCCACGATATGTTTTGATACGCAGATGGCAAATGCAGCTAATCTTTCCCTCCAAGGCTTCTCGGAGAATCCATAACCCTTAGGAATCATTATGCCACTTATTCGCCATTTCCCAGGCTGACTTCACTCCCGAAGTGACGGTAAACATCTGTAGGACTCCTTCCTTTTTGGAGATGAGGAGGGTTTGAAATGGAGCTAAATACTAAAAATTATTATCCTCCCTGCTGATGCATCTAGCCAGTGAATAGCACAGTTGGTGTTAGCTGAAATGCTGGATTCATGGAAATAAGACAGTACAATGAATATAATGTAAAATCACAGACTGTACATGCAAGCATATGCCATTTGGCTCCTTATGTCTGTTGTGTTATTCACAAGATTATCACAAAATTGTTCACTTCAGCACTATCTCTCTTCGTTAAGCCATTCTATTGGTTTTAAGGGACTAAGCTTCTACTGGATGTTTGGGGTGACATGGTGGAGTGGTGGTTAACGTAACACTTACAGTGCCAGTGACCTGCATTCAGTTTCACCATTGTCTGTGAGGAGTTTGTGCAGTGTCTCCATGAACACCCGGGCTGCTTCTTGGTGCTCCAATTCCCTCCCACATTCCAAAGACGTACAGGGCAGTAGGTGATTTAGTCACATGGGTGTAATTGGGTTCATTGGGTCAGAAGGGCCTGCTATAGGGTTGTATTGCTGAATAAAAATGAAATAAATACATTACAAAGATTTATTTTCCACTGGGATTCCACCCAGATCCTTATTTTTTTAGACAGTGATGCCTGGGTCCTACCACAACAGCTAAGGGGTAACAAATGTCATTCCTGTAACTCCCCTGTTCACTCTCTGTAATAATTATGCATGTTTCATTGAGATTACCTCCCCCTTTCTCAGCATTTGACAGTATAAGCCCAGTCCTAGCTATGTCTTGTTAAACAGCAACTTCCTAACCCTGAGAGATCTAATGCCCAATGGTGTCCTGCCAGGTTTCAATCAGTGCATATGGTAATTTGCACATTGTCATCATCATATTTATTTTAGAAGACTCTTGAATTAAGCATCCATGGTTCATAATGTAATCTGCATCACAAAATTATGTAGCTCTTTCAGACAGTGTGGGGCAGATTACACTATGTTGGAAAGAGATCGTGCATGATATGGGCGGATAGATAAGTCAGTGTAGACATTCTAATCCAGGCCACTGTCCCTAGAACTTACGCTCTGGACATAGTCAACTAGTTCTGATGCATGGAATGCATCTTCTGCCTGGCTCCAGGCTTGTGAAGCAAGCACTCTTCTCTGAGCTCTCCCTTAGCAAGCTGTTTTCAAGAGGAGAGAGGGGAAAAAAAAAACATGTGAAGGACTCAAAACATCCCTGAACAAATGCACCATCTGCTGATGGGACACTCTGAACTGAGGCCACTTAAGATGGGGGAGAAGCATCTAAGAAGATAGCAAGAACATTAAGTCTTTCTGAATATGGAGCTAAGTGTGCATGAAGTCACTGCCCATGGTCCAGTCTTGCTCCTTCTGATCTCATACACTCAGTGGCAACTTTATTATGTTTACCTGCTCATTAATGCAAATACCTAATTGGCCAATCACGTGGCAACAACTCAATGCATAAGAGCATGTAGATGTGGTCAAGAGGTTCAGTTGGACAGGCTAAACATCAGAATGAAGAAGAAATGTGGTCCAAGTGACTTTGACCATGGAATGATTGTTGGTACCAGATGGGGTGGTTTGAGTATCTTGGGAACTGCTGATCTCCTGGATTTTGATACATAACATGGAGAATGCTGAAAACCAATACAGAGAGTGGAGTGAAAACCAATAAAACATCCAGTGAGCAGTAGTGCTGTGACTGCAAATGCCTTGTTAACGTGAGAGGTTAGAGGAGAATGGCCAGATTGTTTTAACCAGACAGGAAGGCAACAGTAACTCAAATAACCTTGCATTACAAC
Organism: Hemitrygon akajei; assembly: GCF_048418815.1. Taxonomy (NCBI): domain Eukaryota; kingdom Metazoa; phylum Chordata; class Chondrichthyes; order Myliobatiformes; family Dasyatidae; genus Hemitrygon; species Hemitrygon akajei. The sequence continues at coordinate 28,161,109 of NC_133144.1, forward strand.
ACTGGTGTGCAGAAAATCATCTCTGAACGTATAACATGTCGAACCTTGAAGTAGGTGGGCTACAGCAGCAGAAAACCACAAGCATACACTCATTGGCCACTTTACTAGGTGCCTCCTATACCTAATAAAGTGGTCTCTGAGTATAGGACTCAGCAGTCATATCAGAATCTACTGAGCCAAGTGAAAACAAGTGATCTTGAAAACAGAGTGCCTGCATAAGTTATGCTTTGTGCTTTTGATGAACATAAGTATGAAGTAATAGAGGTAGCATTGTTTTTAAAGGAATAGTGGTTCATACTGTTACTAACAGATGCTTAATTACATTTTCCTTGCTGTTAGTCCCATAGATATTAGGGATTTATATTTTACAATATATTTCTGACTGCAAATTTATTTTTAACATTCAAAGATAAACAGAATCAATGAGCTACATCATGTTAAAATAAATTAATCCTTCGTTCAACTGAACAGAACTTCCATAGCAATTTGGAAACAATGAATTGCTTTGAAATGTTCTGACTGTTGTTTTAAATTAAAAGACGATATAGTAGGACATTTTCCACCCAGCTGATCTCATCAATATTGAGATGAGGAAATCTATCTGCGGGAAGGAAGGAGGTGAAGTCTGAATACCACAATGATATCATGTTAGAGTTAAAAATGGAAAACGCAGCAAATACTCAGCAGGTTGAGCAGCAACTGTGGAGAGGGGGGGAGAGAGAGGGATGGGGGTGGGGAGGACAGAGAGAGAGAGAGAGAGAGAGAGAGAGAGAGAGAGAGAGAGAGAGAGAGAGAGAGAGAGAGAGAGAGAGAGAGAGAGAGAGAGAGAGAGAGAGAGAGAGAGATTGACTTCTACAAGTAGTGTTTTATTGGATCTTTTTTAAATGTCTTAGTCCATCACCCAGGACATACCCTCTTCTCATTACTACCAACAGAGAGGAGGTACAGGAGCACCAGGACACACACTCAACATTTTAGGGACAGCTTCTTCCACTCTGCCATCAGGTTTCTGAATAGACAATGAACCCATAAACAGTACCTCACTATTTTTTGCTCTCTTTTTTGCACTACTCAATTAATTAAAAAAAATATGTATTTCTTATTATAATTTATAGCATACTATATAGCTGCAAAACAACAAATTTCATGACCTACATATATCAGTGATAATAAACCTGATTCTGATTCTGATTCAAATTATGACTATATAATCTGCAAATTCAATCCCTTATGCATATTTTAATGCGATATTAGACAGAGTGGAAATGGGAAATCAATCATTGAATCTGGTCAATACTTCTGAGTAGGGAAATGAATTGCAGTTTCCCTTGTGTGGTTATTGCTGGATATGTAACAGTAATGTCACTCAGCTTTCTGTCCTTTTGTGCTGAAACTGTGTAGCACTGGAACCTAAATGTGCAACTGTGAGTCAGTGAGATCCTCATTCAGGCCAACAAAACAATGGTAGGAAGATAGTCTGTTTCAGAATTTTTTAAAATGGTAGTCCTTAGCTTACGTACAGAAAGGTGACAGAGAAAGGGCAGCAGTATCATGAAAGATTCCTGCTCATGGACTGTTTGCTCCTTCCCATCAGGAAGGAGACTACACAGCATCCATACCAGGCCCAGCAGACACAACAAGCCATCGGGTTGATCGACACCTCTACCCATTAACCCACTCCACCACAGCTACCTTATCATTTCCTGTCAGTCACCTTATTTGGAGATACTCCTGTACATAGTGTCATTTTATGGACATATGGTCAATCTATGTACAGTATATGCGCTCATCTTATGTATTTATGTTTATTGTGTTCTTTATGCTTATTGTGATTTTTCTTATGCTGCATCAGATCTGGAGTAACAATTATTTTGTTCTCCTTTACACTTGTCTACTAAAGGGTGACAGTAAACAATCAAAATCTTGAAATCTTGAATCTTGAGCTGTTGAAAGGGAGTGTGCTGCCAAAGACAATTGCAGATAGACCAAATGCATGCACATTTTGCAAGTAAGGCTTCCCTGTTGGTGGGGTAGGTTGAGGGTTACTAATGAGTCTGATTCTCAGTCCCCTCTGCCATGATGCCCAAAAACAGGGTACCTTGTCCCCTGTCTGCCTCACTACTTATAACATGAGGTCCCTTAAGTCTAGCAACAATGATTTCTTGGAAAATCTTCACTCAAAGAGCCTCTGCTATGGTGGGAGATGATACATGTAAGTTTCTTTCCTGACTTTCAGATGCTCATGTACATTGAAAGAAACAGTGAAAAGTATAATTTGTATTAACAATCAAGACACCCAAGAATGTGCTGGGAGGCACCTGCATGTGTCACCACTTACTCCTGCGCCAACATAGCATACCCACAATATTCAGCAGAACAACACAAGCAGCAGCAGAACAAAAGAAAACAGGACAACTGTAGTACAGGCTCCTTTCCTATCCTTCCACCCATCCACCCTCTCACACTCACAGGCATGACTCTAACCCCAGGACAGGCCATCTATTGGTCTCCAGTCCTTGGCCCCAGCCTCAGACTTGTTGACACTGGGTCTCCAACTTTGGACTCTGCTCCAGGATTGCTGCATCTCAGCAGAAGTAACATCCGACACCAGACTCTGTCAGTCAACGCAGTCACAGTGCACATAGTATTTGAAACCTAGGAGACATACATTCCATATACATATATTAAATGGAGAAGAAGCCCTCCACTTGGCCCTGAAAGAAGCAAGAGAGGTCCACCATGGAATTCCATTTCCATTCAAGTACTTATGCCACCCACTTCTAAGCCAATGGTATTTAAGTTTCTCCATTACCATCACAAATGTGGGGAAATGCTTTAGCTTCATGCTTTATTCAAAAGCCAACGTTTCTCCATTACTGCATTGAACTTGAGTCCAGTATGACTGCTACTGTACAGCCTCATTGAATCAGAAGGGACTGACTTGAACACAATGTTTTACACAGTGTTTTACAAGAAGCTAAACTGAAATTGTGTTCTGGGAAAGCAACTGTGGCATCACTTTTCATTGATGCTGGTCAGGATCTCCACAGTGGAGTTGGCGGAAGATGATGACACAACACCGCGGTAGTGAGGATGGAGGAAGGCTGCGGCACTGAAGAGTCCCCAGTTGTCTTGCATTCCATGTGACTGGACCCTCACACCAGAACTGTCAAGAATTGTGTGCTGGCTGCCCGCGTTTCAGTCTTTCCACATTACAAAAAGTCAAGCACAGGTGTGAGGGAATCTACTCTTAAATTCCCGGATGACAACCAATTAGAAGAACATCATCCTTTATTCAATTGATCGCACAACCTAGATACTGGGTCAAAATCTCAGAACTTTCTATTCAGTGCTCCATTTACAACCTTGTAGATGATCTACAGAAAGTTTGCATGAGGATAGAGTAAGCAGGAAGGCAAATTATGTCTTTGTCACAGATATAATTTTTCAAGAAGCTGCCTTGCCATTGCATTCACAATTACTGGAGGAAAAACAAAATGCATTATGTTTTGGGATTTACCAGATTAACTGGTGGCAAATCTCATTTACCTTGGGTGGTGTTTAGCAAAGTACAGATTGAATGCTACAATTATCTCTGCTTGCCTCATGTCCAGTACAAAATGTAGAGCATAAGATATAGTAGTAGAATTAAGCCATTCAACCTATTGAGTCTGCTCCACCATTCCTATATGTCTGATTTATTATTCCTTTCAATCCCTTCTCCCCGTAACCTTTGATGCCTTACTAATCAAAAACCCATTTTAAATATACCCAATGATTTCGCCTGCACAGCTGTCTGTGCCAAAGTATTCCACAAGTTCACTAACCTCTGGTTGAGTAAATTCCCTATCATCTCTGTTCTAAAGGGACATCCTTGCATTCTGAAGTTGTGTCCTCTGGTCTTCAATTCTCCCACTATGGGTCCGCTCTATCTCGGTCTTCCAATACTTGATAGGTTTCAATAAGCTCAAGGATGTGTGCTTAATCTGCTGCTCTGTTCTCTCTACACCCACAGTTGTGTGGCTAGACACAGCTCAAATGGCATCAATAATTTGCCAATGCCACAACTCTTGCTGGCAGAATCTCAGATGGTGTTGAGGAGCTGTACAGGAGTGAGATAGATCAGCTGGTTGAGTGATCTTGATACAACAAGCTTGAATTCAACTTCAGTAAGACCAAGGGATTGATTACTGACCAGGAAGGGGAGTCAAAGGAATACACATTGTCCTCATTGAGGGATGAGCAGTGAAAGAGTGACCAGATTCAAGTTCCTGGGTGTCAATGTCTCTGGAGATCTATCCTGGGCCCAACATATTGATGTAATTACAAAGAAGGTGGGACCATGGGTATATTTCATTAGGAGTTTGAGGAGACTTGGTATACCACTGAAGATTCTAGCAAATCACTAGCAATGTACTTTGGAGAGTATTCTGACTGGCTGCACCACCCTCTGGTATGGAGGGACCATTGCACTGGATCTGAAAAAGCTGCATAAAGTTGCAAACTCAGCCAGCTCCATCAGTGGCACTAGACTCCCCATTATCAAGGATATCTTCAAAAGGCAATGCCTCAAAAATGTATCATCTGTCATTAAGGACCCCCATCGACCAGAACATTGCTACCATGAAGGAAGAGGTACAAAAGCCTAATGGATACACTCAACATTTTAGGAACAACTGCTTCCCCACTGCCTTCGGATTTCTGAATTGATGATGAACCCATGTATAATACCTCAGTTTTTTTTTCAATTTCACATATATATGTGTGTGTGTGTGTGTATATATATTTAATGGACATAATATATATGTATTTATTGTAATCTTTGATTTTTATTATATACTGCAATGTACTGGTGCTGCCACAAAGCAACATATTTCATAGCCTGTGCCAGTGATATGAAACCTAATCCTGATTCTGAAGAGATTCTTTTCAAATGGGTCATGAGGTTTTAGGATTTTCTACTCCAGGAAACAGTGGATGCTGAGTCATTGAATATATTCATGGTTGAAATATTTTTTTGGACCAAATGATAGAAGAGTTTTGGGGATTGGGCAAGAAGGTAGAGTTCAGTCAGATAAGCCATGAGCTTAATAAATGGCAATGCATGTTTAGTTCCTATTTCCCTTGTTGTTATATTTTCATAGTCATATTGATGGCACATCCTTGGCTGTGAACTGCTGCTCTGTTCTCAAGTGTAAATGTGAACTACAATGGGATATTATGAGGTGTAGTAAGGCAACTGATGAACAGAAGGAATTTTCTTTAAAGAACAGATACCACAGTTGGCTTATCTATATTACTTCAAGAAATGTAAATGTAGCCCATACTGGTGTTTGAAATGTTTCTCAGAACATGTTTATATTACTAACAGCAATAGAGCTGTATGCCAAAATTACACTTGCATTCTAATGGAAATATTATAGATCTCAATACATAGTTCTGAATTGTTCTAGATAAGTGTTAATTAAACAATGGGGAGTGGATGTACTTGCAATAGGAGCACACCAAGTGGTATTAGGGTCTGTTTGTTTCTATCACAAGTTGGTTTATTTGTGTAGACAACAGCTAGAATGCCATCTGCTCAATTTTTTCCAACAGTCTGGTGAAGTGTTGGATTAAGAAAGCCAACAAATTAATCATCTTGGATATTACAAGGTAAACCTACTGGTTCAGTACCACATGGCACCTCACAATATTTATTGCATTTTCCACAAGGTGATTTCTGAGCTCAAACTATTTGTGTTAGACAGGTGTCTACAAAGGGAAACACTTCTGCAATGAAAGATTGGGAAGGAAACTTGGTGTCTGTGGCATATTGTACGGAGTCAGGCAAGAGGTGGTGTTAGGGAATGAGAACTCTGATGGATGACTAGCTGCCTCATGTTCTTCACTGTTTCAGAATTTTAAACATTAGGATCTGAGGTTGGACATGGTCCATTTTTGGCTGTAGTTTATTTTGATATGCAAATGACAATGATAGATCAAGATCTGACAGAGTATGACAGAAATAAGCTGAAAATGGCGAAGAAAAGATTTATGAGGATGCTACCCGGACTGGAGGGCATGAGAAGAGATTGGACAGGCTGAATTTCTTTCCCCTGGAGTGTAGGAGGCTGAAGGGTGACCTTCTAGAGTTTTATAAAATCATGAGTGGACATAGATAAATTGGATAGTTACAATTATTTTCCCAAGGTAGCAGAGTTTAAAGTTAGAGGAGAAATGTAAGGGGCAACTTTATCACACAAAGTAGCTGCCAGAGGAAGTGGTAGAGGTGGGTACAATTACAATTATGCTTAAAATGCATTTAGGCAGGTACATGGCTAGGAAAGGTTTAGAGGTATATCGACAAATCATGGGCAATAAGGGCTAGCTCAAGTAAACACCTTGGTCGACATGGATGAGTTGGACCTAAGTTCCTGTTTCCATGTTGTTCAGCTCTATCACTCTAAGCTATGAAACATTGTTCTCTGTCATCAAGATCTGTAATACTATTTACTAATGTAATATTAGTAAAGTTAAGCTAAAATTAAAGGGTCATTTGTGTAGTGCACTTGATTGAAGGGAAAGGCATACAGTCTTTATTGCAGAGAAGTATTGTTCATATTGGAGATCATTGCTCACCTCTTCTTGATGCTTTTTATTCTGTGTAGTGGTTCTGGATTCAATTTGCACTCCAGGATCATTAGGACCTTATCAAGACTGACAACTCTAGTACAGTGTTTGGGTGTTGCCTTTCAGTTGTGGGTGCTTCCCTGTCCTCAAAGTGTAGACTCTATGGCACTATCTTGAATGAAAACAATGGAGTTCTTTTCCATTCAAAAATCCTGAAGTTCTGATCATAATTTGCCATTCATTTAACCAATTACTTAACTGTTACCACAGTTTTACAGTATTACCGGAGTAATCTTGCAATGTGCAGTTTTGTTTTTCTATATTACAAACATAATTATGGTCCAAAAGCAGATAGATGAGACTCTGCAGATGCTGGGAATCTTGAACAGAATGTCGGAGGAACATCTATGGAGGGAAATGAATAGAGTGATCCTGGTGAATGGTCTCGGCCTGAGATAGAATAGAATAGTTATAGTTTTTGCTAGTCCAGTCTGTGCAAAACAGATTTCTACAATGCGTGTGGTAACCTAGTTAAATAAAATGACCATATTTACATGCAATAAGTGTGGGATGGGTCTTTAATGATGTTATGAATGTTCTGTAGGCATTGAGAGCTGTAGATTGTCTCCATGTCTGGTAGATGAGTCTCAGATATATGCTGAGCCATCCTAATCACCATTTGGAGTGCTTTGTGATCTGTCTTGCTGCAGCTAGAGTACCACATTATCATTCCATATATCATTTCATTGTTTAATCTTTTTTATTGATTTCCAAATAAAGAATATACAAATCAGAAGAGGAGTTTAACAAGTAGATAATATAAAAGACATATAAACAACAATAGTAAAAACAGAAAGTAAATAATGTCAAAATCAAATAGGTAAACTATTATGCTGTTATATATACAATGGTCAAAAAAAACTACAACTCCTCATAGCAATCATAAAAAAAAGACTGGAAATTTGATTGATAAAGAAAAAAAACCCAACTAACTAAACTGAAACAAAAAAAAAGAAAGAGAAAAAAAGGAAAGAAAAAGAAAGATTGGGCAGTCCAATTGAGGATAAAATTAGAAAAAAAAGAGGGAAAAAAACACATCCTTCCAGTCATCTCTGAACCTTCATGGTTAAGGATTTTCCCCAAAGAGAATAAAGAAAAATAAATAAATAGAAATAAATTAAATCATGTGAAAATATTGAATAAAGGGTCGTCAGACTTGTTCAAAATTAAAGGATGTATCAAATGTCTGGCTTCTAATTTTCTCCAAGCTTAGACATGACATAATGGAGGAGAGCCAATAGAAAACAGTAGGTGGATTAGATTCTTTCCAGTGTAGCAAAATAGCTCTCCTAGCCAGTAAAGTTGAAAAAGGTATCACATGTTGGGTGGAAGCAGACACTTTGCTTGCTTCCTCTGGAATAATCCCAAAAATTGCTGTAAGTGGATTAGGTTGAATATCCATATCTATAACTTTAGATAATATTCCAAACACATCCCTCCAAAAATTATTTTCATTCCATATATCAGTGTACTCTCTATTGCACGTCAATAAAAATTGACCATCAGTTTTTGGAGCAGGTTAATTCTCCTTAACCACCTCAGGTAGTACAGTCGCTGTTGTGCCTTCTCTACTATCGAGGTTGTGTTGATGTACCAATAGAGCTCTTTGGTGATGTTCATCCCCAAAAACTTGAAACTGGAGACCCTTTCCACTACCTCACCATTAATGAAAGGTGAGGCATGTTCGAGATCTCTTGCCTTCCTGAAGTCAGTCATAATTTCTTTTGTCTTCTTGATGTTGAATGATAGTTCCTAATTCCTGGGTCAATCAGACAATTTCTGCATCTCCACTCTGTATGCAGATTCGTTATTGTTTGTGATTAGACAAATCACAGTCTGTAAATTTAATGATTGAGTTTATTGCATGAGTAAAGAAGTGGCATTGGTTTTCAGGATTGGGGAAGGTTGACGTACACTTGCTTAGTTTCAACGTCTGGGTATGATTAGTGACAAAGTGCAAGGTCCAAAGTGTCCAAGATGTCGACTGTTTATTCCACTCCATAGCTGCTGCCTGACTTGTTGAATTACTGTGGTCCTGTTCATTGGCTGTGGGGAGTATGAAGAAAAATGTTTGTACATGCAAGTCTTTCCTTCATCATTTACACATTGTAAGTTATGTAGAACGGAGGCTACCCAGAACTACTGAGATTTCCAGTACGGGAGGCAATCGTTACGCCATTGTGTCCACAGAATCTCTGCTGGATGAGCTGTAGGAGCCTTTTAACATTATTTCCACTGTCATCCTTTCATTCCATTGAAGTCTTTTCTGTATCAAACATTTCTCCATTTTGCTGTTAAGAGATAAAACTATCTTCACCCCAACCACTACAGACTTTAGCCTGCTGTTGTCATAATGGTTTGCCTACTGGCTAAGAATTCAAAGGGCCATAATATTGATCCAGAGATGAGTTTACATGGCAACATGGTAGGTGGAGAATTTATATCCAGATAGTTAAATAAAAGATAAAAATGATACCAAGTGCAACCAAAACTATCACAGGATCTAGTTTTAATTTTACCTGTATCATCAAACTTTGCTTGGTAAAATCACTCCCTGTGTAATTAGACCAGACACATCCAGTTCAAGATTCAAGTTTTTTTGTCATGTGTACATCGAAACATCCAATGAAATGTGTCATTTGTGTTAAGAACCAACACACCCGAGTGTGTGTTGGGGGAAGCTCGCAGGTGTTGCCGCACATCCCGGCGCCAAAAATGCACACGTTCCTTCCCACAATGCTTGGCAGAACAGCATAACATACAACAAACAACAAAACAACAATAGCAAAAAAAACCTATTCCTCCCTCCTGCACATGAACATACAAAAACTTTAATTCAGGGGAGGCCTCCAGCGAACGCGAACTCAGGCATGCGGACACCAGGCTTCAAGCTCCCCAACAGACATTCGCAAACTCAATTCTGTCCAACAGGCCTCAACAGCCAGATTTCTGATTCGAGCCCTGGGCCTCAATCCTCGGCCTCATGTCAGTTACAAGCTGCATCAGTGCACCTGCCAGTCCCAGCTCCGGACACGTAAATAAAGTCGCTGCTGGCACAGCTCCTGTCCTCATTTGTGTAGGCATGAATTGGAATGAGAAGCTCCAAACTGTGACTTTAATGGACCATTCTCAGTAGAACTTGTGGCACAGTACAGTGGGTCAGTGCTTTGCTCTTAAGAGACACAATACTGATGAGACCCCTAGCTTAGAAATGTTGGCAAGCTACTGAAACACCTTCCAAAGACCAAAGGTTCTGCTTAGAGTAACAGGAAATACATTCTGTAATGTCTTCTGGTTATTTATGATATAATTATCTTGGTGGTAATACTGTGGTGACACTCTATAACAGGAAATGTTATTTTTCTCATGAATAACCATGCAGCATTGGTCAAAGATCTTGGTGTAGGAGGCAAAGAAGAGGCCACACCCAGCGAGACATCACAACCTACTGAATTTCTCTGATGATTGATGTATTCATAGATTCAGCTTTGCCAAAACTATTATAACTGAGATATGTGAACTGGCGCAGAAAGATTTTCAGCCACATGCTTATATCCAAATTGCCCGGAGGTCAAGGAGGTCTGAGTTTCCTTGCCATAGGATCATTCCAAGCAGCACCATCAGGTCTTTATGGTGTTTCTTAGTTTATTCCACCCTGAAGCATCAGATAGGCCACTGAGGTATTCTCCACGGGAGCAAATGATTCCACCTGCTTTGATTTCAATGAGGAGAAAGTGAAATCTCCCACACTAAGACAATTAGCATTCCTGACCTCTTACAAGTGCTAGAATTCATTAACTCTACTCTCCGCTCTCTCTGCACTCAAGATTATGTGGCTGGGCACAGCTCAACATCACCTATAAATTCATTGATGACACCACTGTTGTTAGCGGAATATCTGGTAGTGACGAGGGTGCTACAGGAGTGAGTTAGATTGGATGGTTGAGTACTGTTGCAACAACCTCACACGTAATGTCAGCAAGTACAAGGAATTGATTGTGGACTTCTGGAAGGGGAAGCTGGGAGTGTTATGCATGCGCAGAGTAAGAACGACAATGAAGTAGTGGGATTAAATATTTTTACTGAGTCATGGCAATTTACTGGGCAACTCACAGTGCAGGAGAGATGAATCAGGCCTGCCAAGCCGAAACCACGTGCATTTGAATACCCGTGTGAAAAGAGAGAGCCTTCTGCATGTAGGAGGCCCAATCAATTCACCATGCTGTCAATCAATCACATATGCATTTAGCACATTCTTGCAATCGATCCGATACAGTTCAGGGAGAATACACTCCAGTGTTCATTAATGGACGATGGAAAGATTTGTGTCTGTTCACCACTACATATATATTAAATGAAAAGCATGCACGTGGGAGATGGCTTTAACTGGTATATTCACATTGCACTGAGAGAGAGAGAACAATGCGCATGCATAGACAACAGATCATGCGCAGACAACAGATCAATATGTAGTGCTAAGGAGGGGGTTATTGCTCTAAAAAAAGTAGATCTATACATTACTCTTCCTCCTCTTTTAGATTAATGCAATGTATATGTACCAAACATTCAATTTCCCTTTCATGAACCCATATTCCAAATAAACATACTTTCACAATAACAGTCCATAACTAACTTCACAGTTCTAAAGGTTCAGTCTTTTGGGTGGTGCTCTGTTTCTTTTAGGAGAGCGCATTTGGACCTGTGGAGTGGCATCAGATTTGGCAGGTTCGTGTCAACGATAACATTCTCATCATGCCCCTGGACCTGTAGAGTGGCATTAGGTTTGGTAGGTGTCTCGTCTAAGACAACATTCTCTGCTTCTGGTGTCATGTTGTTGTTAGTGACATCATCACTGAGAGGTAAGTCTGGTGACTGTATTGTGTCTGTCTTGTTGGATGCAGTCGACTCAGTAGTGTTCTACAGTCGAGCATCCAGTATCTGGTCCACATGACATTTCCATGTCTGATCTCCAACACCCACCTTGAACATAAGTAGTCCAGATCTTGTAACTTTCCTTTTGGGTGTCCACTTGTCTTCTTGGTAATCATATGCTAGTTCTTCTTGTCCAATCTTAAAGCTTCTTGTTGCTTCACTTGGCAACTGGCTGAACTGTTTACTCTGCACTCCTCTTTGTAGATCTAGTTTTAGCAGGTCTATGCAAAATCTCAGATTCTTGCTCATGAACAACACTGCAGGTGTTTGATTTGTTGAGATAAAAACAGAGTTCCGATACACAGAAAAAAACGCTGTCCACCTTGTGCCGTAGAGAAATGTCCTCCTTGTCCATCGCTTTAATGAACATCTTGAAGATTAGCATAAACCTTTCAGCTAACCCATTTGTTACTGGGGGGTGAGGAGCTGACTTGAAATGTCTGATGCCATTTTTCTTCATGAACAGTCAGAATTCTTCTGACATGTATTATGGTCCGTTGTCACTCATAATTTGTTCTGGTAGGCTGTTTCTGGCGAAGATAGTCCTCAGAGCAGAGACAGTCTTTGCTGAGGTGGTTGACTTCATTGGTATAACTTCTGGCCACTTCGAGTGAGCATCCACAGCAATCAGAAACATGGAGTCCATGAATGGCCCAGCAAAGTCAATATGTACTCTTTGCCATGGTGATGGTGGCCACTCGTAGTGGTGTAACGATGCCTGTGGCATCGTTTAACTTTTTGGCATCTTAAACAGCTTTTGGCCAAGACTTCAATCTACTTATCTATTCCCAGCCACCGCATGTAGCTCTGGGTGAGACTCTTCATCTTAACTGTACCCAAGTGTCTTTCATGCAGATTTTCCAAACCTCTGGTTTGCCGTTTCGAGGAAACCACAACATAAGGTCCACACATCAGTGTTCTTGATAATGTCAGGTCATTCCTTGTTTACCTTTGTATTTCAGAGTTTGTTACCGGCAACTGGTCCACCAATGTGGTGTGGAATACTTCTGCTGGGTCAGAGTATGAAGACTTTTCTACTTCAGTTGCCAATAGTACAATGAATGCAGCACTGTCGCAATGTTTGGGAGAAAGCGGTGGTAGTAGTTTGCACTGTGCTGGAGGAACTCGGCAGGTCGGGCAACATCTATGGAGAGGAATAGGTAGATGTTATATTGGGCTGAGACCCTTCTTTAGGACTGAAAAGGAAGGGAAAGAGGCCAGAGTACAATGGAAGATTGGAAAGAGGAACGCTGGAATGTGCTCTCTTTCCTAGGGTTGGGGAATCAAGAAATAGAAGGCATAATTTAAGTTGAGAGGGTTAAGATTTAAGGGGGATGCAGTACTACTGTTTTTTAAAACACACTGAGAGTGGACTATATAGAATGAGCTACCGGAGGAAATGATCATGACAGGTATGATACCTTTTAAAATACATATGGACAGGTCCATGGATAGGAGAGGTCTGGAAGGATATGGACCAACCACGGGACTAGCTTGGATGGGTATCATGGTTAGGATGGACCAGATGGGCCGAAAGACCTGGTATTCCTGCTGTATTACTCTATTAGGTTTGATTCTACGAGCTGAGTTCATAAACTAAAACCTTGTAAATGCAAGGCAATAATCCATTGGTTATTATGGCTGCTGGCTGTTTTTCAAAAGAGACTATTGTCTCCAAAAAGTTTATGTCAGCTCTCAGTATGATCCCAGCAGTCCAATTCTCCAACTTATTTCCCTGTAATCCATTCCCTCTCAGTCGTCTGTCCTATTCTCCAGTCACCCACCCAACTCGACAATGGGATGTGGGAGGGGATCTGAGTACCTGTGGGAAGCCCACACTGTTCAAACTCCAAACGGGTCAAGGCCAAACATGAATCACTGGAACTGTGGACCAGCACCCGTGTGCCACTCGGAAGGAACTCAGGAATGGGACCCTGGTGAGAATCTGGTCATCATACCTGTTCTGTTTTAACTTCCTTATAGAATGTAGACTTTGCTGACAAGAAACCAGCATGCATTGATCGGGAGAACAAATGATGGGTTTCTTTTCCCAGTGACATGTCAGAGGGCATTTGAGTGTGAACCATGTTGTTGTGGTTTGGAGTTCAATTGATCAAATGGGCAGTATGGTGCTCCTACCCCCTTTTCTTTCTTCCATGGCCTTTGGTCTCTTTCACCTACCAACTTCCAAGCTCATTATTTCATCCCTCCCCCTCCAGGTTTCATCTATCACCTGGAGTTTCTCTCTCCCCTCCCCCCCCCCCCCCCCCCACCTTTTAAATCTGCTCCTCAGCATTTTTTCTCCAGACCTGCTAAACAATCTCGGCCTGAAATGTTGACAATGCCCTTTGCCATAGATGCTGCCTGGCCTGCTGAGTTCCTCCAGCATTTTGTGTTTGTTGCTCGGATTTCCAGCACCTGTAGATTTTCTCTTGTTTATGAGAAGAATCAGTTATGATTGAAGATAGAGACGGAACTGGATGCATGTCAGCTCTGGCTGTCAGGAAATGTAACTGAGGCTTGACCCAAACGCAGAGCTGCAAAGACAATTCAGCACTGAACGAAAACTTCGATAATAAACTGCAAAATAACAAGTGACAAGAGAACAGATACTAAACACAACAGGCAACAAGATAACTGAAGGCTAGAAGCAACTGGTTGAGGCTGGTTGGTTCGATGGGTGAACAAGGACTGTGGACGGGAGCTGGGTTTAAATAAGCTGCAGGGGATGAGTTGGAAAGAAGTGACAGTTGTAAATTAGTGGCAGGTGACTCCTGCCAGCTGTTTAGAGACTGGGAGGTGCTTGCCTGTGCAGGCCTCACACTGACAGGGTTTGCAGGCCATTGATTCCCACAAGACAAATCCTCACTGGCTCTCCACTGATGGGTCATATTGGGTGAGCAGTTCATCAGATATTATGAGTCTGTTTGTTTCCTTGAATGCTTTTTCACATCTTTCTGACCATTCCCACTTTGTTCTGGTCTGTAACAGTGCAATCAATGGATGCAGCACTGTTGCAATGTTTGGAAGAAACCGGTGATAGTAGTTTACAAGGTCCAAGTATGACCTGAGTTGTGGCACATTTTTTAGTTTGGGTGTCTGTAGCAATGGTTCAATCTTCTTTTGTGACTTATCTAAGCCATGCTTGTCAATGACATGTCCACAATATGAAATTTCTTTCTTGAAAAACTCACATTTCTCTCTGCTTGCGTGCAGACCATACTCACTCAGCCTGATAAGCATTTTAACAAGGTTCTAGAGATGCTCTTCATCATTTTTGCCAGTCATGATGATGTCAAGGTAACATTGTGCTCCTGGGTACCTTGGAGCACCTGGTCCATTGCTGTTTGCCAAACTGCTGGAGCTGATGCGACACCACAGATGAGGTGATTATAGTGGAACAGTCCCTTGTGAGTGTTGATTGTGAGGAACTTGCTCCTTGACTCCTCAATCTCCATTTGCAGAAAGGCTTGTGATAAGTCAATCTATGAAAACCTCTCCCTGCCTGCCAAAGATACAAAAATGTCTTCTATTCATGCAGGGGATACTACGCAGTATGCAGCACTGGGTTGATGTTCCCTTTGAAATCCCCACATATGAGAACGACTCCTTTCTTGACCACCGGGACAATGGGCAATGGGCATGGCCCAATTGTTCCACTCGACCTTGCAGAGAATTCCAGATACATCCAAACTCTGCAGTTCAGCATCCACTCTAGGAAGTAGAGTGTAAGGCATTGGATGCACCTTATGGAATCTTGGTATTGCAGTTTCGTCCAGATCAATTCTGGCCTTCATGCCTTTTGAGTTTACCAATCTCCTTTTCAAACACCTTCTCATTGGCATTAAGTAATTGTGCCAGTCTCTGGTTAGTGCTACCATCTGGGCTGCTGTTGTCTGTTGATGCCACAGTCTGCTGTAGTCAGCCTCTGGAATTATAGACAAAGCTGACCCTGCATCCAGCTTCATTTTAAGTTTTACACGAGACACATCTATTGTGGTCCATGTGATATTGTGATCTGCTTCAGTAACACTATGCAGTTTAGACATGACAGTTCACCTTTGTTAGACGCTATGTTGCCTGATTCTGTTTTACATTCAGTAACTTTATGCATTTGCTTAGTTCTGTTTTTGAGATTTTTGCACTTGGTTGTGCTTTTTGTCTGCCTTGCACGCTCTCTCTGTGTGGCCCTGTCTGTGACACTTCCTGCAGATTTTTTCTTTGAATTAACAGTCAATTGTATCATGGGAGGGTTTGCCACATTGATAATATTTTTGGCGTTTTATGCCATTCAGGGACATTTTGTGCATTTCACATTCTAACCTCCTTTTCTGTAGTACAGCTGCATCCTTTGCTGCAGTCTCTAATGATATTGCAATGGTCAATGTCCATTCTAAGGTTAAGTCTCTTTCTGCCAGTAGCCTCATTTAAGTGCTTTCGCTATGCATGCCACATGCAAGCCTGTCCCTTGATGCATCAGAAAGTCCATCTCTAACGTCACAGTACTGGGAAAGTTTGTGCAGTTCTGCTGTGTATTCAGAAAAGCTTTCATCCTTTGACTGGTTCCTTTTGTTAAATCTGAACCTCTCAGCTATTACCAGCAGTTTAAGGCTCAAGGGATTTTGTAGAATTGTAACTATTTCATTGAACATCTTACTTGCTGGCTCTGCAGGGGTTACTGGGTTGTGCAAGAGTCTGTGTGTTTTTGCACCAATTAAGCTAAGAAGCTTTGGGGCTTTCTTTTGCTCCCCCACATTGTTGCATTACAATAGAGTTCTGCCCTCTTGATGTATGAATCCTGGCCTTCAGTAGCACTACAAATTCATCTACTTTCCCGAATGAAGCCATTGCCACGTTATTTTCATTTTAAATTCAGCGTGTCTTTCACTATTACAATGCTGTACTCAGGACTTTGTTAACATTCATCATAGCATTCTCTGAACTGTTTAACTCTTGCTCTGTTGATAGATAGATAGATAGATAGATACTTTATTCATCCCCATGGGGAAATTCAACTTTTTTCCAATGTCCCATACACTTGTTGTAGCAAAACTAATTACATACAGTACTTAACTCAGTAAAAAAATATGATATGCATCTAAATCACTATCTCAAAAAGCATTAATAATAGCTTTTAAAAAGTTCTTAAGTCCTGGCGGTAGAATTGTAAAGCCTAATGGCATTGGGGAGTATTGACCTCTTCATCCTGTCTGAGGAGCATTGCATCGATAGTAACCTGTCGCTGAAACTGCTTCTCTGTCTCTGGATGGTGCTATGTAGAGGATGTTCAGAGTTTTCCATAATTGACCGTAGCCTACTCAGCACCCTTCACTCAGCTACCGATGTTAAACTCTCCAGTACTTTGCCCACGACAGAGCCCGTCTTCCTTACCAGCTTATTAAGACGTGAGGCATCCCTCTTCTTAATGCTTCCTCCCCAACATGCCACCACAAAGAAGAGGGCGCTCTCCACAACTGACCTATAGAACATCTTCAGCATCTCACTACAGACATTGAATGACGCCAACCTTCTAAGGAAGTACAGTCGACTCTGTGCCTTCCTGCACAAGGCATCTGTGTTGGCAGTCCAGTCTAGCTTCTCGTCTAACTGTACTCCCAGATACTTGTAGGTCTTAACCTGCTCCACACATTCTCCATTAATGATCACTGGCTCCATATGAGGCCTAGATCTCCTAAAGTCCACCACCATCTCCTTGGTCTTGGTGATATTGAGACGCAGGTAGTTTGAGTTGCACCATATCACAAAGTCCTGTATCAGTTTCCTATACTCCTCCTCCTGTCCATTCCTGACACACCCCACTATGGCCGTGTCATCAGCGAACTTCTGCACATGGCAGGACTCCGAGTTATATTGGAAGTCTGATGTGTACAGGGTGAACAGGACCGGAGAGAGTACGGTTCCCTGCGGCGCTCCTGTGCTGCTGACCACCGTGTCAGACCTACAGTCTCCCAACCGCACATATTGAGGTCTATCTGTCAAGTAGTCCACTATCCAATCCACCATGTGAGAGTCTACTCCCATCTCCGTTAGTTTGTGCCTTAAGATCTTGGGCTGGATGGTGTTAAAGGCACTAGAGAAGTTCATGACATGAACATGACATGATGCAGTTCATGACATTTTCTGACATACATGTTGGTACTCGTTGCCAATTTGAAGTATATCTGCTCAACTATATGTATATTAAATGAAAGCATGCACGAAGGAGATGGCTTTAACTGGTGTATTCACTTTGCAGCGAGAGAGAGAATAACGTGTATGCGTGGACAACAGCGCATGCACAGACAACAGATCAATACAGAGTGCTACAGGGTTGGCATTGCTCTAAAAGAAATAGATCTTTGCATAACAGAAAGGGTAAACAGCTTCAAGGTCCTGGGTGTCAATATCTTGGAGGATATATCATTGGCCCAAACCAATGAAGCAATCACAAAGATGGCTTGTCAGTAGTTCTAATTTAATAGGAGTTTGAGGAGATTTGGTAGTATGTCACCAAAGACTCTTGCAAATCTCTATAGATACACGGTGAATAGAATTCTGACTGGTTGCATCACTGCCTGGTATGCAGGCTCCAATGCACAGGATCACAAGAAGCTGCAGAGGGTTGCAGACTTAGCCAGCTCCATCTTGGGCACAGCTCTCCCCACCATCGGGAGCATCTTCTTGAAACAGAGCTTCAAGAATGCAGCATCCATCATTAAAGGCACTCACCATGCTCTTTTCTCATTACTGCCATCAGTGCAGAGGTACAGGAGCCTGGAGACCCATATTCAATGATTTAGGAACAGCTTTTTCCCATCTACCATCAGATTTCTGAATGGTCCATGGACCCATTAACATGAACTCTTTATACATTATTTGCAGCTTATAGTAATTTTATGTTTTGCATTGTACTGCTGCTGCAAAACAACACAGTTTATGACATATTTTGGTGATTATAAACCTGATTCAGGTCACCATAGAAAAGCTCCC
The DNA here is from genome assembly GCF_048418815.1 of Hemitrygon akajei. NCBI lineage: Eukaryota > Metazoa > Chordata > Chondrichthyes > Myliobatiformes > Dasyatidae > Hemitrygon > Hemitrygon akajei. The sequence continues at coordinate 28,179,703 of NC_133144.1, forward strand.
AGTAGTAAATAACCTGGACCTTTTCATCAACAGGAGAGGCTTCCACTAATTCAACGAATAGTTCACTATGGAATACATGAAATAGTTCTTGATGGTTAATGTTCTCAGTAAGTTCATACCTGTACCTTCATCCTGAGTAAGTTCAGACTGTTAAGTGATAAATTCTGGGGGGCTGTGATTGCTCAAAGCTGTGTAGGTATAAAAAGACCTACCAAATGTATATGCATTATATTAGAAAAGCACCTTATTTCCTCTCAAGAGATTCCCAAGTTACTTCCCAATTTGGGGCTGTTCTATAGTGAAAGTCAAGATGTGAAGAAATGTCATTATTATGTGCTCACCAATGAAGAGAGGAGCAGCAAAGAATCTCTGTTCATAAAACAGGAGTATGAGTGATTATGTAACAAACCAAAAGCTTGTGTCAAATCAAATTAGTGAGGGTTATGCTGGGCAGCCCTCATATGTTGTCACACTTTGCCCACAATTTACTAACCTGAACCATATGCCTTTGGATTGTGGGAGGAAAATAGAGCACACAGAGGAAACCCATGTGACCACAGGGAGAATGTACAACCTCCTTACAGAGAGCAGTAGGAATCAAACCCTGATCTTACAGGTGGTGCTGTAAAGGTTTGCACTAAATACTACACTACCATGCTATCCATATGAGGGAGAACTGGAAGTAGAAGGGTAGCAAATGGATTCTCAGCTTGGCAACAACAGCCTCACTTCCCAGCTGAGTGGAAGGAAATATTGCCCATACCAGCTGTAAGGGTCTCCTGATGTTGAGCTGTCTTATGTAACGAGTCTGTGAAATTATAGATTCCCTCCATACTCCCAGCCATCGTCTAACAAGGTACACCACAATCAGATGGGAGTGCACAGATAATATTGAGCGATCCATCGCACTGCAGGTCTACCAGCAGTGATCACAAGACATCAGAAAATGAGCCTCTGATCCAATTATTGAAATGGATTTCTTAACTGTTTCTTGGTGCTTTGTAACTCACCCTGACCTACCATTGATTGTTTCCCCATTGAGTGGCATTTACTAGAGCCATCAGCTGCCAGGTTTTTCTCCTGGTGGTCCCGACTCCTTTGTGCACATGTCCTCAATGTTGTTGATCAGAACTTCAATACCTCTTTGAGTGACCCATAGCTGGTATTAACACTAAATGTAATGGTGGTTTAGTGCACCAAAAAGAGGTGTCATCCGCAAGAGAAACTGAAATTACTAGCTTGTTACTTGTTTCTCTCCTGTTCATTGGAAACAGAACTTTCCTGCCCTTGTAGGAACAAACCATCTGCTGGAGGAACTCAGTAGGTCAAACAGCAACTATGGCAGGGGTGTGGGAGACAGAATTGTTGAAATTTTGGATCAGAACTCTAGATCAGGTCTTGAAACATTGATTATTCCTTCCATCTCCAAAGATGCTACTTGACCTGCAAAGATCCTCCAGCAGATTGTTTGTTGCTCCATGTCCCAGCATCTGCCCTGAGTGAATTCACGCCCACCATTATGGTTGCTTCTGAAGTGATACAGTTAGCTCATCAGTTCAAGAGCAATTATTAATATGCAATTAATGGCAGTCTTATAGACTAAGACAGTACAGCACAGGGAACAGGCATTTTTGTCAATGATATGCTAAACTAATTAAATTTGTAATCAAATGCTCAACTAAAGTAATCCCTTCTGCCTACACAATGTCCATATCCTTCCATTTCTTGCACATTCATGTGCCCATATAAGAGCCCCTTGAATGCCTTTATCGTAATTACCTCCATCATCACCCCAGGTATTGCATTCCAGATCTCACAAATCTCATTTGAGCTTATTGCCTCCCACCTTAAATGCCCTCTGGCACTAGATATTTTAACCCTGGGAAATGTATATTGTCTGTTTACTCTATCTGTGCCTCTTATAATCTTATAAACCTCCATCAGATCTTTGCTTATCCTCCACTGTTCCAGAGAAAACAACCCAAGTTTGTCCAACCTCTCCTTGTAGCAACATCCTGATAAAACTCCTATACATTCTCTCCAAATCCTTGACATTCCTCCTATAATGGGTCGACAAGAATTGAATACAATACTCCAGGTACAGTCTAACTAAAGTTTTATAAAGTTTTATAACTTCTCAACTCTTGAACTCTGTTCCCTAACTAAGAAAGACAGGCATGCCATATGCCTTCTGTATCACTATATCAATCTGGGAAGCCACTTTCTGGGAACTATGGACTTGGGCCCCAAGATCTCTCTGCACATTAACACTGTTAAACATCTTGCTATTAATAGTGTACTATATCTTTACACTTGATCTTCCAAAGTGCAACTCTTCACATTTTGTCAGGTTAAACCCCAACTGCCATTTCTCTGCTCATATCTGCAAATGATCTGGTCTATATCCTTTCTCAGTGTCCTTTAAAATCTACACATGCACTACAATTTGTTTGCAAAGTTACTAATCCATCCATCTACATTTTCATGCAGATTATTTCTATTTATCACAAACAGCAGAGGTCCTCGTCTGGATCCCTGTGGAACATTGTCAATCATGAAGCTCCATCCTGGATAAAGCCATTGTATCTTTTTTCTATGAACAAGCCAATTCTGAATCCAGACGACTAGATCATCATGGATCCCACGCATATTAATCTTTTGGATGAGTCCCCCCCCCCCATGAGGGATCTAGTCAAATGGCTTACTAAAAGCCATGTAGTAACATTGTTTACCGTGGTGGCATGGTAGCATAGTGGTTAGATTGGAGTTCGATTCCCACTGCTGTCTGGAAGGAGTTGGTATGTTCTCCCTGTGACCACATGGGTTTCTTCTAGGTGATCCATTTCTTCCAATATTCCTCAGACATACAGGTTAGGCTTAGTAAGTTGTGGGCATGCTATGATGGTGCTGGAAGCATGGCAACTTTTGCGAATTGCTCCCAACACAATCCTCGGACTGTGTTGGTTGTTGGCACAAAATGATGCATTTCACTGCATGTTTCTATGTACATGTGCCAAATGCAGCTAATCTTTTCTTTTAATCTTTTAAACTCTGCCTTTATCAATCACATTTGTCACCTCCTCGAAAAAGTAAATCGTTATTAAAACACGACGTGCCCCACACTAAGGCATGTTGATTATTCCTAATTAAGCAATAATTTTCTAAATGCTCATAAACGATATCCATAAGAATCCAATCCAGTAACTTCCCTAATACCAATGGCATAAGAACCACTGGTCTATAGCTTGCAAGATTATCCCTACTTCCCTCTTTGAATAATGAAACAACGTGAGCTACTTGCCAGTCCTCCAGGACCCTGCCTCTGGCTAGAGAGGACACAAAGATATAGGTCAGGGCTTCAGAATTCTTGTCTGTGATGTCCATATACTAAAACCATGTGAGTAAATAAACACAATTGTCTCTGTGCAAATAACCCGTTACATTAAAGAATGTCTCTTCCATTTTAATTGTTTTTCTAGTAATTGAAGAACAGAATCTTCACTGCTTTCGTGCATTCTCACTGGATAGCCCTATTGTCTCCTGTCAAATGAGTGATTTTCAAAATCCCCCAGAGGCTTGATATCCGAGTTTGGTGCAGGACTTATAGAAATTCAATATTTCAGAAGCAACATTCAACTTTCTTGGAGGGTGTTAGTGGTTCAGTACTATTTTGAAAGGCTATCCTGTGCAATAATTGAACCTCACTCAATATTACAAAAAAAATTCTCATTTTGAAGCAGGTCATGTTTGAATTGGCTTGTATAAAATGTTATTCTGGTTTAACTTAGCGCTGCTGAAGTTGAGCAACTACTTACAGGTCGTTAACAAAGCAAGGAATACAACTACGTATATATTTTATTAACAGCACCTTTCCTGCAAAAAATTTCTGATGAACGATCACCAACAATCAAGAGGTGTGCCTGAAGACTATCTTTCATTTTAAATGCTATTTGCTTACTTTTATTATTTGCATGATTTGTATTTTTCTCTGCACATTGGGCATTTGTTGGTCTTTTTTATGGGTTCTTTTGGGTTCCTTGTTTTGTGGCTGCTTGTAAGGAGCTGAATCTCAAGGTTGCATAACGTATCCATGCTTTGATAATAAATGTACTTTGAACTTTGAACTTATTTGCAACACCATTACACATCACAAGTAACCCACTAACTGAAGTTCATCATGAATGGTCATCAAAGGTGTTATAAGAATTAATAGCTCTGACTTCGGTTACTCTCTGTCTCTCTTTTGAGGCTTATCCCTTTTTTGTTAAGGCTGGCTAAAATTTTCATCGGACTTTTGGAGTGGAAGCTTATGCTAAGTTTGTAGTTTCACTTTTATTTTGGGCCCTCTTTTTTTTTTGGAACAGACCGCAGGTTTTAGGCAGGCTGACTAATTGCAGTCTTCAGTCAGATGCTGAAGGTTGAATGTGATCGGTGTTACCGGCTTAGCAGTGTAGCTGAAAGGTGAGGGTTCTGTGTTGTGAAACTAGTGGAAATTATTGAAATATAAATAGATTCAACAGCTTGTTTGCATAACTATTCTCAGAAAGTGTTATTGCAGAAAGTCATCAGATCTCTCACGGGTCTCTGTAATTTTTCCTTTCAAAGCCTTGATGATTAGGCCTCACTTAATACTATTTATGCTGGTTTTGTCTAACTTAAGAGCTAATCAAAGAGAATTGTCTCCCTCTTATTCAAGTCCCTTCTCAGTGACCTAGCTTCTAATTGTTTCGTCCATCTTTCAGCAATGTTAAGTGTCTTGAGTAAAACATACAATATACTCAGCTGGTCAGGCAGTTTCTATGGAGAGGAATAAACAGTCAGCGTTTCGGACTGAGTTTCTTCATCAGCCGATTGTTTATTCCTCGCCATAGATGCTACCTGACTTGCTGATTTTCTCCAGCATTTTCAGCATCCACAAAATCTCTTGTGTTTATTAAGTGCCTTATGTAAATATAATATCCTGTTGGTAAGGGAAATAATGACTTCTGGGAGAGAAAAGCCATGATCATGTTGAGCGATGGAGGTCCGAGGAGCCTGGAGCTTACTTACATTACCATTTTCTTATGTTCCTGTGAGTAGGTCATAACCAGTGACAAGGCCACAGGCGATGGAACCTGAAGCTTCACACCCAGCACTCTTGATAGTGTTTGACAGATCCTTAATGTTAAAAGCATCTGTTACTGTTTTATTTGTGAATGAGTGGAATAGACTGAAATAATTATGCAAATTATTTAAAAATAATCAAATATAAAATCACTTAATAATTGTTAAGGCATATTGTTACATATTTAGAACATAAATATATAATAAAATAAAGAAAATTAACAAAAATATATGAAAACCTGACCCTTCTAATGAAGGGCGGTGGATAGAGCCGTACAGCTTCTACTCTTGAGTGGACCTCATATTCTACCTCATAATGACCTTGCACCTTATTATCTGTCTAGATTGCACTTTTTCTGTAATTGTAATATTTTATTCCGCGTTCTGTTCTTGTGTTTCCTTTGCACTATTTCAATGTACAGATATGATGAGATGATCTATATGGATGGCATACAAAGCAATTTTTTTCACTGTACCCTGGTATGTGTAACAATAATAAATCAATTTACCTTAACTTAGTTCCACCGTCTGAGCTTTGTCTACATTCATAGTTTGCAAAGCGGTCAGGACAGTGGCTTTCAACAGGGGACACGAACATGATGTGGTTCAATTTTATTATTTTGCTACGGTGTCACTTTTAGCTAGTTTGCCCTTATAATGGATCTGTCAATTCTCCTCCACCAGCAATCAAGATAGAAGATGTTAATTTCCAATAGAATTCCTTTGCTGAATCTCTGTTTTCCTTTACTTCCTTTCTCACACTTTCTTTCTCTTCTTTTTTCCTCTGTCACGCTCCATCCTCCTTCTATCTTCAACTCACTTCCCTCTCCCTTTTTATTATTTCCATTCTTCCCTCATTCTCTTCCTTACTCTTCTCTCCTCCCACTTTCACTTTCTCTCTCACTCTCTTCCCTTTCCCCTGCTCTCTCCCTGCCCCCACTTTTCCCCTCTCACTCTCCCTCTCTCCATCAGTCTACCCTTTTGCTTACCCAATCAACTGATTATTGTTAATTCTACAAACGTAATAATAAATAGACATTTTGATGGGTTAATAGATTTTCACATATTGATGACATCAAGGGACATGGGTTGTTTCAAGAAACGGGTCTGAGGTAGAAGATCAACCATAATTGAATTAACTCATGCAGTAGACAGAAGCAGAATTATCTCATCCTGCTTCTCCTTCTTACATTCTTATTTTCTGTACCTTCTTATGATAGATATTGTCAAATTTGGTTTCATTATCAGATCTTATAATCAAACTTAGTTTGATTATATAACCTTAAAAACAATTTGAAACATTTTACAACAAAAAGAGCATTATATAAATGCATGTCCTCCAAACCAAGAGTGGCCTCATTGTGGCAGTAGAGAAGGCCGTGGACCATCATGTCAGAATGGGAATGGGAAGTAGAATTAAAATGAGTGGCCAGCTTGTACACCTGCCCTCCTCCTCACCTTATTCTGGCATTTGCTCAGTTTTGTTTCCAGTCCTAATGAAGAGTCTTGACCTGAATCTCAACTCTTTATTCCCCTCCATCGATATTGCCTGACCTGCTTTGTTAATGGCTCATAATATACCTTTAGGTAACAGGAGTGGGAATACTGATTCCAGTATGCTGGTAAAACCATAATAAGACCATAAGACATCAGAGAAGAATTAGGTTATTCTGCTCTGCCATTCCATCATGGCTAATTTATTATCCTCTCAACCCCATTTCTTGCTTTCCCTCCCTAACCTTCGACACCCTTACTAATCAAGCTCCACTTGAACTATACGCAGTGACTTGGCCTCCCTAGCCAACAGTGCCAATGAATTCCACAAATTCTCCATCCTCTGGTGAAAGAATTTTCTTCTCATCTTAGTTCTAAAGGGATATCTTTCAATTCTGAAGCTTCTGTCCTACACTCCCCCAGGACATGAAACCCACTCTCCACATCCACTCTATCTAGGCCTTTCAATATGCAATGAGTGTTGATGAGATTCCCCCACCCCCTCATTTGTCTGAACTCCAGTGAGTACAAACCAGAGCCATCAATCATTCCTCATACATTAACTCTTTCATTCCCAGGATCGTTTTCATGAACCTCTGGACCCTTTCTTAAATAAGGGGCCCAAAGCTGCTCACAGTATTTCAAGTGATGCCTTGCCAGTGCCTTATAAAGTCTCAACATTACATCCTACATTCTAGTCCTCTCAAAATGGATACAAACATTGCATTTCCTTCCATACCACTGACTCAATGTACAAGATAATCTTTAGCAAATCCTGCATGAGCACAACATTTAATACCCAAAGTGCTTTCACAGGGATGAGAGAGATAATGGAATAAGAACTGAAAGGTATTTTTATAGCATTATCTCCTTAGAGATGCTGCGCACTCTACCATTCCTGCTCTCTATGATAGCATATCCTGTGGTGGCCATTGGCTGTTGAGATTGTTGCCATGGGGAAAACTGTATGGTCAATTAGAAGGAGTGGGAGATAGCATGTGGCACACTTCCAACAAGAAGTGGTGAAAGAAACATAGGGTTTGGCTGGTCTATCAGCACCATCAGAATCAGGTTTATTATCACTGACACATGTTGTGAAATGTGTTGTTTGGCGTCAGCATTGCATCGTGAGACATAAAAATCACTCTAAGTTACAAAATAAATAAAGAGTGCAATAGACAAATAATGAGGTAGTTTTCATGGATACATTGTCCATTCAGAAATCTGAAGGCAGGCGGGAAGAAGTATTGAGTGTAGGTCTTCAGACTCTTGTACCTCTTTCCTGATGGTAGTAATGTAAGAGGACATTGTCCCAGACAGTGAGGTTCCCTAATAGTGGATGCCAGCTTCTTCAATATGCCCTCAATGGCAGGGAGGGCTACACCCATGATAGAAATGGCTGTCTACAACCCTCTGCAGCATCTTGCGATCCTGTGCATTGGAGCTTTCATACAAGGCCAAGATGCTCTCCACCAGGCATCTGTAGAGATCTGTAAGAGTCTTGGCTGACTTAACAAATCACCGCAAACTCCTAATGAAATAGAGCTTTTGGCATGCCTTCTTTATGATTGCATCACTGTGTTGGATCCTCTGAGACAAGCAGCACCCACTGGCTGAAATATCTTCAGGAGAGTGCGTACTTGCTCATACCTCCTTCAATGGATTAAGCCCCTTCGGGAAACGCAGTGCCACAACAGGAGCTGCTGCTTCAGAACTCCAATGTCACAACATTTTAGGAAGAGCTCTTTCCTCTCTGCCATCAGATTTTTTGAATGGACAACACAAATTTCATGACATATGACGATGATGATAAGTCTGCTTCTGATCCTGATCCCGACGTACAATGGCAATCAGTGTGGAATTTGCACATTCTCCCTGAGACCACATGGTGCTTCAGTTTCTGCCCACGTTCCTAAAGATTTACCTGGGCAATTGACCCGCACATCTGTGGGACACAGAAGGAAACTAGAGCACTCAGAGAAAACCCACATGGTCACAGGGAGAACGTGCAAACTCCGCACTGACAACACCAGGAGTCTGGATTGAACCCAAGCTTCTGTTCCACGTGAATCAAAAGTTCAAATGCAAATCTCAGCATTTTATTAAATTATGTAGAAAAAAATCATGTTGAGCTGCTGTGGGATTATCAGTAAGGGGGAGGAGACCCAGTGCCCATTGCAGATTCAGAGTGGTTATAGGTAACATCGTATCAGTCAATGAGTATGGTAGGTAGGCTGTTGCACAGCAGATAGAGTCAGATATGTCAGGAAGCAGTTTGATGAGCAAAGAAAATAGAAACTACAACAACGTTTCTCGATAAATGTAGGATCATTTCTCCACAAAGATGCAGTGAGAGGGGAAGACTTACATTTAAATTACCGGTATGTGAATAAAATCAGACAGCCCCAGCAGTACAGTTAGCAGGCTTGATTGAAAAGGGAAATTATTCAGACATCTCATCTCTGGCTGGTTATAAGATTCTACATTTTTACAGTTTCATTACATTATATATTCCAAATTTGGATTGGCTGCTCTGTTTGTTGCCTAGGCTTGGAGCACGCTCTGAGATTCTCTGTGGTACAGTCAGTGGGGCAGTGTTTTAAACTAAAAGCATTTCCTTTATTCATTTTACTTTGAAGTTTTATTTCCCCTGTCTGTGATAATCATAATAAAATGGACACCTGTACAAATGAGGAACCAAGCATAATTAAACTCCCTATAATTTAGAGGGACTCTTGCAATGCGCTGGGTGAGGTCAAGTTAACTCAAGTTTACTGTCATGTGAAAAATGCACGTCTGCCCACGTGTATTAAAAACTTGCAGTATTTGCAATGGCACCACAGGCACGTAGCATCATGTAAGCAGCATTCACAAGAAAGTGCATCAATTAAACATCAATTATGCAATTTTTTACAAGAAAGAACACAATTAGACCAAAACAAAAACAAATTCCATTTTAGTGCAAAATAATCAGTGATCGTAGTGTTGCTGAACCGTGGTGATTATGGTTATACCAGTTGCTTTAAGAACTGTATCTCTATAGCTGTTTTTGAACCTAGTGGTGTGAGTCTCCATTTTACTTATTTATATATTGAAATGCAGTGCGTGGAGTAGGTCTTACCGGCTCTTTGAGCAGTGCCACTCAGCATTCCCCTGATTTAACCCTAGCCTAGTCACGGGACAATTTACAATGACCAATTAGCCTACTAACTGGTATGTCTTTGGACTGTGTGGGGAAACTGGAGCACCCAGAGGAAACACATGCGGTCATGGGGAGAACGTACAAACTCCTCACAAGCATGGAAATAAACCTGGATCGCTGGTACTGTAAAGCGTTGCACTAACCACTCCGCCACCATGCCATCCCATTTAAATACAAAATAATTTATGTATTTAATTTGCAGAGAGAGATTGTTTAATATTGAGTGGGATGTAATGACAATACGCAATTGCCTGCCACAGTGACACAGCAGATAGCTCTACTGTCTTGCAGCTCCAGCAGCATGGGTTCAATTCTGACCTCTGGATTTGTCCGGTTGCATGTTCTCCCTCTGACTGTGGATGTCTGTTAGTTCCCACCTCCTAAAGATGTGCTGCCTGTTGAATGGTTGGTTAATTGACCCCTGAGAGGGTGGCAGGAGAATCTGAGAAACACATGGGGATGCGGGGGGTGGGGGGGGGGGCATGGTTTGGGAAATTAGTTGGCACGTGTTAGACAATGTCATTACATTGGCTAACATAGCCAATTCCCTAACATAGGGAAGTTAGCCAGGGTAATTCATAATTGGTTTATTATTGTCACATGTACTAAAATGCATTGCAAAATTTTGTTTTGCATGCTAGCTAGCCAGATTATGCCATATGTAATTATATCAAGATAGTAAAAAGAAAACAAAATGAAAAATATAAAGTGTTGCAATTACAGAGGAAGTGCAGAGTAGGTAGACAAATACGGCAAGGGCCACAATGAGATAGACTGAGGAATCAAGAAGTCTGTGCAGAAGTCTTATAACAGCAGAATAGGAGCTATTCTTGAGCCTGGTGGCACAAACATGAGGAAATCTGCAGATGCTGGAAATTCAAACAACACACACAAAATGCTGGTGGAATGCAGCAGGCCAGGCAGCATCTATAGGAAGAAGTACAGTTGATGTTTCGGGCCGAGACCCCTCCTGGTGGTACATGTTCTCAATCTTTTGTATCTTCTGTTTGATGGGAGAGAGGAGAAGAGGGAGCGACTAGGGAGGTTCCTTGATTTTGTTGGCTGCTTTTCTGAGGTAGCAGGAAGAGTAGGCAGAGTCAATGGAGGGATTGCTCTGAGCATTGGCGTAGTATGGGGAGGTTAGATTGGGAAATATAGATAATAAAAATCGGTGGGACAGTGGTACCACTAGAAGAGCCACTGACTCACAGCCCCAATGAACTAGGTTGATTTTGACCTCCAGTGCTCTCTGTGGGAATTTGCATGCTCTCCTTGTGCTCACATTGGTTTCTCCCTAATGCTTCACTTTCCTCCCACATCTCAGAGACATGCTTCATTGCAAACTGTCCCTAGTGCAGGTAAGTCATTGAGTCTGTGGGAAATGATGGGATAATGGGAAGTATAACAGCAAGCACACACAAATGATGGAGGAACTCAGCAGGACTGGCAACTTCTGTGGAAAAGAGTACAATTGGCGTTCTGGGCTGAGTCCCTTTATCAGGACTGGAGAAAAAGAATACGAGAAGTCAGAGTTAGAAGGTGGGCGGGAGGAGCAAAAAACACAAGGTGATAGGTGAAACTGGGAGGGCTGGGGGGGCGGGGTGAAGTAAAGAGCTGAGAAGTTGATTGGTGGAAGAGATACAGGGCTGGAGAAGGGGGAATCTGATAGGAGAGGACAGAAGGCCATGGAAGAAAGGAGGAGCACCAGAGGGAGGTGATGGGTGGGCAAGGAGATAAGGTGAGAGAGAGGGAAAAGGAGATGGGGAATGGTGAAGGGGGGGCATTAACGGAAGTTCATGAAATTTATGTTCATGCCATCAGGCTGGAGGCTACCCAGACAGAATATAAGGTGTTACTCCTGGGAAGTGAAATTGAAATGGGAGCCACTAGAGGATCCTGCTTTTTCTGGCAGACGGAGCATAGGTGCTCAGTGAAGTGGTCGTCCAATCTATGTTGGGTTTCACCAATATACAGGAGGCCACACTAGGAGTAGATTACCCCAACAGCCTCACAGGTGCAGTGTCGCCTCACCTGGAAAGGTAGTGAGGGAGGAGGTGTAACACTTATTCCGCTTGCAAGAATAAGTGCCAGGAGGGAGATCAATGGGGAGGCACAAATGGACAAGGGAGTCCCATAGGGAGTGATACCTGCGGAAAGCAGAAAGTCGACGGGGGGGGTTAGGGAAAGATGTGCTTGGTGGCTCACCTTCCTGGTCAAGTGACACTTCACCTGTGAGTCTGTTGGGGTCATCTACTGTATACGGTGCTCCCAGTGTGGCCTCCTGTATATCGGTGCGACCCGACGCAGTTTGCGAGACCACTTCGCCGAGCACCTATACTCTGTCCACTAGAAAAAGCAGGATCTCCCAGTGGCCACTAATGTTAATCCCACTTCCCATTCCCATCCTAACAGGTCAGTTCACAGCCTCCTCTACTGTTGCAATGAGGCCACTCAGGTTCGAGGAGCAACACTCTACATTCTGTCTGGGTAGCTTTCAACCTGATGGCACGAACATAGATTTTGCGAACTTCCGGCAATGCCCCCCACTTTCACCATTCCCCATTCCCTTTTCCCTCTCTCACCGTATCTCCTTGCCTGCCCATCACCTCCCTCTGGTGCTCCTCCCCCTTTTCTTTCTTCTATGGCCTTCTGTCCTCTCCTATCAGCCTCCTCCTTCTCCAGTCCTGTATCTCTTTAACCAACCACATTCCCAGCTTTTTACTTCACCCCTCCTAGTTTCTCCTATCACCTTGTGTTTCTTCCAGCCCTCTCCCCACCTTATGACTCTGACTTCTCATTTTTTTTTTCCCTTCTTCCGTCCTGATAAAGGGTCTCGGCCCAAAACATTGACGGTACTTTGTTCTGCTGAGATCTTCCAGCGTTTTGTGTGTGTTCCTCAGACTTCTAGCATCTGCAGATTTTTGCATGTTTGTGAGCATAACATGAAGTTAGTTTAGGATACTCTGGGTAGGGTGAAGGGCGTCTTCCGTGCTGTACGCTACCACCTGCAAAAATGAGGGGAAGTGAGAATGATGCATGTAGGTGAAAGCAGGGTAGAGAGGGAGCAGGAAGAAGCTTATGGGAAGGACAAAGCCTGATAAGGATCACTTGGTCTTGTTTTGTGCTCATCATTCCATGCCCCTCCTTATTCCATTCTATAAAAGATCATATAAACATGTATTATTTGGAAGGTCTTGATAGGGCGGATGTTGAAGGGATATTTTTCTATTTGGGGGAATCAAATGCTTGTTTTAGAACAACTCTTCACCCATTTAGAATGGAAATGAGAAGGCATTTCTTCTCGCGGGGGTTGTGAACCTTTTGAATTCTTTACCGTGGAGAGCTGTGGAGACTGAACCACTGAATACATTCAATGCTGAAAAAGATTTTTAAGATAGTAAGATTAAAACAATAAGTAAGAAAGTTAGATACAAGGGAATGCAAATGCTGGGATCTGAGGCAACAAATAATCTGCTGGAGGAACTCAAGTTAGCCACACAGCAACTGTGGGGTGTTGGTTTTAGTATAGGTTTTTGCTATTATCACATGTACTGAGGAACGTGGAAAGCTGGTCTTGCATACTGTTCGTACAAATCAGATCATTACACTGTGCATTAATGTGGAACAAAGTAAAACAATAACAATACAGAATCGAGTATAAAAGCTACAGAGAAAGTGCCGTGTAGGGAATCAATAACAAAGTACATCATGAAGTCCAGAGTCCATCTTATCGTCCTTGGGAACCGTTCGTGTTTTCATCCTTTTGTATCTTCTGCCCAATGGGAGGGGCAGAAAAGAGAATGTCTAGAGTGGGTGGGGGCTTGATTAAGCTGGCTGCTTTACTGAGGTAGCAAGAGGTATAGACAAAATGCATGGAGGGGAGATTGGTTTTTGCAATATACTGAGCTGTGTACGCAACTCTGCAGTTTCTTGCAATCACCGGCAATGCAGTTGCCATTCCAAGCCATTGTGCATCAATAAAAATTGGTAAGTGTCGATGGGAATATGCCAAATATCTTTAGACTCCTGAGGAAGTAAAAGCTTTTGTGAGCATTCTTTGCAGTGGCGTCTACTTGCTTTGACCAGGGCAGGCTATTGGTGATGTTCACACCTAGGAATTTGAAGCTTTCAACCTTCTCAACCTCAACACTGTTGATGAAGGCATGTGCACTGCCTCCATCTTGAAGCCAATGACCAGCTTTTTGGTTTTGCTGACATTAATGGAAAGGTTGTTGTCATGGCATTGTATCACGAAGCTCTCTATCTTCTTCCTGTACTCCGACTCATCATAATTTGAGGTATGGCCCACTATGGTGGTATCATCTGCAAACTTGTTGAGCAGAAACTGACTGCGCAGTCATGAGTGTACAAGACGTAGAGCAGGGGGCTGAGGACGCAACCTTGAGGAGCAACAATGATGAGAATAATTGTGGCAGAGGTGCTATTCCCGGACCTTAATAATTGCAGCTTGTTGTTAGGAAGTCAAGGATCCAATGGAGAGGAATGTGTTGACTCCCATGGTAGGTAGATTGGTGATGTGCTTGCTCAACATTATAGTATTCAAGGCAGAGCGATGTCAGTCTATTATAGTTTGACTGATGGCCTTTACTGCCCAGATGCTCCAGAGATGAGTATAGGGCTAGGAAAATGGTGCCAATGTGGGCCTCTTTCAGTGGTAACCAATTGCAATGGGTTAACATTGCCCGGGAGGCTGGAGCTTATGCATGCCTCTACAATCTGCTCAAACATTTCACGATGAGGGATGTCAGAGCCACAGGGCAATCATCATTAAGGCATATTACTTTGCTTTTTTTTAGGTACCAGGATGTAAGTGGTCTTCTTAAGGTGGGAGGGAACCTCAGACTGAAGCATGGAGAGATTAAAATTGTCTGCAAATACCCCTGCTAGCTGATCTGCACAGAATCTAGGAACATGGCCTGGAATACCTTCTGAGCCAGATGTTTTTCACAAATTCCTTCTCCAGAAGATTGACCTTACATCTGCAACTGTGACTGTGGGTTCAGGTGCACTGGAGGTTGTCAGGGTAGTGAACTGGGAATATTTTGTTTAAAACCTAGCATCAGAACTGAGAATGAACAAAGTCACCATAAAAAGAAAGAGAGGATGTTTACAATATTGGGAGGGTCTAGGACCAGAGGGCACAGCCTCAGAATACAAGAATGACCTTTTAGAACAGACAATAGGGTGAAGTTCTTTAGCCGGAGTGTGGAATTCATTGCCACAGATGGCAATGGAAGCCATGTCATTGGGTATATTTAACATGGAGGTTTATAGGTTCTTGATTAGTAAGGGTATCAATGGTTATTGGGAGAAAGTAGAAGAAAGGCAGATCAGATGGCGGAGCAGACTTGATAGGTTGTGTGGCCTAATTCTGCTTCTATGTCTTATGGTCTAAGATAGGAAGTGATGAAACAGGTTCTGGTAGGTGATTGGTGGACTGAGGATGACAAGCGGATGGAAAACAGTAGGAAACCTGAAACATCAACAAATTCTTTCCCTTCACAGATGCTGCTCAGCCTGCTGAGTACCTTTAACAAATTGTTTATAGGTAAGATGTTGAGTTGTGGCCGAGAGTTGATAAGCCATACTTTTATTGAACGTGTTTATATTTAGCCTACTCTTGGTCCTGTTTCATATTTTTAGTCCTAACCAAGCAGAAGTTAAAGTTTGAAGATAAAATATTTCAGCTGGTGAAAAATCCAGGCAGATGAAAAACAGGTCAGGCAGCATATATAGGGAAAGAAACAGAGCAATACCCTTCATCAGAAATAAAAAAAAGGCAAGTGTGTAAAATTGCAGAGAGGGAGAGGAATGGAAAGCATAGAGGGAATATATGTGAAAGATTACCAAAGTTAAAGTAAAATGTCTTTCTTCATCCTTGCAGGTTCTACTGGGATCTGACTATGCTGCTTCTCATGGTGGGAAACCTGATCATCATTCCTGTGGGAATTACATTCTTCAAGGATGAGAACACCACTCCATGGATTGTCTTCAATGTCGTGTCAGACACTTTCTTTCTTGTTGATCTAGTACTGAATTTTAGAACTGGGATTGTCGTGGAGGACAACACAGAGATTATTTTAGACCCTCAGAAAATTAAGATGAAGTACCTGAAGAGCTGGTTTGTGGTGGACTTCATATCCTCCATCCCAGTTGACTATATTTTTCTAATAGTAGAAACGAGGATCGACTCAGAGGTTTATAAGACTGCCAGGGCTCTGAGGATTGTAAGGTTTACCAAGATTCTCAGCCTCCTCCGGTTGTTGCGGTTATCCCGTCTTATCCGCTACATCCACCAGTGGGAAGAGGTAAGTCTCAGTGCTTCATATAATAGAGATCTCATTGACAATAAACAATAATTTGAACTGGGTGCCTTTAGTGCCCAGATGCTCTAGAGTTGAGTGTAGGACCGGGGAGATGGCATCACAGTAGACCTGCCTCAGCAGTAGGTGAATGGCAATGGGTCAAACTTGTCTGGGAGGCTCAAGTTAATGCATATCATTACCATCCTCTTGAAGCTCTTCACGATGGTGAATGTCAGAGCCACAGAGTAGTAGTTATTAAGGCACATTACTTTGTTTTTCATAGGTACCAGGATGACGGGTGGCAGGGTGGAGATATGTTTCTACCAAAGGAGGTGTAAGGAGCTTCTTGCTTCCACTAGCCTGCAAGTTACCCTTGGGCAAGGTGTAGCATCTGCTTAGTCACCCCAATCAGCGTCACATGAAGCCGGGGAGCAGGTGGTGTATGGTCGTATGAGAGGCTGGTGCATATCACAAACCCTGGTTAGACAATCTCTGAAGGGTGTTGATAATGGCAGGGGTCACCCGTCTTGTATAAATACTGCCTAGAACAAGGCAATGGCAAACCACTTCTGTATAAAAAATTTGCCTGGAATAATCATGATCTTGAGACCATGATCGCTTACGCCATGCGACATGGTGCATAATGATGATGACAATGATGACCAGTCTTAAAGCAGGTGGGAATCAGGGAAAGGTTGAAACTATCTGTAGATGGCCCTGCCAGCTCATCTGCACAGGACCTAAGGCGTGTCCAGCTACACTATCCAGGCCAGATGCTTTACATGGGTTCACCCTCTGGAACACTGACTTTACACCTGTAACACCGACCGTGGGTTGAAGTGCATTGGGTCACAGGGTATTTTGTTTCCACAGGCACATTGACCCCATCAAAAGTGTTTGCACATTATGAAATCTAAGCTGAGTTAGACCTTTACAGTTGGGCCATTTCATTAGGAAATCTGGGTGGGGTTCCCAGCCACCAACTGTCCCTAATAGGAATCTCACCCTGCTCCATTCTGTGTTCATCTTGCCAACTGACAGTGCAGCTGTGCTGGGACCCACAAAGGATATTCCTCACACCCTATCCTGCCACTTCCTCGGATATTGGGTAGGGTGAGGAATCTCTGGGAAGATGTAGCCCAATGCTCTCTCCCACATCTTCAAACACCATGCTTCTCTCCTTCCATCTGGCTGTGCTGGCTTCACACTTGAGTTGTAGCTGCTATAGCTCCAATCTCTGCCTGGGCTACCAACCACAGCACCTCCAAGGATCATTTGGAAAGAGAAGGCATTTGTAGTGGGTCTTCTCAGTCACCAGATGCTCCAAACAGCCAACTAGTGAACACAGTAACATCTGACGTGTGATCTCTGTGGTAATGTAGATAACGTAGTGCTTGTGGGTAAAGAGTAAGATCCCACACAAAAGCAGTCTGTTGATGGCCAGCAAATATTTATTTGGGTATGGAGAGGCTGAGGACACGAGCTCATCTTCCAATAGTACTGCATAATGTTCAACAGCTACGTAAGGAGATGGTTTAGTACAGTATCTGAAGGAAAGCACTTGTGTATTGCACTGGAGCAATAGCTCGGTTTCCAGGAGGGTGTTAAGCTCACAAACTTTCAGACTCTGTCAGGGGTGCAAGCAGCCTTGTCTGTGGCCTGCCGGGGTTGCTCACGGATTCCTACCACGTAACAGCAGCGAGCTTTGACCCAGAGACTGGATTTTGGACATGATGAGAGAGGTAAGTGGACATGTGCCTCTGCTCCCAAAAGAACAACTTGAGACTCACAGAGAAATCTCCCTGAGAAACACCTGTTTAGCAAATGAAAGTTATTGTATTAACTGGACAGTTAATACAGCACGCTGCACTGCTGTGCACACTGGTTCATGCATTTGTGTACTATTTTACCAACACAGTAATTCAGTGAGAGACATTGACTAGAGAGAATTATACAGCACAGAGACTGGCCCCTCGTCCCAACTCATCCAAGCTGACGGAGTTGCTTATCTGAGCTAGTTCCATTTTTGTTTTGTTGCCGCTTGTGTGACTTTTTTGTGCTGGGGGGAGGGCTGTTTAACGGTTATCTTTGAATGGGTTGGTTCAATGGTTCTTTGTTTCGTGGCTGTCTGTGGTGATACATAATTTGATAAATAAATGTATTTTACTTTGAATTTGCCTGTATTTGGCCCATATCCCTCTAAAGTTTCCCTGTCTATGACCCTGTATAAATACTTATTAAATGTTATTTTACCTGTTCATCTCACTTTCCCTGGCAACTTGTTCCATGTATCTACCACCCTTTGTGTGGAAAAAGTGCTCCTTTAAATCTTAAATCTATGCCCTCCAGTTTAGACTCCCTTACCATAGGGAAAAGACTGTGACTCATCATTTTATAAACTTCTATATGGCCACCTCTTGGTTTACTTCACTCCAGGAAAATAGCCCCAGCTTATCCAGTCTTCCTTTATAACTTAAGCCATCCAGTAAGAGTTTCAGGGATTTGACACAAAATGTCGACGATTTCTTTTCTCCGAGAGATGCTACCCAAATCACTGAGTTCCTCCAGCAAGCTGCTTGTTGCTCTCGATTTCAGCATCTCGTGTCTCCTAACCAAAAAACAGTTGTCCATCACCTTTCTGATCTTTGATAAACCAACAGTTTACATTTCAAATGGCTCAGGGAGCCATTTTGTTCAATGATAACTCAGATGTGTAATAAATGGCCACCTTCCTGATGAATTCCTGATCCTGTCAATGAATAATAAAATGATTGTAACAGACTGTTTCTCTGGAAGTTAAAGGACTGTCGCCTAGCAAGGTGTTTGGGACATTGGTTGAAAATAGTTAAATAAGGAATATGTGTTGGCTGTGCAAAATCAGAGGATCATAGAAAAATTACAGCAGGAAGGAAGCCATTCAGCCCATTGAGTTGATAATCTCACACCCCACCCTCCATCACCCTACAAATGTATTGCTTTCAAGAACTTATCCGACTTTCTTTAGAAATGTGTTTGCCTCTAGTACTTCCCCAGCACTGTACTGCCCAGATCTTGAACAGTGTTGATGAGCAGGTAGTCCAAATTCATAGCTCTCTGAAAGTGGCTACCCAGGTTGATAGGATCATTAAGAAGGCAAATGGCATTCTTGCTTTTATTAGTCGAGGCATTGAGTTAAAAAGTGAGGAGGTTATGCTGCAGCTTTATAAAACTCTAGTTAAGCTGCATCTGGAGTGTTGCATACAGTTCTGGTTGCCCCATTATAGGAAGGATGTCCAGGCTATGGTGAAGGTGCAGAGGAGATTTACCAGGATACTGCTTGGATCAGAGGCATACAGTATGCTATAATGAGAAGTTGAACAAAATTGTGTTATTTCTCAGCAGAGATCTGAGAGAGGAGTATAGGATTACGAGAGACATACATAGAGTAGATTAACTGTATCTTTTTCCCAGGGTTGAAATGTGAATACCAGAGGACAAGCATTTAAGTTGAGGGAGATGTAAGGGAAAAGGGGTGGTAGAGGCAGATCCATTAGGGACTTTTAAAAGAGATGTTTAGCTAAGCAAAAGAAAGGCAAATGGAAGGATATGGACATTGTGTAGGCAGAAGGGATTAGTTTAGTTGGCTATTTGATTACTAATTGAATTAGCTTGGCACAAAATTGTGACCAAAAGGTCTGTTCCTGTACTATACTTTTCGCTGTAACTAAATATTGATTTAAAAAGTTTATTCTCATTGTCGCTCCTGACCTTTTTGTCAGTTACTTTCTTTCCATTCTTTTGTAGCTTCTGTCCATAGGAGCTATTCTTTCTACTTACTCTGTCTAGAACATTCGCCATAGTCTTAAGTGTCTCCTTCAATCCCTTGGACCTCTCCTCTCACAGAAACAGGCTTTTCTGCCCACTGTATCCATGCTGACCATTGTACTTAGCTATACCAGTCCCATTATTTTTCTGTAGCCTCTATGCCTTGGAGATTCAAATTTATTGCGCATTCTCCCAATTTTCAACTCCTCCGTCCCTCAGTGAACAGCCTCAGACTCCTCAGTCCCTCAATCCCTCAATCATTCTCAGAAATCTCTTTCAAAATCTTTCCCGTTCCTGAACTTTGATACACTCCTATACTTAACTGGGGGGCACCATGGTAGCTGTTAGTGCAATGCTGTTATAGCTTGGGGTGTCAGAGTTCAGGGTGCAATTCTGGGTGCATTTGTAATAAGCTTGTATGTTCTTCCTGTGACCATGTGGGCTTCCTCTGCCTCCCACAGACCAAAGACATACCAGTCACTAGGTTAATTGGTTATTGGTTAGTATAGGATCAAATAGGTGGGTTGATGGCTGGCTTGGCTCGTTGGGCCAGAAGAGCCTGTTTCACGCTGTATCTCTAAGTAAATAAATACATATTGAAGCCATTTACTTTCAGCACATATTAGGTATGCTCCTGCCTTGATTGGTTTTGCCCACATATAAAAAGGGCTTCCATGGTCATCAATAGGCATCCAGTGTTATGTTATGCTGGGTTTTACGTCGCTTGGCATCACTCCAGGAGAGAATTAGGTTGGTCGCAGGCAGGAAACAAGTAATATAATTTCAGTCAACCAGCTGTTGGCTTTATTTTAAACATAGATTCAGTCTCCTTTCTTGCTCACTGCCAAACATGAAACACATGCAAATACTTGAATGAAAAAGAATTACAATCCTTTGAAATGTACGTCACATCAAAGTGCTTGAAGCACAGAATTCAAAAGCAGCATGTGCAAGTGATACCATAAATACTCCATACAGTCAAAGCAATGTCTACAAATCCTGGTCAGGGACATGAAATACAGTCCATGTTGGATCAATCAAGAAGATTTTGCCACAGATGAATTTTCAGAGCTTGGAGATTTTTGCCAGAATGTTTTTCATCACTGTTGTGCAATACACAAATGGAATGACATAGTTTTTAGGCAAACATAAATGATTGAGGATTTTGACCTTCGACCTTTGAAGTGGTATTTTTCCAATTTTTCATTACTACCATTGAAGAGGAGGTACAGGAGCCTGAAGATGCACACTCAGCGATTCATAAACGGCGTTTTCCTCTCCAACATCAGATTACTGAATGGTTCAACTACCTTGTTATTCTTAAGCAAATCACACAAAATGCTGGAGGAACTCAGCAGGTCAGGCAGCATCTGGAAATGAATAAACAGTTGAAGATCCTGAGGTCACAGATCTTAAGAACATTGACTGTTTATTCATTTCCATAGATTTTGTGTTTTTTTGTGTATTTTTCTTTGGAGTTCCGGCACCTGCAGAATTTCTCATGTTATCACCCCATTATTCCTTTTCCCACTATTTATTATTTTTTGCAATTTACAGTAAATTTTGTTTTTGCATTGTACTGCTATTGTAAAATAGAAAGTTTCATGTCACAGGTCAGTGATAATAAATCTGATTCTAATTAAGTGATTTCTGTTTTATATGAGAGACTGTACACAATCTGCCACTAATTCTGTCAGAAAGTGAGTGCCTTTCTCGTCCTGTAGCTGACACCAGGAAGATCCCGATCAGAACAACAATCTGTGGCTGAGTTCACTGATGAAGGGATGATTTACAATGGACTTCATCAGCCTTGAGTTACAGAGGCTTGAAATTACTCCTAATTGATTCTATTTCAGCTATTACAATGCACTGTAAGTGGTGTGTGTGTGTGTGCGCAAGTGGGGTGTGTGCACGCACAAGCACCACTCACTCACTTTGTTGCAACAGGAAATGGCTGTACCAGCTTAATGTCAGAGTAAGCCTTCCAATTCTCTTAAGATTCAACAAAAGGGCTCCTTCATTCTAACTTAGTTTATCCTTCCAGCAACTCAACCCCACCATCACACCCCTGTGGCATTCAGCTGCTCCGTAAGTCAGTCCTGCCTCACCCTCAGTTGTGCTTCCTGCTGACCCACTGGCTCACTTGACAGGAAGAAATATTTCCCCTGACCTACTTTAATGATGACTTTTGCTGCCTTGAAACCTAAGTTTAGGCTGCCTTCACCTGTAAAGTTAGAAACATAATCACACTTCAGAGATCTGTGAAACCGTGCAAGTAGCGGCCCCGGTTCGATCTTGACCTTTGGTGCTATCTGTGTTGAATATGTAGGTTTTCCCTGGGACTACGTAAGTTTCCTTTGAGTGCTCTGGTGTTCTCCCTTTTCCCAAGGTCCAATACTGTGCAAAAGCCTTCAGCACATATATATAGCTGGGGTGCCTGAGAATTTTGCACTGTACAGCTGCCGCAAATGAAAAAATAAATTTCATGATATATGTGAGTGATGATAAATTCGATTCTAATTTGGGTTTCTAATGTGGACAGGGAGTGGGAAGAGGGATGCAATAGGATGAGAAAAGGGGAAGGGAGAGAGGAAGGAGCAGGAAGCGCCAGAGAGACATCCTGTAAAGATTAGTAAACCAATTGTTTGGAATCATATTACCTTGCCTGGTGTCTCCAGGCTGGGCGTGCACTACCCCTGGCACTCCTTCTCTGACACCTGTCCTACACCCCTCCTGTTCCCAATATCCTTTGCTCCTGCTAGGTTTGCAAACTCGCTCTCTGGTTGACGTTGACAAATACAGTACTGTGCAAAAGTCTTGGGGTGCCTAAGACTTTTGCACAGTACTATATGCTGGTATGTAAACTGGCTGCTGTAAATTGCCTCTGATGTTGGTGGGTGGCAGGAGAATTAAAGAGGCAAGGGGAAAATTGGAGTACCTTTGTGAGAGAATGGGCTACATGGAATTTAATGGGACAATGGGATGGATATGATTGCTCTGAGAGCTGCCCAGACTCAGTGGACTGAATACCCTCCTTCTGTGTCAGAAAGTATATGAAAAATCAATTCTGGAAGTTCTCCACGCAATGCTATGTGTATCATTAACCTTCAGGACTAAAGGCTATGAGCTGGGAATTAGGATTAGTTTAAAGTCTATTTTTAAACAGAACTCTATTTTGTTGTCCTTAGTGTGCTCCAGGACACCACAAATGAAGAGTGCTACAGAAATCCTTGGCTTTTAAGAAAAATGATCGTGCATTTTCTGTTTTCATCAACAACCAGAGTGTTCAGCAACACATAAAGTGTTGTCGGTACTGTACTTCTGATCATCCGGTTTTGCTTTACACTTAGGCAAATCAAAAGCAATCTTAACTAGGAGGCCATTTGATGTATCCTGCCAGCATTAACACCTTGAACAAGCTATCAAGTTAGTCTCATCTTCCCTGTTCTTTACAAAACCCCTTTCATTCCTTCTTTCAAGAATTAATTGCATTTCCATTGAGCCAAATAACCTCCTTCTGTTTGGCATCATCAACATTTTTGGTTCCACAATGTTGAGTCTTTAGCCGAAGGGAAAATTTCCAGACAGATTGAGTTCACATGTGAATGAATGACTACTGTACAGTATTGGGGTGATTTCAACTACTAGATAGGCTCACGAGCTAAGAGTTCCATATAACCATCCCTGTCTTGTGTCAGCTCACCCTCAATTGAACCTGAAGCATGGTACGGAAGACGTTGAGTAGTTAACCGTGTGACAATGTTTTAAGGTGATAGTGAACACTTTCCCCAAACGCCCACACTAATACATATGTACCACATGTGCAATGGAGCAGAGCATTATATGGTCATTAGACAACTTCTTCCTGAAAAGGAAGGATTAAAACCAATGGAGGCAATGAGGAAATATGCTTTCAGGGTGGCAAAAAGATGCCACTGTATTATGACCACAGTAAAATGTGTTTGATCCTGGCCGCTGGTCAATGTGGATTTGCACGTTCTTCCTGTGACTTTGTGGGTTTCTTCCGGATGCTCCGGTTTCCTCCCGTATCCTAACAAAATGTTGGTTGGTAGGTTAATTGGCCACTGGCAATTGTCCTTAGCATGTAAGTGAGGGATAGGATCTGAGTGAGAGTTGATGGGAATGTATAGTGAATAGAGCAAAGGTAAATTACTGGGGCATAGAATTGCTTGGTGAATTGGCATTGGTTGATTGGCTGAAATGGCCTTCTTTCATGTTACTGTATATGCTAATATACAGTAATGAAGATAGGCTGCACTCTATCCTGAAACCACAGGTTATGTTTGCTCCACTCTGAAACAAAATACTGGAGGTACAGTGTGAATGTGACTCCTGAAACCAGAGTTGAACTGCCTTTTTGTTGGGCAAGTGTTCATGGCTGTCTTTTCTTCATGCAGAACAGATTCACCCATACCTTAAACAGAGAAAGTCAAGGGGAAATTTCATATTGCTGTGCCAAATTCTGAGAAGCTTTGATAATCAGGGAGGATGCTAACCTGAGGTCATACAGTTGAAGTGTTTTATCAGAGACATTAGAGAGCAGTGGAGAAGAATTTGTTATGCAGGAAGTTGAGGTGCTTTGGAATGACCTGCCTAAAAGGATGATGGAAACAGTCTCGACAATAGGCCCCGAAAGGAAATCCAATTAGTACTTGAAAAAAGGAATAAGAAGGCTTTGGGAAGGTTTAAGGGTCGGCACAACATTGTGGGCTGAAGGGCCTGTACTGTGCTGTACTATTCTATGTTCTATGAAAGACCAGGAAAGGTGAGAATAACCTGATAGCTTGTTGAGAATTCTAATGCTGGCAGGATACTCAAATAGCCTTCTTGTGTAAGCTGTACAAACCTGAGTTGCTTTGATTTGCTGAAGAGTAGACGGTGGCAAAGCCAAACCTGATATACAGTACTGACATGCTTCAGATACAGCTGAACACTCAGATATTGATGAAAAATTAAAAAAAAACATTGATTTCTTTAGCACTTTTCATTTGATCTTAGATTGATCCTCTCAGACGCTTATGCCCAGGATCCAGAGCACTTTGAACCAGGTTAGTATGGGTTAGTATTTAAAAAAAAAAATATATATTTTAAACAGTGTCGCCCTTCTGAAACACCACAGATTAACCTGCGTTTTAGTGGGAGGAGAGTGGAGCGCCTGGAGGGAACGTACACAGTCATGGGGAGAACATACAAACTCTTTACAGACAGTGGCAGAAATGAACCTGGGTTCCTGGTGCTGTAATAGTGTTCCGCTACTGCGCCTCTCCAATATATAGTGCGGCTGAAGTAACTAACAATCTAGGATATCCCACACTCAATACCACTGGAAACAGACAGTCATTACAAAGTACTAGTGAAATCTCACCATGGCAATTTTATAACCCTCACATGAGAGCGGGGAAAAAGCTCTGTTTTAAAATTCAACAGCTCTGTTAAAGCAGCAGTGTTTTCCTTACTAAACTGCATTTTCAACAACATGGAAACTAGCGCTGACCCACACCAGTTTTTATCAATGCACCATAGAAAGCATCTTACCTGGATGTGTAACAGCTTGGTAAGGCAACTGCTCTGCATGTGATCACAAGAAACTGTGCATCTCAGTACACCACAGGAACTAGCCTCCCCTCTATGCACTCTGTATATAATACTTGTGGCCTCAGTAAAGCAACCAGCATAGTCAAAGACCTCACCAACCTCAGATGTTCTCTCTTCTCTCCTAGACCGTCAAGCAAAAAATACAAAAGGTTCTCAATGATTGCTTCTATCCCACTGTTATCAGACCCAAGAATGGACCCCTTGTATGATAAGATGGACTCTTAACCTCACAATCTACCTCATTGCATTTTCCACTTTATTGTTTACCTGCACTGTACTTTTTTGTAGCTTTTACACTTTATTTTGCATTGTTATTGTTTTACATTGTTCTAGCTCAATACACTGTGTCAAGTCAAGTCAAGTCACTTTTTATTGTCATTTCGACCATAACTGCTGGTACAGTACACAGTAAAAATGAGACAATGTTTTTTCAGGACCATGGTGTTACATGACACAGTACAAAAACTAGACTGAACTACGTAAAAAACAATGCAGGAAAAAAAAACTACACGAGACTACAGACCTACCCAGTACTGTGTAGAGTGCACAAAACAGTGCAGGCAGTGCAGTTATGATTTGTTCTGTATGAACAGTAAGTAAGTCAAGCTTTTCTCTGTATCTTGGTTTATATGACAAGACTAAATCAAACTAAGCCAAACTAGATCTTTTACAATAGACCTCTGGAGTTTGATTCGAACCTAAAACTTTAATCCCAGAGGGCATGCATCTGAGGTGAGCGAGGGTACGTTTAAAGGAGATTTACAAAGCAGGTTGTTTTCATGGAGAGTGGTGGGTGCCTGGAATGTGCTGCCTGGGGTAATGGTGGAGGCAGGTATGACAGGGGCATAAAGAGGCTCTTAGTTAGGCACATGAATGTACAGGAAATTTACCTTTTATTGGCAGAAGGGATTAGTTTTGTTGGGTAATTGTATTAGTTAGTAATAAATTATTATTAATTATAACTCATTGTATTAGTTCAGCACAACATTGTGAGCCAAAGAGCCTGTTCCAACGGTGCATGGTTCCATTTAGTATGTTCCAACTCAAGAGTCCTACCTAATGAAACACACCAGATATTATTACAGCTGACGTTAAGTAAGGCATTGGTTAGGTTGCTTTTGGAATATTGTGAGCAATTTTGTGCTTCCTATCTAAGGAAGAATGTGCTGGCCCTGAAGAGGGTCTAGAGCAGGGGTTCCCAACCTGGGGTCCATGGCAGAAAAATGGCTGGGGGCCCTTAGTCTAGAGGAAGTTCACAAGAATGATCCCAGAAATGAAAGGCTGAACATATGAGTGTGTTTGATGCCTCTTTGTACAGTCTCAGTGAAGTTCAGAGGGATAAAAAGAGACATCTTTGAAACCTGAAAGGCCTGGGTAGGGGATTCTAGGATCTGAGGGCACAATCTCAGAATAAAGAGACTGAGATGAGATGGAATTTCTCTGCCCAGTGGGTGGTGAATCTATGGAATTTGTTACTAGGGAGGGCTGTGGAGGCTAAGTCACTTCTGTATTTAAGACAGAAAATGACAGGAGCAACAAGCTCCTTATCTTCATATGTATGAAAAAGTGGCTGTATTGTTTGGAATGGTGATTGCTAAGAAGTTAATCCCGGAAATGTGGAAAATGCACTCTGTGCCTACGTACAATCTGTGGCTGAGAGAACTGGCAAACGCTTTACATTTGGAGAGACTGAGACTGTAATGAGGACAGAGGGGACATCTGTGAAAGGATGTGGGGCCCTGTATTGGACTTTCTTATGGGGTGAGGACTGAGGTTTTCTGGTGCGGTGCTCCCCTACTGTGTATGTTTACTTTTGCCTTTATATTATTCTCCCTTTTGCTGCTCAATATTTAATTTGATTTTGTTATGGTTGTGGTTTTTGTGGATGTGCTGTTCTTTTTTACATCAGTTTTTTTTTGTTAGTTTTTTCCAAGTCTGTTCACATAAAACAATAAAATATATTTTTTTAAAAAGAAAATGACAGATTCATGATTGGTGAGGAGTTAGGGTTATGGGGGAAAAGCAGGAGAATGAAACTGAAAAAAACAGTCATAATTGAATGGTAAAGATGACTCAATGGGCTGAATAGCCTAATACTGCTTGTACATCTTATGGTGTTATGGCAAATAGTTTATAAAAAAGGAGATAAAGGAGCACAACAGTTACCAAGTTGAAGAGCATTGTGTTAGGGATTAAATTAATATGTATTTATGTCCTGGGTGATTGAAACATGTTTCTGAATCCCAGTATAAAAATGGTGACGTTTGGCTGTAAAATGTCGAGAGCCCATCAGAATGGGCTTGGAGATATGTAGAGCTGTCTGACTTGAAAAGCCTCTACCCTGAAGGGCGACTCAGCACTGGTTATAACAATCACCAATCATAGACAGCTTTCATTTTACACTGATAACTTTAAACTGGCATTTAAGCTCATAGCCTCCGGGTTGCTAGAGTCATTTTATAGCAACTAAGCCCTTGTGGCCAACCTTAGTTCATAAATCGACAAGTAAATAATGTGCCAGAATTGGTAACAGTTAGTTACAGATTATGAAGGTTAAAAACATCCAAATATACAGAAGCAGACTAGTTCAATGATCCAGTGATATGAGATCATGTTAATTAAATAATATGAAATTTTTAAAAATCCAGCATTAATCTCAGTAAATCTAGAGATGGTAATTGTGACCACTGAACTATTGAATTGTCATTAAAAATCCATCTGTGTCCTTAACGAGAGGAAATATTCTGGCCTACATCTCATTCCAGACTTAACACCATATGGTTATTCCTAACTGCTTTCTGAAATACTATGTGACCCTTTTCAAGGGTAATTAATGGGAAATAAACAGCTAATAACTTTTGGAAATATCAATTAGAGTCATAGAGCACTATAGTACAGACACAGGCCTTTCAGCCCATCTAGTCTGTGCCAGCTTGTTCTGCCTACTCTCATCCTTCTGCTCTCAGACCATAGACCTTCACACCTCTCTCATGCACGTACCTGTCCAAACTTCTCTTGAATGTTCCAGTTGAATTTGCACCTACCACTTCAGCTGGCAGCTTGTTCCACACTTGAACCACCTTCCGAGTAAAGAAGTTCCCTTTCAGATTCCCCCAAAATATTTCACCTTTCACCTTTATCCTATGACCTCTAGTTCTGGTCTCGCCCAGCTTGAGGGAGAAACATCCACATGCATTCACTTTATCAAAGTAAAAGGTTCAAGGTAAAGTTTATTATCACCATTTACAACCTTAAGATTAATTTTCTTGCAGGCATTTATGAGAAAATAAAGGAATACAATAGAATTTATGAAAGACCATACAAAGACTGACAAACATCTGATGTGTAAAAGAAGACAATAGTGCAAAATAATTAAAAAAAATAAATGAATAAAACTTAGAACACGAGTTGAAGAACAGTCTATAGGTTGTGGAGTCTGTTCATTGTTGAAGACTGCAAAATTATCCACACTGGTTCAGGAGCCTGATGGTTGTTGGGTAATAACTGTTCCTGAACCTGGTGGTGTGGGACTTAAGGCTCCTGTATCTCCTGACCAATAGTATTAGTGGGAAGAGAGGGAGATGCATTAAATTCTAGCAGATGGGAGGGCTCAGGTAGGGGATTTTGGGGCTGAACACTGGTTCGTTTTCCATTTTCAGGCCTCGGTGCTTTAATCTGGCTCCAAGTCCAACCAGCGCCTTCTCTTCCAGCGATGGATCGTCTTTGTCTGCTTCAAGGTGCCATACCTTCATTTCTGAGTCAAGTTTGCCAAATCCTTCAGATCTTAAGATCGCTAATTCATTTAGATGGTGCAAAAGTACATTTCTTAAAGAGAAATTACAGGCTGTGAATCGCAGTAATCACAGTTCAAAAGAAGTATATTCAGTAGTTTGTAAATTGCCCATGAAACATCACTGTATATCACCAGAACC
Organism: Hemitrygon akajei; assembly: GCF_048418815.1. Classification (NCBI taxonomy): domain Eukaryota; kingdom Metazoa; phylum Chordata; class Chondrichthyes; order Myliobatiformes; family Dasyatidae; genus Hemitrygon; species Hemitrygon akajei. Next base: position 28,209,180 of record NC_133144.1, read on the forward strand.
GTCTAGGTATCTATACCCCCTTGTAATTCTTATACCCTCATTCTCCTGCTCTCCAGGGAAAGTTGTATAACATTCAACTTTCCCTGTAACTAAGGTTTTCAAGACCAGCAACACCCTTGCAGATTTTCTTCCATGCTACATGGCCCCTCTTGATATATTGCAGCTGAATATCGTCATTTAACACTGGGATTCAAAACCATCTTATAATCACCCACAACATAAAAATGTATTCAGTTAAATTGAGGGACAAACTTGTTGACGATGAACTGCTGGATCCTTTGTGAAATCGCAACATAACGTGAACGACATACAGACCATGTTGAAAGCATTCACAAGTCAGGTGACAACTGCAGAAAGAGAAACAGTTAATGTTTTCAGGTTTAAAGAACCTTTCTGAACTTTGCCTAACAAAGGGTTTTCAAGCTGAGTTGTTAAATCTGTTTGTCTTTCTACAGATGCTGCCTCACCTGTGAAAGTTTCCAACACTTTTTATTTTTATTTCAGATTTTCAGCATCTGCAGGTTTTTTTTTCATTTGTCTTGGCTTACGCCTGAAGAGGTCCTCAATTTATTGCTTCCTCCCGAGGATCAGCATAATGCCAGCATTGCATGGGAATGTCAGCTTTGTTGTCTCAAGAATTAAAGATTAGCTTTATTTGTCAAATGTACATCAAAACATTGAAACGTGCAGCGGATTGCATTTTTTGCATCTAATTAAATCAGCGAGAATTGTGCTGGGTAGTCTGAAGTGTCACCACACTTCTGGTGTCAACATAGCATGCCCTCAGCTCACAAATCCTATCCATAAGCCTTTGGAGTGTACGAGGAAACCAGAGAAGCTTGAAGAAACTGCAAGGTCATGGAGAAAATTTACATATTCCTTACAGGCAGCAACAGGAGTTGAACCTTAATCGGCTGAGCGCTGGCACTGTAATAGTGCTGCTCTAACTGCTCAGCTACTGTGCCCTACTGTACCGTGCCTTGGTGGGAGGAGTCCTGAGCATTTAGACTCAGAATGAAGAATGCTACCAGCTGAGTAACAGGTGACATAGTACATTCAATTCTCTAGCTAGGAATCATGTAACTGAACTTCGACGTTGGGCTCCTGGTGAGTGAGCTTCCGACAGAGGTCGGAACCTGCAAAATTACCTCAGCCATCTTAGATATAAATTAAGCGCATCTATTAAAAAGGCAGGCATTGTCAGTGAAGGCTTTTGCTATTTCAATTTGGGTGATTTGAGGGACGACTCTACACATTGACAAACTTATATAGATAAGTAGTGGAGAGTATATTGACTGGCTGCATCACAGCCTGGTATGGAAACACCAACACCCTTGAACGGAAAATCCTATAAAAAATAATGGATACAGCCCAGCCCATCATGGGTAAACCCCTCCCCACCATTGAACACATCTACATGAAATACTATTGCAGGAAAGCAGCATCCATCATCAGTGATCCCCACTATCCAAGACATGTTCTTTTCTTGCAGCTGTCTTCAGGAAGTAGATTAAAGAGCCTCAGAACTCTCTCCACCAGGGTCAGGAACAGTTACTACCCCTCAAACATCAGGCTCTTGAACCAAAGGGGATAATTTCACTCAACTTCCCTTTCCCCATCATTGAAATGTTCCCACAACCAATGGACTCACATTCAAGGACTCTTCATCTCATGTCCTCTATATTTATTGCTTATTTATTTTTATTATTTCTTTTTAAATTTCTTTTTGTATTTGCACGATTTCTTGTCTCCTGTTCTCTTGTTGAACACCCTAGTTGGGAGGTCTATCACTGAATCTGTTATTGTTATTATTCTATACATATATTGAGAATGCCCACAAGAAAATGAATCTCACTGTTGTATATAGCGACATATATGTACTTTGATAATAAAATTTACTTTGAACATTGAACTTTGATTCTGCTGAGGAAGCAATCAGTGACATGAGGTGTTCAGTCTGTGTTAACATGGCCATACAGTGGCTTGTAATTGACCCTTGAAATAAATGGACAACACAGTTACAACTTCCAGGGTAAAAATAATGGCAAAGGCAGCTTTGTTCTAGCTCATTGCAAAATCAAATATCTTTGTTTAAATTGCAACATCATTGGACATGTCCTGTTTATTTTATGAATCCCTTGTTATATATAATGTACACAGGTTTCTAAATGTAACATCTGTGTTTGCGTTTCAGGATCAGACATATTAAACATCTGTCGATTTTTCATTATGCATGTTGCAAACCGAACTTCTTGTTGAGAAGCGTTGCATTAAGAATTGATATGAAGGTGTTTACTTTAGGGAAGATTACATACTGTTAAATTGTTCCATTTTAAATATTCAATATGAAGTTAATGCAATTACTGATTTATTTGGAGCTTTTATTCTTGCACAGGACTCTAACTTCTTATAATGATTTTATTTGAATGTACATGTATATGTCTGGTGACTGCAATACTGAACTATCATGGACTCCTTGGAGCTTTTCAAGGTTGAGAGGGAGGTAATTTCATATGTGTATGGGGTGAACAGAGACAACTGTCTATGTTACTTGTGTATGGACCGGGGGGCACAGATTCAAATGGGGGATGTGAGGAAATTGCTTTTAATATAGAGGTGCAGCAGTTGATGCTGTTGCCTGACAGTTCTAGCGACCCACATTCAATTCTGAACCCAGATGCTGTCTATGTGGAGTTTGCTCCCTATGGGTTGAGTCTGTACTTACTGGAGTTTAGAAGAATGAGGAGAGATCCCATCGAAATCTATTGAATATTGAAGGGCCTAGATAGAATGGATGTGGAGAGGATGTTTACTCTAGTGGGGAAGTCTAGGACCAGAGGGCACTGCCTCAGATTAGAATATGTCCCTTTAGAACAGAAATGAGGAGAATTATCTTTAGCCAGGTGGTGATAAATCTGTGGAATTCACTACCACAGATGACTGTGCAAGACAACTCGTTGGGTATACTTAAAGCAGAGCTTGATTGGCTTTTGATTAGTAAGAGTATCAAAGGCTATGTGGAAAGGCAGGAAAATGTGATGAGAAGGCAGCCATGATGGTATGGCAGAGCAGACATGATGGGCCAAATGGCCTAATTCTTCTCCTGTGTATTATGGTTTTATGGCTTCCTTCTTCATACTAAAAACATGCCTATGGGTTAATAGGTTGTTATATAAATATATAACCCTCAACACAGTTTGCAGGAAAATAAAAATGGAGGGATGGACATGCAAAAGTGAATGGGTTACAAGAAAATAAATAGAGGACTGGAACTAATTGGATATTGAGAGCTGACATAGTAGGTCCCCATTCCCCCCCCCCCCCCCATACCAAATGGCCTCCTTTTGTGTGGTAAGAGGATGGGATATTTATGAGGGAAAATAATTTGCAGGGCCAGAGAGTCAGTATAATGAAATAAGATTAACAGGTCTGTCTTAAAAAGGGCTAGTATGGACAATGGGATGAATAGTCTACTTCAGAGCTTAACAACTCTATGAGGCCCCATCTTCTGATAAGCAATAATTTTCTCAGTCCGTGCTTCTGCTAATGTATTTCCTATTGAGTTATTACAAATTACAATGGTCCACTTAACAATCCAAATCCTTGCTCCTATATTGAAATAAAGGACCATTGCTCCCCCATAGGATAATTCAGACTTCCAGGATTTTTTAATGCTAATTAATACCAAAAGGATTTTGCAAATCTCAGCTCATGGAAAGGGTTATCAAATGGATTATGCGGTGGGATATTAGCTCCTGGCTGTGGTTTCAAATTAACCTGCTCTCATGTTTCTTTAACTCTTTCAGGTTGAGTGAAAATTAGTGGTGAAGTCAACAGTTAATGCTCATTCATATTTGTTTTTCTTATATGTTTGTGGTGAGTCAAATCTTGAACAACATTAGTCTGTCATTTGGAAATTAATTGGCAACTTCAGATACATGTTAGCCTATCACCCTATAATACACCATTTTGTTCATGGGCTTCCTATATCAGTAGCCCTTGAGGTTCAAATCCATTTCTTCTGGAGTGTAGAGCACATAAGGTCAAGTCTGGATTCCAGGAAGTATTAGGAAGAGTGTCTTGTTTGGGGTAATATGTTGAAGAATGAGGAGGGAGGTTGGACCAAGAGCTGTTTGGGTCTTACAAGCAATGATTGGTAGAAGAAGGAGTGAGTGACTATCAGCCAGGAGTCCCTGGATTGGGTTTATATGCAGAAAATGGGATGTGAGAGTCTGGAGATCAGTGGTTGGGGCTGGGACAAGGGTTATGAGTGGGGAGGGGAAAGGATCAGAGCCGTGAGAAGGGGGATGCTGAGAGGGAGTTTCCTCTGGTGTGGGCATATAGAACTGGGACATAGCTTCAAAATAAGAGATCACCCATTTAAGAAGATGAGGAGGAATTTCTCCTCTCAAAGCGCATGACTCTTCAGCATGCTGTTCTTTCTGCAGAGACTTGCAGAAGAAAAAATGTGGAATATAATCAAGGCAGAGGTTGACAAACATTTAAATCACAAGAAAGTCAAGTTGAAGAGGAAGTGTAGGGAATTGACGTCGAGGCTAAGAATGGATCTTGTTGGATTTTGGAGTAGATTGAAGAGATTGATTGGTCTATTTCTGCTCCAGCATCACCTGAACAACTATTTCTTTCTTCCTCAGATGTTTATCTAGATTCTTCTTAACTTTTTCTGTGCTCCCCATCTTGACTATTCCTTGAGATACCGTCTTTCAACTTATAAGCTCTCCAGATAAAAAAAATACTTCGGATTTGTTATAGTAATTATAGGTGCTTAACACCTATTTATGAGTCCTAGTTTTGTTGCACAATTGAAAATATCTTACTTGCATCTCAAATAAATAGTTCATATTCTTACAGGTCTCCATCAGGTCACTTGTGACTTATCAAAATCAGAGGCAGGTTTAATATCACTGTCATGTGCAATGGAGTTTTTTAACTTTGTGGCAGCAGTACAATGCAATACATAATAACAGAAAAGAAAAAGGAACACACACAAAGTGCTGGTGGAACGCAGCAGGCCAGGCAGCATCTATAGGGAGAAGTGCTGTCGATGTTTCGGGCCAAGACCCTTCGTCAGGACTAACTGACAGGAAAGATAGTAAGAGATTTGAAAGTAGGAAGGGGAGGGGGAAATGTGAAATGGTAGGAGAATTCCATTCCCATTCTGATATGTCTATCCATGGCCTCCTCTACTGTCAAGATGAAGCCACACTCAGGTTGGAGGAACAACACCTTATATACTGGCTGGGTAGCCTCCAACCTGATGGCATGACCATTGACTTCTCTAACTTCCATTAATGCCCCTCCTTCCCTTCTTACCCCATCCCTGATATATTTAGCTTTTTTCCCCCTCCTTTTTTTTCTCTCTTTCTGCCCATCACTCTGCCTGTTCTCCATCTCCCTCTGGTGCTCCCTTCCCCCTATCTTTCTCCCTAGGTCTCCCATCCCATGATCCCTTCCCTTCTCCAGCTCTGTATCCCTTTTGCCAATCACCTTTCCAGCTCTCAGCTTCACCCCACCCCCTCTGGTCTTCTCCTATCATTTCGCATTTCCCCCTCCCTCTCCTACTTTTAAATCTCTTACTATCTTTCCTGTCAGTTAGTCCTGATGAAGGGTCTCGGCCCAAAATGTCGACAGCGCTTCTCCCTATAGATGCTGCCTAGCCTGCTGTGTTCCACCAGCATTTTGTGTGTGTTGTTTGAATTTCCAGCATCTGCAGATTTCCTCATGTTTGCAAAGAAAAAGGAAACTGTGAATTTCAATAAGTGTGTGTGTGTATATATATATATATATATATATATAAAACAGTTAAATTAACTAACTAGTGCAAAAATAGAAAAAGGTAGTAAGGTAGTGTTCATGGTTCAGAAATCGGATGGCAGAGGGAAAAAGCTATTCCTGAAGTGTTGAGTATGTGGCTTCAGGCTCCTGTACCTCCTTTCTGCTGGTAGCAATGAGAACAAGGCATGTCCTTAATGATGGATGCCACCTTGTTGAGGCATCACTTCTTGACGATGTCCTGTATACTATGATGGAGCTGACAAAGTTTACAAATTGCTTCTATCCTGAGCAGTCGTCCCCACCCTCCCCCCATACCAGATGGTGAAATTTTAATAATGCAAAAGCTTTGACTTAGAATGCTTAATTTTACATGTATCATTAAAGCTGATGATGGGGATATTGAGTTAGGAGAGCTCGTTTATTTCACCAAAGAACTTGGAGGACTTTCTGGAGAGAAAGTCCAGAAGTATCTGTTGTACACACATTGGCCACTTTATTAGGTACTTCTGCTGCCACAGTCCATGCGCTTTAAGGATCAAAATGTTGTGTGTTCAGAGATGCTCTAATGCATACCACTGTTATAATGATGGCTTAGATGCTTTGGCAGAAGAGCTGGAGGAGCTGGACTTGGTGTGGTCTGTAAGGCTGCCTGCTACAGAAAGACATCGGAGTAATTGCGTGAAGGCGGTGTGCTGTCTAACAATGAATGATTGTCTTGGATATTTTTTCCAGATTCACAAAATCCTGTTGGACATTGGTAAAGTAAAATTTTTACAAGTCCGGTTTTTTCATTGGTGAGGCTGATGGTGGGGGAACTGCATTGATTCAGTTGTAGCGAAGACCAGGCCTCATGCCACAGGCTTGCCTGTTACAGCAGTCCAGAAGGGGAAACGCCAGAGGCTGTGTGGCATGGTGTCCATGTTAGATTGGATGTTGGCCCCACCTCTTGGTGCTGCTCTCTGGTGTTTGCTCAGTGAAAGACAAGCTGGATTGCATGTGTGCATGCATGTATACGTTTGCCTGTGAACTGCTGAAAACTGCTTGTTTGCGCCAATAACATCCATGCACAATCAATTTACAGAGCATGTCATTCAGGAACTTGGGTTATATATACTTTTGTGTGACAGTATGTCTTCTGCTATCTTATTATGCTACATTTACCTTGTGCTGTGTATGTCTGTTGGTACTATGTTTTGTACCTTGGCCTGAGAGGAATGGTGTTTCATTTGGCTCTATTCATGTATGGTTGAATAATAATTAAACTTGAACTTAAACTTCAACTTTAGGTTACTGTCACCTTCCTATCAGCTTGAGCTTGTCTGACCATTCCTCTGATCTCTCTCAGTAACAAGGCATTTTTGCCCACAGAGCTGCCACTCACTGGATGCTTTCATGCCACTCTCTGATGCTAGAGAGTGTTGTGCATGAAAATCCCAGGAGATCAACAATTTCTGAGATATTCAAACCACCCCATCTGGCACCAACAGTCATTCCACGGCCAAACTCACTTAGATCACATTTCTTCTCCTTTCTGATGTTTGGTCTTAACAACTGCTGAACCTCTTGACCATGTCTGCATGCTTTTATGCACTGAGTTGTTGCCGCATAATTGTCTGATTAGATATTTGCATTTACATGTAGGTGTATCTAATAAAGTAGCCACTGAGTGTATCTGTTCTATTTGAAGTATCTAAGACTCAGGAGTATTTAGGACAGCAGAGGTCACTGTGATGCAGTCAACCATTAAGTTTTGTCCCCATGTCTGAGGTCTTGATCTTCAAGTGCATTCTGCCTGAGCAGGTCAAATTGTTGAGGATCCATCCACTTCATATTTATTGCAGAGGAATATTGAAATGATTCCTAAAGCAAGAACTGTCTCAGCCATATTAATATGAATATTTTCCTCCATGCTTTACCACATAAATGTTTTAGGATTGGGCATCAGCTGTTATTTATTGCCATCCCTAACTGCTTTAGGGAAGCCTGTGGAGAGCCACATTGGATGGTTGCAATCCTGGTGAAGATACTCCCTTCAGATGTTGAGAAAGGGGATCCAAGTTTTAAATCTAGCCATGATGAAGAAACGGTGATAAACCTCTACGTTAGACTAGTGCGTGACCTGCAGAGGTATCTCTCATGTTCCAAAGCTTCTGTGTCCTAATCCTCCATGGTAGTAGAGCACAAGGGTTGCCTATGCAAGTAACATTTAGTGCATGGTACATACTGCAGCCACTGTGCACTGATATAGGAGGGACGGGGCATAGTGTGATGGATGATCTGCCAATCAAGTGGTCTTGTTTAATTCTGGTGGAGTCAAACCAGTTGAAAGTTGCTGAATATTATCCAGAAAAGGTGAAAAACATTAGGACAACCTTTTGGCAGAGATGATGGAACCTATTTGCTCAGTCAGCAAGCAACAGTAAGAACTGAAGGAGAAAACATCTTGTACTCTGTCATCATTTCAGCTGAGAACAGCCTCACTGCAGGTTTTTTATATCTCATGCAGACAAGTAAAAGAAAAGACAAAGAAAATCACACCTCTACTGGGATAATGGGCCCTTGAGGCTGGATGTTCATTTGGATGGTGACGGTGTATATAAAAAACTGATTTAAGGGAAGTAATTGCCACAGATGGCCGTGAAGGCCAAGTCATTGGGTAAATGTAAAGTGGAGTAAGGGTGTCAAAAGTTGCAGGATGAATGCAGGAGACTGGGGTCAAGAGGGATAATAAATCAGCCATGATGAAATGTCAGATCAGATTTGAGGGGCTGAATAGTCTAATTCTTTTCCTTTGTCATATGGTCTTATAGTGAAGCGGCAAGGGTTTGAAGACAACGGTTTGTTTATTTTACTGTGCTTTGCAATGATTGTATTTACAAAATTCAGCTTGGTTCCATTTACTTTTACTTCTGGCAGTTAGCTTGAAGGTATTATAGGACCTTAGTTAGACCCTACGTGGAGTACTGTTCTGGTCACCTCATTACAGGGAGGATGTGGATACTATAGAGAGAGTGCAGAGGAGATTTACTAGGATGTTGCCTGGTTTGGAGAGCATGCCTTATGAGAATAGGTTGAGTGAACTCTGACTTTTCTCCTTGGAGCGAAGGAGGACGAGAAGTGACCTGATAGAGGTGTACAAGATGATAAGAGGCACTGATCATGTGGATAGCCAGAGGCTTTCTCCCAGGGCTGAAATGGCTAACATGAAGGGGCATAAATTTATGGTGCTTGGAAGTATGTCAAGGGGGATGTCAGAGTTAAGCTTTTCACACTGAGTGGCGGGTGTGTGGAATGCACTGCCAGTGAAGGTGGCAGTGGAGGATACAATAGGATGTTTTAAGAGACTCTTAGAATTGAATTTGAATTGAATTGAATTGACTTTATTACTTATATCCTTCATGTACATGAGAAGTAAAAATCTATACATTACATCTCCGTCTAAATGTGCAATGTGCAATTTATAGTAATTTGTAATAAATATTATGAACAATAGGACAGTCAATATAACATAGAAATACCATTGTATCTGTGTGAATTAATCAGTCTGATAGCCTGGTGGAAAAAGCTGTCCCGGAGCCTGTTGGTGCTGGCTGTTATGCTGCGGTACTGTTTCCCGGATGGTAGCAGCTGGACCAGTTTGTGGTCGGGGTGACTCAGGTCCCCAATGATCTTTCGGGCCCTATTTACATATCTCTCTTTGTAAATGTCCTGAATAGTGGGAAGTTCACATCTACAGGCGCCAGTCTTTGCTGAGTCCTGTGATTGAGGGAAGTACAGTTCTCATACCAGGCAGTGATGCAGCCAGTCAGAATGCTCTCAATTGTGTCCCTGTAGATAGGTACTGGAGCATAGAAAAATGCAGCAGGGAAATTCTATGCAGTTTCTAGAGTAGGTTACATGGTCGGCACAACGTTGTGGGCTGAAGGGCCTGTAATGTACTGTAGGTTTCCTTTGTTTTCTTTGACATTGTATGTTCCATGAAGTTACCGACTTCAGATCATACTCTGGTCATCAAGAAGGATCTGGTTGTACATTTGATCTGCAAATGGTGAAAAATCCATCAATCACCATTTTATACAGGGGAAAGTGCCCTAAATCATCTCATGTACATGGCAATGTCGTCAGTTACGCATCAATGTGCCCTGTTGCTCAGTGTCACTGAAAGATAAAATTTCATTTACAGGAAACTTATAAGGAGTTATGTGGCTGGAAGAAGGACAGATAAATGTTGACAAACCTCTGGTCCCATGCCAAACCTTTGATATCTAGTTTGCTCTGTTAACCCTGAGCATTCTAACAATATATAAACACAAGAGATGCTGCAGATGCTGGAACTTCAGAGTAACATGCACAAAATGCTGGAGAAACTTGGCAGGTCAGGCAACATCTCAAACGATGTTTTGTGCTGAGACCCTCAGTGAAGTCCTGATGAAAGGTGGTGGCCAAACCATCGACTCTTTATTCTTTTCCTTTCCTGACTTGCTATGTTTCTCCAGCATTTTGTGTGCTTCATCCTAACAATAGCCCATTATTGTCCATAAGAGAGGAATGAAAATGCATTTAAGTGAAATAATAATAAAAGGTAGTGTAAGAGTACCTATCAAAGCTAAACCAAACACTGGATGCCACCTAGCATAGTTGAATAAGAAAAGAAATGTTCTGAATGGTGTCTTCCCTATAACCATCCAGAGTGGAGGAAACTGGATAATTCCCACGGATCGTACTTGGCTTCTACAACTCGAGGAATCTATTTTGTGCACATAGTTTATATAACTATCCTCCACTCCTTGCAAGTTGTTAGAAAAATATCTGCATAATATTGTTGTGCTTGCCGTTCCTCTGCTTTTCAAACAGGTTCTGTTTTAGGCATAAATTATTGCACATCAGCTTATTATGAGTCAGGTACTCAAACTCAGTGGCTGATGCAATGTTCACTTCTGAAGGGCTTGCAAAATGTTCCCTGAACTATTGTAAATGGCTTTGTAAGATCTAGAGATATTGCAGCATGTCATTGACTGAACTGGTTACCTTTCATGCAAACAAGAGCATATGAATGCATTTATGCTCAAAATGCAGATTATTACTTAAGTCCATGAATTCCATAGTTCTGCAGCCTAAATAATACAGCGGATGTCTTTACTTTCCCAGTAATTGCTAAGTATCTAGCTTTGTAACACACACAAAATGGTGGAAGAACTCAGCAGGACAGACAGCATCTATAGGAATGAATTAACAGTTGATAATTCAGGCCAAAACTCTTTTTCAAGACAGGGAAGGAAGGAGGTAGATGCCAGAATAAAAAGCTGGTGGGGGGGAGTGGGAGGAGAATTAGCTAGAAGGTGATAGACGAAGCCAGATGGGTAGGAAAGCTAAAGGGTTGGAGAAGAATGAATCTGATAGGAGAGGAGAGTGGACCACAGGAGAAAAGGAAGGAGTGGCACTAGGATGCGGTGATAAGCAGATGAGGAGGAGAGGTGAGAGGCTAGAGTGGGAATACAAGAAATGGGAAGGAGGAAGAGGAAAAAAAATTGCCAGAAGTAGAAACTGATATTCATGATATCAGGTTCGAGGCTATCTAGGTGGAATACGGGACGTTGTTCCTCCACTCTGAGAGTGGCCTCATCATGGCAAAAGAGGAGGCCAAAGCCTGACTTGTCAGAATGGGAATGAAAATAGGAATTAAAATCATTGCTTTAGGCGGATGGAGTGGAGGTGCTTGACAAAACGATCCCCTGATTTATGTTGGGTCTCACCAGTGTGGAGGAGGCTGCATCAGAAGCATTGGGTACAATAAACGACCCCAACAGATTCACGGGTGAAGTGTTGCCTCACCTGAAAGGACTGTTTGGAGCCCTGAATGGAGGTAAGTGAGGAGTTGAATGGCAGGTGTAGTACTTCTGTCACTTGCAGGGATATGTGGCAGGAGAGAGATTAATGGGGAGGGACAAATGGGTCAAGGGAGTCAGCAATCTATGCGGAAAGTGGAGAGTGAGGGGAGGTAATTATATGCTTGGTGGTAGGATCCCGTTGAAAATGCAGAGAATGATTTATTGGATGTGGAGGCTCTTAGGTCATAGGTGATTGTTTTCCTGTCCAGGACATCCGAGATGTCCTCCTTTTTTAATGAACAGTATTATCAAAAGCACATAAGAAAGGTAAGAAACAATGATTATTAGAAGTGCAGAGAGGGAGGAAAGTAATTCTGCTGTTTGAAGGAATGAATGTACTTGTGTAAGTGGGACCTCTAAATCAGAATCAAGTTTATTATCACTGACACTTGTCCTGAAATTTGTTGTTATGTGGCAGCAGTACTGTGCAACATATTAAAAAATTAACATAAATTACAAAAAAATGTGCAATAGAAGATTAGGGAGGTGGCATCCCCCATGAGTTTATGGACCAATCAGAATTCTGATTGTGGAGAGGAAGAGGAAGCTGCTCTTAAAACATTGAATGTGCATCTTTAGGCTCTTGTACCTCCTCCCTGATGGTAGTAATGAGAAGAGGACTCATGAAGAGAGATTGAGTCACAACCCGATGGCAAAACATTGATTTCTCCATCTGATAATTTTCCCTCTTCCCCTTCCCTCTTCTTGTATTCCTCACTCTGGTGTCCCTCCTCCTTCCCTTTCTCCCATGGTCCACTCTCCAATCCTATTGGATTCCTTTTTCTCCAGCCCTTTACCTTTCTTACCTACCTGGCTTCACCTATCACCTTCTAGTTAATCCTCCTTCTGCACCCCCCCCCCCCAGCTTTTTATTCTGGTGTCTTCCTCTTTCCTCTTTCCTTTCCAGTCCTGAAGAAGGATTTCAACCCGAAATGTCAACTGTTTATTTATTTTCACAGATACAGCCTCACCTGCTGAGTTTCTCCAGCATATTGTGTGTGTGTTGCTCTAGGTTTTCAGCATCTGCAGAATCTCTTGTGTTTATCTAGCTTTATGTCTGTGGATCTGGAGATAAAATGATCCCAAAGGTTCTTGGAAAGTCAAGAATGATGTGTTAATCTTGTGGATTCCACCATTTTATTAGGCTTTCATAACAAAGAAAAATAATGATTGTCTTCTGCAAGGAAGAATGTGAAGGAACAGAACAAGAAGAAAAGAGGAAGAGTCAAAGGACAAAGAAGTATTGGTTGGCTTATACCAAAAACTTGTTCAAGCTAGGCAGATAAGAGAAATCCTCTTGATAAGTGGCACGCTATGAAACAATCAGATTCAATGGTGTGACACAGGTTGCAGAGAAACTACTGAAAAACTACAGAACTATAGAATAAAAAAAGCTGAAAAACTACAGAAATACAGAATAAAAAAAGCTGTGAATTACTGAAAATTCACTGAATAACGAAAGACAAACAGCTGATTATATAAACATATTTTTGTTCCTCTGCACTCCTTGTAGTGCATCCAGGTGGCAACTTTGCCGTTTCTTTAACATTTTTGTCTGTTTTTTTATGTGACTGAGTAGCTAGTTCAACGCTTAACCCAGCACGGATGGAACATGTGCAAGCAGCTGGCTGGATTCGAACCTAGGTCGACTTGCCTTGAAGTCTGGTGTGGATGTCACTGCACCACCAGCCAGCATATAAACATATAAACAAGCATAAAGGAAGTTAAACTACAAGAAAAAACACAGGTTAGACTCTAGTGCAACATGTCTGATCCCACCATATGCAAACAACTGAAGATGGTGGAAACTAAAACAAAAAACAGTTTTCTCTCTATTGGTACTGACCGACTTGTTGAGTAATTCTGAGTCGGAATCGCTCAACTAGTCGATCAGCCAACAAGAGAGAAGAATGGAGTTAATTTGTTAGATTAGTGTTCTCTTCATCAGAAATGGGAAAATGTATTTTCAGTTGCAGGGAGGATGGAGGTGGAAACAACAGAAGATACAGACCAATATTGTCAAATGAACAATTATTTCAAATATTGGCTGTTAGCAAGAGAATATGGAAGAAACAATGAAATAAATTGAAGCTGAATTATTGAGCAACACCCAATAAGAAGTCTATCCTAAGGTATGAAAGCCCGACTTATGGACACTCTTACATTTCAACAAGCTCCCATAATATTAAATTCAGAGGTAATTACAACTCCTCTCCACTGACAGTCACCCAGGCACTCCTCAACAATGTGTGCTTAGCTCACTGCTCTATTCTCTCTACATTCATGACTGTGTGGCTAGACACAGCCAAAAAAAAAATAGAAATTCACCAATGACAACGTTGTTGTTGACAGAATCTCCAAATTTGATGAAGAGTCATACAGGCGTAAGATAAAATGGCTGGTTGAGTGGTGTCACCCAACATATTGTTGAAGACATGAGGGAGGCACACCAGCAGCTGTATTTCATTAGGAATTTGAGGAGATTTGGTAGGCCACCAAAGACTCAAGAAAATTTTACAGGTGTACCATAGGGAGCTTTTTGACTGGTTGCATCATTACCTGGTATGGTGCCTCCAATGTGCGAGATCGAAAGAAGCTGCAGAGAGTTGTGGACTCAGCCAGCTCCATCACAGGCACAACAGGCATCACTGAGAACATCTCCAAAAGGTAGTGCCTCAAGGAGGTGGCATCCATCATTAAAGATCTTCACGAAGCAGGTCATGTCCTCATAAGAACATAAGAAATAGGAGCAGAAGTGGGCCATTTGGCCCTTTGAGCCTGCTCTGCCATTCAATAAGATCCTGGCTAATTGGGCCATGGACTCACTTCCACCTACCTGCTTTTTCCCCATAACCCTTAAATCCCCTACAAAGCAAACATATATCTAATCTTGTCTTAAATATACTGACTGAGGTAACCTCCACTGCTTCATTGGGCAGAGAATTCCACAGATTCACTACTCTTTGGGAAAAGTAGTTCCTCCTCATCTCCGTCCTAAATCTACTCCACTAAATTTTGATGCTATGTCCCCTAATTCTAGTCTCATCTATCAGTGGAAACAACTTTCCTGCCTCTATCTTATCTATCCCTTTCATAATTTTATATGTTTCTATAAGATCTCCTCCCATTCTTCTGAATTCCAGTGGGTACAGTCCCGTGTGACTCAATCTCTCTTCATGAGTCCTCTTCTCATTACTACCATCAGGGAGGAGGTACAAGAGCCTAAAGATGCACATTCAATGTTTTAAGAACAGCTTCCTCTTCCTCTCCACCATCAGAATTCTGATTGGTCCATAAACTCATGGGGGATGCCACCTCCCTAATCTTCTATTGCACATTTTTTTGTAATTTATGTTAATTTTTTAATATGTTGCACAGTACTGCTGCCACATAACAACAAATTTCAGGACAAGTGTCAGTGATAATAAACTTGATTCTGATTTAGAGGTCCCACTTACACAAGTACGTTCATTCCTTCAAACAGCAGAATTACTTTCCTCCCTCTCTGCACTTCTAGTAATCATTGTTTCTTACCTTTCTTATGTGCTTTTGATAATACTTATTGCATCACTGTGGAGATGTGGCTCCCGTATCAGGTGATTGTTATGTATTTTCTGACATATGGGCGAAGTCAACATATACACATTTGTGAAAACAGAGCCCATTCATTACCACTTTTGACTTGCACGTGAAATGATTGAATTTAATGATTCATAATGGATAACCTTGGGGGTGACACCATAGCGTAGTGGTTAGCACAATGCTTTACAGTACAGGCGACTCATGTTCAATTCCCTCTGCAGTCTGTAAGGAGTTTGTATATTCTACCCAAGACCATTTGGGTTTCCTTCAGGTTCTGCAATTTCCTCCCACGGTTCAAAGATGTAGCAGTTGGTTGGCTAATTGGTCATTGCAAATTGCCCGTGATTAAATCAGGGGATTATTGGGGTGTGCGGCTTAAAGGGACGAAAGGGCTTATTCCACACAGTATCTCAATAAATAAATAAATGACCGATCTTCCTTATTATGGATGATAACACTGAGTGAGACCATTTGACCCATCAGATTCATGTTGGCATTAAGGGGAGCAATCCCATAATTGCATTCCCACCTCCATATTTCGCTGCAGCCCTGTGACCTGTTGTTTATCACAGGTGCCCATCAATTTCTCTCAGAACCATTCTATTATCTATCTATACTGAGTGCTTTCTTTCTCTCGTTTTTATTGCTGTTACTTAATTTTGAAGCTTTTGCTTTCTTTACTGTTAAGTGTTCCTGGCATTTTAAGCTGTTAGGCTCTGTACCTAATTTGGCTTCTGATATAAATCTATTGCACAAGATTATCACCTCAAGGCAACATGCACATAAGAAGACAATTATGATTGTTATTGAGCAATCTCTTTGGTGTTAAACAGCAATGGCTTATACTGCTACTATTAGGGTCATAATGCTCTAAACTGATGCTGTCCATTAGATTCTTTTTATAGATAAAATACATTCTTGCTGCATCTGAATCTTGCTGATAATCATTTCGTTCTAGGGAGCGATGCCAGTGATCTACTAAAAGGGAGATACTATTAAAAAAATTACCTTTACTGTCACTTCTCTAAGGGGATGTTACAGGGATACACAGGCCTTGGGACTTGGTTTTAATCTTGAGCTTTGGTGCTGTCTATGTGGAGTTTGCACATTCCCCCCTTGACTGTTTGGAATTCCTTTGGGTGTTCTGGTTTTGGGTGCTCTCACATCCCAAAAACCTGCTGAGGGGTTCAAGATTCAAGATTTAAGTTTATTTATCACATGTACATTGAAACACACAGTAAAATGTGTCATTTAGTGCTTCTACATATTCTGGCACCAACATAGCATGCCTACAATGCTCAGCAGAACACAAGAAGTAACAGAGCCGTAACATCAAAACAAGCCCAGTTCCTCCACTGGGCCTTTAACTACCCCAGCAGACTCGTAGAGATTTGCAGTCCTGGGGCTCCAACGTGCTTCAACTTCCGATTTGACCCTCATGCCTCGATCCTTGGCATTGGTAACTCTAAATGACCCCTGATGTAAGTGATTGGCGGAAGAGTTAGTGGGGTGTTCTGGTTTCCTCCCATCAAAATGATGTGCCTGCCGTTAATTGGCTGCTACAGATTAACCCGGAGTGTGGAGCCATAAAAAACTTCAGATGCTGGAATCTGAAGCAACAAGCAGGATGCTGGAAGAACTCAACTGATCAGGCAGCATCTTTCAGCGTCTGGCCTGAGGGGAAATAGCCAGTATGAAGAAGTGAGGAAAGAGGATGGTAGTATGATCTGGCAGATCCAGGTGAGGACCATCACTACTTTCACTCTTCCCTCCTACACCTATCTATCACCCATCCTTATTTGCATTCCACTATCGCTTGCCCGTTCTTACTCCACTCCTTTCCCCTCACCTCACTATGGAAAAGAAGAGAGATACTGGCTATCTCCCCAGTAAGAACGGGCAAGCGATAGTGGAATGCAAATAAGGATGGGTGATAGATAGGTGTAGGAGGGAAGAGTGAAAGTAGTGATGGTCCTCACCTGGATCTGCCAGATCATACTACCATCCTCTTTCCTCACTTCTTCATACTGGCTATTTCCCCTCAGGCCAGACGCTGAAAGATGCTGCCTGATCAGTTGAGTTCTTTTTTAAGAATAAGGGGTAGATCATTTAGATCAGAGTTGAAGAAAAACTTTTTCACCCAGGGAGTTGTGGATCTGTGGAGTGCTCTGCCTCAGAAGGCAGTGGAGGCCAATTCTCTGGATGCTTTCAAGAAAGAGTTAGATAGAGCTCTTAAAGATAGCAGAGTCAAAGGATATGGGGAGAAGGTAGGAACGGGGTACTGATTGTGGATGATCAGTCATGATAACAGTGAATAGCAGTGCTGGCTCAAAGGGCTGAATGGCCTACTCCTGCACCTATTGTCTATTGTCTATTATCTTTCAGGCCAGGTGAATGGTCTCAACTCAAAATGTTGACTGTCCATTTCCCTCCACAGAATCACACCCGCTGATTTCCTCCCACTTCTTGTTTGTTAGCCGTCACTGTGTGGGTTAGCGACAAAAATAATCAAAGGGAAGCTGATGGACGTGTGTGAGAGAAAAATAAAGAGTGGTCTGATATGATTAATTTCCTGGAGGCCTGTGTGGACATTATGGGTCAATAGTGTTGTCCTGTGCTATTATCTAGATGCTGTATAAGATAGTTACTAATAACATTTTTGGTTCTCCATCATTTCCAAAACAAAATCTAAGGCATTTTTCAGCATCAAGGATCAACTTATTCACCATATATATTTAAATGTATTAGGAATTTGCTGCTTTGTGTTGGAACAGCAGGCAACGTAAAACAAGCCAACAATTATAAAGAATAAAGAATGATATAAAATATAAAGTAAGAAGTACACATACTGAATTAAAATATGCACAGCTACGTAAATACCAGCATATTCTGATGAAGTATATTAAAATTTACTGCTACCCTAAACGGTATTTGAATTTTGTTTGTCTTGTGTACTGGGTTACAGTGTAACATTTCGCTTTGCATGCACATCAGAATGTCGAGGTAATCCAAAGTTAAAGTCAAAGTCAAAGTAAATTTATTATCAAAGTAAATATATGTCACCATATACAACACAGAGATTCATTTTCTTGTGGGCATTCCCAATAAATACAAAGAAACACAATAGCATCAAAGGTTTCAAAGGTACATTTAATGTCAGAGAAATGTATACAATATACATTCTGAAATGCTTTTTCTTCGCAACCATCCATGAAAACAGAAAAGTGCCCCAAAGAATGAATGACAGTTAAATATTAGAACCCCAAAGTCCCTCCCAGATCCCCTCCCTCCTGCGGGTAAGTGGCAGCAAGCAACGATTCCACCCCCCCCCCCACCGGCAAAACGGAGCATTGGCACCCACCACTGAGCACTTAAGTGTGTAGCAAAAGCAACAGCAAAGACATAGATGCAGTACTCCAAAGACTACACGTTCACCTGGTATTCAACATACCACAGGCTCTCTCTCTCTCCCTAATAATGAAGTAAAAGATGTCTCCATTTCACAGTGAGAGGGGAAACATAACAAGCAACTCACTGGTTTACAATGTCACTTTTTCTGAGCTCTCTGTCCAAAGATCCCAGGTCTCTGGGCACACAGCCAACAATCTTGCAGCTGTCTGTCAGGACACTGACCTTGGATCTGCCCGTCTCCAGAGCCCTGGGATCATAGACCTCCAAAGGCGAGCAAAACTCTTAGGCTGTGCCTTTGGCATGTTGGATGACGGCCAGTCATGACACCCCGAGAGCGGGCACCATTCCCGCAACAAACCGAAGTCAGCATGTAATTCCGGGTCGAGGTCTTCCAAAGAAACCCTGAAAGGGAAAAATAGAGATATCAGAGATGGAATTAGAGCTGTTTCCCAAGAAGCAAGCAAAGGAGTTGCTGTCTGGCACTATCTTGACTAAGCTCCTTGCTCCGAATCAATGAAATCAATGAAGACTGCACTCAACAAGACGGCCAAACAACCATTGTGCAAAAGACACAAACTATGCAAATGCAAAAAGAAAGAAAATAACAAAAAAAAAGTAAGCAATAAATATTGAGGACAAGAGATGTAGAGTCCTTGAAAGTGAGTTCATAGGTTGTGGGAACAGTTCAGTGATGGGTGAGCAAAGTTATCCCCTCTGGTTCAAGAGCCTGATCGTTGATGGATAATAACTGTTCCTGAACCTGGTGGTGTGAGTCCTGCAGCTTCTGGACCTCCTTTATGATGGCAGCAGAGAAGAGAGCATGGCCTGGATGGTGGAAATCCTAGATGAAGGTTGCTGCTTTCCTGTCACAGTGCTCCATGTCGAAATGCTCAGTAATGGAGAGGACCTTACCCATGATGCACTGGAAAACGCAATAACAGAATGTAGTGGTACCATTACAGAGCAAGTTGAGTGCAGGCAGACAATAAGGTGCAAGGCCATGACAATGTAGATTGTGAAGTCATCACTCTATTGTATTGTACAAGAGATCCATTCAATAGTTTTAGTACAGTGGGATAGAAGCTGCTTTTGAACCAGGTGCTATGTGCTTTCAGAAGATTCAATAATTGTGTCAATTACATCACAGTTCCAAGATCACAATTTTAAGCCAAAGCAGATGAATAATCAGCCGGATCACATTGGTGTGGTCACACAGCCCAGACTTGCAGACCACTGTACCTGTCGTCTCACAACAATGCAGAATGGACAAGGAAATCTTCAGTGCTCAAGAGAGGTCCCACAAAATGGTATGGGTTCCAAACTGTGATTAAGCATCAGAAGACATTCTTTCCCATTCCCATTCTGACATGTCAGTCCATGGCCTCCTCTACCGCTATGATGAGGCCACATTCAGGTTGGAGGAGCAACACCTTATATTTTGTCTGGGTAGCCTGCAATCTGATGGCTTGAACATTGATTTCTTGACCTTCTGGTAATTGCCCCCCCCCCCCCCACCTCACCATTCCCCATTTCCATTTCCCTCTCTCACCTTATCTCCTTACCTGTGAATCACTTCCCTCTTCCCTTTCTTCCATGGCATTCTGTCCTCGCCTATCAGATTTCCCCTTTTCCAGCCCTTTATCTCTTTCACCAGTCCACTTCCCAGCTCTCTTTATCACACCTCTCCCTCTCCCAGTTTCACTTATGACTGTTTACTCTTTTCCATAGATACTGACTGGCCTGCTGAGTTTCTCCAGCATTTTGTGTATGTTGCTTCGATTTCCAGCATCTGCAGATTTTCTCTTGTTTGAGAAGATATTCTTGATCCTTTGCCCATGCTGTCAAAGGCAATTGTTACATTTTAAAATTTAATTGATTGTCAGAAATATATACATGTTCAGATAGCTTTCAATATTGAAAAAAAATCATTAAACATTTAAAAAAACTTAATGATAATAAAAGCTTGTCATGCCGGCACCCCGACACCACCAAGAGTTGAGGGCACACACACACGCACACGCAAACACTCACCCGCACACACACACACACACACACACACTCTCACACACACACACACACACACACACACACACACACACAATGATAATAAATAATTAAAACATTTCTTTATTTAAAAATATCTTGCATGAAAATGTTTTACACACAGTAGGCAGGCCATATATAGAACATGTTCAGATGCCTTTCAATATTTAAGAAAAATCATTACAAATATTTAAAAAAATCAAAAATATCTTAATGTTAATTAATAATTAGAACATCTCTTTATTTTAAAATATCTTGCATGCAATTGTTTTTCTCATGGCAGGGAGACCTTATGAAATTTTGTTTTTGCTGCCTTGACCCGAGCCAGTTTGGAGTAGAGCTGAAGGACCAGATGTGAAGGGCATCATGATGCTTTCTCCAGCACATCAGTGCCTTGCTGCAGGGTCTGATGATGAGTCCATGGGTGGACTGGACAGTCAAGTGCACTGCATCCAACCTCAAGTTCACCTCAGACTGTTAGCCATAGCAGAGCACTCTCACAAGTGATGTGCAGGAAGAAGGCAGTTCCCAGTATAAGTATTAATCTGGATCTACTTGCCTTGCACGGAACATATAAACACAGCTTATCCCCCTGAAACAATAAGATCCCCTGCATGAATCCAAAAAGAGTGAAACATTGCTGGACAATTTGCGTAAAAGAAATGTTGAGAAGTCTGACTTTGAGGCATTTGGGTGATCACCCTGGCAATACAGTGCTGTGATGGTGCCAGATAGGGTGGTTTGAGTATCTCAGAAACTGCTGACCACTTGGTGTTTTCACACTAAACAGTCTCTAGAGTTTACAGAGAATGGTGCGATAAACAAACAAAAATAAAATCCAGCAACGGCATTTCTGTGGGTGAAAATACCTTGTTAATGAGGGAGGCCTGAGAGAATGGCCAAACTGGTTCAAACTGATGGTAACTCAAATAGCCACACGTTAAAACTGCAGGCAGTGTGCAAAAGAGCATTGCTGAACACACGACATGTTGAAACTTGAAGTGGATGGGCTACAGCAGAAGACCATGAATAAACATACACGCAGTGACCACTTTATTAGGCAGAGGAGAAACTGGCCCTGAGTGTATAGTATCAACACACTAATTGACAGAAGATCTCAAGACAGCTCAAGATCTCAAGTGGCAGCTACTAGGTTTAATATGATCTGAGTAACTTAGGATGCTATCAAGGTTTAGAAACATCATCTCCAACCTCAAAGGCGACAATCATAATCTATTGAGAAATGATGAACATGGTTTCCTACCACACAAGTCACTCGTCAATGGCTTAATTCCTTTACGACCTTTCAGTGAAGCTCCCATTACCTTTAAGAAAGTACTAGCATTTTGTGTAATTATAATTTACCACAGAGAGCAAACAGAAATAATTACTTTCTGAGGCAGGTTATGTAACATCCTAATAACTTTCTTCCTTATAGGGACAAGAGAGATAAGTCGTACCTGGAGGATTATGCTGTTTGAAAGCCTTTACCTTGATGAATCTTAAATAAAGTGAGATTTAAGGTAAATGCATTGGGATGGTGGATTTAAAAAGCATAGTGCAATTTTCCAAATGGTTCCCTCTTTCTTTATAGCTGGTGCCTGGGTGGTTACAAGTTAAGCCTTAAGCCACAGCAATGACATGAGATTTAGACTTCTTTTAATCAAAAAAAAAAATTAGCTGCCAGCTGGCAACCTAGTGAGAAAGATTTGATTCCCGGATGACTAATTTACATCCTTTTTTATAGGCAGTCTATCTAAGGGAGTAGGGGACTGAATATTCAATATCCTGGATACTGCTGAAAGATTGGTCAATTTTGTATTAGATATCAGTGAGTACAGTGCTTTTAGATTTTTATATCTATTTTGGTTCTCCTCCCTCTTAACCTACCAAATATTGAAAGGCCTGCCAGAAATAACCTACTAAACATTGTGGACTTAGAAAGGATGTTACTAATAGTGGGAGAGTCTGGGAACAGAGGGCACAGCCTCAGAATTGAAGGATGTCCCATTAGAACAGAGATGAGGAGGAATTTCTTTAGCCATAGGGTGATGAATTTGTGGAATTCATTACCATAGGTAGTTGTGGAGGCCACGTTATTAGGTATATTTAAAGTGGAGATTGATAGAATCATAGGTTATGGGAAGAAGGTGGGTTATTGGGGTTAAAAGGGAAAATAAATCAGCCACGATCGAATGGCAGAAAAGACTCGAAGGGCTGAATGGCTTAATTCTGCTCCTATGTCTTATGGCTTTATCAGAGAATCATGAGCTAACTCTGGTCAGGCATCATCCTTGAACCTGATGTAATCACATCTCTGATGTAGAGTCATCCACTTCATCAGTGGCTAGTCTCCAGAGTTTACACCTGAGCTGGTCCATTCTTATTCTTTTTTCTCATGAGTAGTGCTTATGGTTCAACTCAGATCATCTTCAGTCACTGACGATGAAGGATAACCTGCACCCACTTTGGTTCTGTGGGTTTGAGGCCAATGTAAGACCCAAAGATAGGGCAGATGGTGCCTGATGAGGAGAATGGTGGTGGAGGGGGGAATAACTTGTGAGGAAGTGCTTTTGGGGCATGGGATTGGACTCCTCAGTGCTTCCTCTCCATCTTGAGTGTCATGGATCAACTTTCAAGCACTGTAATACCCATGAGTCTCAGAATTTCCCTCCTTCTTTCCAGGAGTAGAGGTTCTTGACTTACAGAGTGGAGTCTTGTAGCAGTGTCAAGCCCTGTTGGGATTTCCCAGCATTACACTTGGCAATAAACTCCCCAATCTATCAACAAGTCAGAGCTGGAAATGGCTGGGTGGGGGGTGAGATTGGGATAGGTGGTGAAGGCGCAAACTGAAAGATCACATGGAGTTTGAAATGACGGGAGATTTTATTCAAAGTTGGTGTCCACCAGGAGACCAATCAAAGCTGATCTACCTGAGCATGAATTTGGTAGAGTTTTTAAATTCTCATTTGATGAGATTACCAGTAAAACTACATTTTACTAACAGAATGGTGGCTACAAGAAGACTTAATTAAGTAAAGGACTAGGCCCTGATTACAGAGTAAAATGATTGTCCACAGATCTAACAGTAAATCCAATTTTCTGTTACAAAAATAGGTGCACAGTAAAACGTAATTAATGAAACTCCTGAACCCTGGATGACGTCTGTGCTGCATTCCATGTCTCTACTTCTAGGCTTTGCCTGCGGTTCCCTGTTATCATGTTAGCGCAATCCACATCGTGATTTACTAATTACTAGCCCTCACTAGTCTTTCTCTTGCAACAGTCTCCCCTCTAGGCCTTTGGCCTAAAATAGCCAATAGGGCCTAAATTCGATCCTTAACAGCAACCTTACTTGGCCTACTAAACGACAACCCCCTAAGTCCGACGCATTACCTGTCATCATAGTACACATTCTAAAATAATAATGGTAATTAATGCAATCATAATATGAGAGATAAGTTGAATCCACCGGTGGATCTATACATTCAAACCCCTATTCCAAGCCAAATAAAGTCAAGTTTATTGTCATTTAACTATATACATGTATACTGTCAAATGAGACAACGTTTCTCCAAACTGTCGTATACATAACACACATAATGCATGATAACTTATGAAAGTAAGGATGATATCTATGAATAGATTACACATAAATAAACAAATTAAATACATACATACATAATGCATAAATTAAATACTATAAGGTACAGAAAAAATTAATCAGAACTTTAAATGTGATGTGGCAGGGAGCTCAGAAGCCGAATGGCCCAAGGGAAGAAATTGTTTCCCATCCTGATTGTTCTTTTCTTTATGCATCAGCATCTCCTGATGGTAGAATGTCAAAAATGATCTGGATGGATGGGTGGGATCCTTAAAAATACTAAGGGTCCTGCAAATGCAGTGCTTCTGATAAATGTCCACGATGGATGATAGGAAGAGCTCTGTGATCATCTCGGCTGTTCTCAATGTCCTTTTTAGGGACTTCTCCCATACCAGATGGAGATGCAACTTGTCAGGATGCTTTGAATGGTGCTCCTATGAAATGCAGATAAAATGGAGGGAGGAGTCTCGCTTTCCTTGGTCTCCTTAAGAAGTGAAGATGCTGCTGTGCCTTCTTGTCCAAGGGAGGTGATATTAAGTGACCCGGTGAGGTCATCCATGATGTGAACTCCCAGGAACTTGGTGTACTACGGAGGAGCCATGTATTCACGCAGGGGGATGGCTCATCTGTTCCTTCCTGAAGTCTACAATGAGTTCCTTGGTCTTCTCCACATTCAGACTTGGGTTGTTCTTCTCACACCAATCCACCAGCCGCTCCACTCCCTCTCTGCTGTCTCACTCATCATTGTTGTTGATGAGGCCAACCACTGTTGTGTCATCCGCAAACCTGATGACAAGGTTTGAGTTGGATCCTGCGACATGGTCATGCGTCAGCAGTGCGAACAGCGGCGGGCTGAACACACAGCCTTGGGGAGCACCAGTGCTCAGTGAAATGGGACAGGAGACGTTGCTGCCCACGTGGACTGACTGTGGCATTTCTGTCCCTAAAGGAGGGTTCCCTAAACCCACCTTGGCTCCATTCTCACTATCTGTTGTCCATTTCAACGGTGCATCCCATTTCTCAACAGCCTCCTTATCCTCTCAGATGATCTTTTCCTAAACAGCAGCAAAATGTGGACTCGATGGTAGTTCTGTGGCTACATACTTGTGCAGTCCTTTGTCTATGTCACAACCATAAATGGTAAGCTCCATCTCCAGCATACCTTCTGTACCCGGTGGAGGCAATTCTGCCTCGCAATTATTAATTGGTTGAGATGTCACTGATTGCCACATTATATCCAGTCAGATTGCATTGCGACCGTCCCTCGTAATGTGCCCTTGTTGATGTTATGACGTAGTGGATGTTGTTCACCAAAATATACTTCAGAAAAGTTTTGTTATTAATTGGTAATATAGACAGGAAACAGTTATCACATGTAGCAAAACCACTTTCCGTCAGAATTCATACAACCTCCTATGGACATGCCCAATGATCCCCCCTTTGGTGATGTTGCATCAAGTTCATCCCCTAGCTTGGACGTGCATAACTCAATTTCATAGGCTGGCAGGTTGCTTAGAGATATCCAAATTCCCTCATAGTATTTTCTAACATGATGCACTCTCATAAGGGAGCATGTCTGATCGTCACCGTGTCAGGGAGTGTGGGGAACTGCTTCAACATATGGTGGACTCTGGAAAAGAGTAAACATTCGACATCTCGGACCGAGACCCTTCGTCAGTCAGGATGAAGGATCTCAGCCCAAGGTGTCTACTGCTTACTCTTTTCCATAGATGCTGCCTGTCCTGCTGAGTTCCTCCAGCATTTTGTGTGTGTTCCTGTGTTTGTGATACAGTGGACTCCTCTCATTTTCGCAAATTTCCAGGACATGATTAGTCAGAGTGAGATCTCGAACGTGACACACTGGGACACTTCACCCACCCATTCTTTCCACTGGTTGCCTTGCTATCCAGTTCGGGACTTTGTGGCCTTTGAACTGCAGAATATTTGTCTCAACGGACAAAAACATATGTTGTGTGGACTTCATTTTTTATCACAGTGTTGGGTGTTATTGTTCACTCTATCAAAATCCTCATTAGTTATATCCTTTAATCACAGCAATAATTGTGTATTTCTGACATAACTTCTGCCCTTTGTTCTCCTCTTCTACTAGCTTGTCCCAAGTCACCATAATTTTGCTTCATAATCCCTGTCAACTTCTGCTGGAGGGAACTGAGTTGCGTATTGATTTCAGCTATGCCTAAACTATTGACTGTGGAGACCCCCGCTGAATATTCTCCTCCATCAAACCCCTTTTTGTTCTTTGCCTTTCTGTCCTAAACTCACTTTGAGTAACTTGCCTACAGAGTAAATGTTGGAAAAGGGGATTCATACTGACCCACAAAAAAACTAGGGAGCCGTAACACAGTCAGGTTATAGCCTGGCACTAGAGTAACCCTTCTGCCGGTAAAATTCCAATATGTACTCCAAATAATTTCTCTTGTACCAGCTTTGATTAGAACCTCCGGCATTTCGATCGATCTATACCCAAGATGGTGGCTTTAAGATTGTCACAAACCCAGATAAGTACAGTAGTACACATGCCCTGAATCTGTAATGGGACGAGTTCACTTAATTAAGTGAGCATGGCTCCTCCTGCCACCACCACGACTATTGTAGTTTTACTTGCAATGGGTAAGTTGAGATTTGTTATTAATATTGAGACTGCAGTGTCAGACATCATAGTGTACTGCTGGTCCCCTAACAGCACACTGACAAATATTCTGGGATCCCTACCATCGCAACTGAGGGCCAATACTAGTCATTTGATCACGAGTCGTTTTACCTCCTCTGCAGAAATCGGGAAAGCAAGTCCCACTACGCTACAGCTTGAAGCAAAGTAGTGATCCTCAGCTCGCTGTGCCCGCAGACCTTGTCCCACTTCTTCTCCATCTTTAGACCAACACTTGTCCTGACTGTCCCACAGCATCTGCACTTAACTTGACCTTTTCCCCTGTCCTCAAAATGTCAGGCCATATGACCTCTTCTTCCACACTTGAAATATTTGGCTTTGCTTTGTCAGTCCTGTTTTACACCTGCCACTAGGTCTGCACTATCTCCTGTTTTTCGCCTCTCCACTTCTGCACTTGTTCCTCAGTGAAATATTTGATGAAATGGTTAGCCCCATGGTTATTATCCGGTTCAGATGTGGGCCCATGCCGTCTTTCAGAAGTTGTAGGAAGATGTCATGATCCTGTTTAGGCCTCTATGTTGCTCAAATGCTTGAATTGTTTACTCAGCATAATCCATCACTTTCTTTGTTAGCTCTTGCTTACTTAAAGTAATCTTGGTCCAATTCACCTGTCCTTTACCTATCGTATCCTTAACTGCATCAGTAAGGTCCCCTAGTTTGTTCTCTGGGTATCTGTTTATTGTTTTAAGCCAATTTTTATTTCAGATATGGTCGGGCAATGTGGAGCAGATCTGCTGGGGTATTTTAGCCTTTAAAAGGATTTGTATATAATCAAGAACCAGGTGATTAGTCTCCCTTAATTCTTAAATCTTTTATCAAAAGAGCATTTTGTCATCATTACATTTGATAGCGGGTAATTCATTCAGCAACATCTGATCATATGTTGCTGTAAAAGGTTCTTCCATCCTGGACTCTGTGGTGCTACTTCCTTCAGTCTTCCGGACAACCCGGAGGGAAGCTAGTTCTGAGGCAACCGCTGCTGCCTCATTAGATGGTGGAGATTGTGAATCTTTTCCACCAGTTCCATACTGATCAGCTGCAACAGCTGATTTGTCACAATTTACTTTATGTTCTGGGGCCAGGCATGGACTACAAAAATCAACGGGGTTCTGAGCTTGTTTGGTGATTGTGCAATAATGCTGTTACTATTACAATGACCTTTTCACATTTGCTTTCTCTTGTCCCTTCCACCAAGCAATTTGTTCAGGGATTGTTCCATCTGGATTGTAGCCCTTCTTTACCATTTTTGTATCAACTAACAATTCTATTGCGCTACCGTCTGTTTGAGAGATCCTTCTGACTTCCACACTACTTCCCTGGTTTCCTCTGGCTTCCGTTTTTCCACCATGGTCATTCCTTATCGTGTCTGCAATTCTGCCCCCTGAACCCATCTCAAATATTGTTGGTTAGTTAGTTGACTTCCCAAGTCGATTGCAACCCGTAACTGACTGGACCCCGACCACCAGTCACCTATCTTACTGTAATTGCACACTTTACAGTGTTTTCAATTTCAGCTCCCCGAGCCAATGTCTCCAATAAAGTTGGTTAGTCAATCAATTTTCAACATTAATTATAAACCATAACCACCTGAACCCTGTCCACCAGTTACCCAGACACCCCAATCCCCATTCTCTGACGCCAAACTCCTCATGCTCCAAGGTCTCTCTTTGCCACAACTTACAGTCGGAGTTGACTATGCGGTTGCCCCCTAACCTGCCAGGGTGATATTTCAAACGCACTCACACACCAGGAATCTCACAGTCGGTTGTGATCCAGTGGGGTATCCCTCCAATTCTGCCAATTGTAGGAACAAACTAAAAGATCACATGTAGTTGGTGTTCAGAATAACGGGTGATTTATTAAAATATGGTGTGCACCAGGAGACCAGTCAAAGTTGATCTACCTGAGCACGAATTTGGTGGAGCTTTTAAATTCTCATTGGATGAGATTACTAGTAAAACTACATTTTGATAACAGATTGGTGGCTACAAGAAGACTTAATTAAGTAATGTACTAGGTCCTGATTACAAAGTAAAATGATTGTCCACAGATCTAACAATAAATCCAATTTTCTATTACAACAAAAGGTGCACTCTATAACCTAGTTAAGGAAACCTTGGGCGTTGTTACTGCTACATTCGATATCTCTACTTCTAGGCTTTGTCTGCGGCTCCCTGTTACCATGTTAGTGAAATCCACATCCCTATTTACTAGTTACTTGCCCTTATTATTGTTTCTCCTACAACAAGTGGGTAATGATCTAAGTGGGATTCCAACCCTGCAGATCAGGAAAAGGTTGGGAAAGTACAGTACTGTGCAAAACTCTTAGGCACATATATATAACTACGGAGGCTAAGACTTTTTGCATAGTGCTGTAGTAATTTTATGTATTGCACTGTACTGCTGCCACAAAAAAAAACAGATCTGAGGACGTATGTGAGTGATGATAAACCTGATTCTAATTTGGGTCTCTATTGTGGACTGAGAATCAGAATCAGGTTTATTATCACTGGCATGTGACGTGAAATTTGTTAACTTAGCAGCAGCAGTTCAATGCAATACCTAATCCAGCACAGAGAGAGAAAAATAATAATAATAAAATAAAACATAATAAATAAACAAGTAAATTAATTACATATATTGAACAGATTATTTAAAAAATGTGCAAAAGCAGAAATACTGTATATTTAAAAAAATGAGGTAGTGTCCAAAGCTTCAAAGTCCATTTATGAATTGGATGGCAGAGGGGAAGAAGCTGTTCCTGAATTGCTGAGTGTGTGCCTTCAGGCATCTGTACCTCCTTCCTGATGGTAAAAGTGAGAAAAGGGCATGCCCTGGGCGCTGGAGGTCCTTAATAATGGACGCTGCCTTTCTGAGGCTCCGCTCCCTGAAGATATCCTGGGTACTTTCTAGGCTAGTACCCAAGACGGAGCTGACTAGATTTACAATCTTCTGCAGCTTCTTTCGGTCCTGTGCAGTAGCCCCTCCATACCAGACAGTGATGCAGCCTGTCAGAATGCTCTCCACAGTGCAACTATAGAAGTTTTTGAGTGTATTTGTTGACATGGCAAATCGCTTCAAGCTCCTAATAAAGTACAGCCGCTGCCTTGCCTTCTTTATGACTACATCAATATGTTGGGACCAGGTTAGATCCTCAGAGATCTTGACACCCAGGAACTTGAAGCTGCTCACTCTCTCCACTTCTGATCCCTCTATAAGTAGGAATATGTCAGCAATCCCATTCATCTTCCAAGCATCCTTTGCTCCCACTAGATTTACAAACTTGCTTTTCACTCCACATTGACAAATACAATACTGTACACAAGTCTTAGGCACATATATATATGTGTGTGTGTGTGTGTGTGTGTGTGTGTGTGTGTGTGTGTGTGTGTGTGTGTGTGTGTGTGTGTGTGTGTGTGTGTGTGTGTGTGTGTGTGTGTGTGTGTGTGTGTGTGTGTAAAAGACTTTTGCACAATACTGTAAATAATCTTAGGTTAATCATTTTAATGATTGATGCAGTGATTATTTTCTAGTAGTGTTTTTATTGTTGTCTTCAATTTTACTAGTTTTTAAATATCTTTGAAATAAGTTAAGATAGGAAGTTTGGTGGTATCCTTGACATGTCTCTACATACTGGTGGTGACTGTAAATGCTGCTTTCCTCAAAGTCAAGTTTATTGCCATATGCACAAGTATAGGTATGCACATGTGCAATGAAAAACTTGCTTGCAGCGACATCAAATACCATCACATAAGCAACATTCGTAAGAAAGACCTATATCAAACATAAATTATACACTTTTTTACAATAACACACAATTAGAACAAAAAGCAGAGTCCATTTTGGTGCAAAGTGTTAAATCGATCATAGTGTTGCAAAAATGTAGAGATTAAACTTGTGCTGGTTGGTTCTAGGATCAAAAGTTTGAAGGAAATTAACCTGTTGATGTTGAATCTGTACCTTCTGCCCAATGGTCGCTGTGAGAAGATGGTGGGGATCTTTGCTGATTGATGTTGTTTTCTAGCAGCATACTATTGATGGTGGTTTGAGATATGCCTATGATGAATTGAGCTAAGTCCACCACTCTCTACCCATCTGAGTGAGCCCTGCAGTTCATTAGTTCTCAGTCACGTTGCTTTTCCTCCATTAAAGTCCTGGAAGACCATATACCTTCACTAAGTTGTCTGTGATGGGTGGGAAATCTGCTTGCCAGTTTCTGAAATAATACTGAAAGTGGGCATTGAATGTTAGACTTGAACCTGATGGATTGGGACTTCAGACTTCTGTATCTCCTGCCTGATGAAAGTTGCAAGAAGGTGGGATCTTTGATGAAAAGTCAAGTGGGAGGCCATTAAAAGTGTGATGTCAAGAGTTTTAGGGACTATATGTTCCTGCTAGGGTGAAGAGCAAGGCTGGCAGGTTTTGGGAATCCTGGCTGACAAAGGATATTGAGGTTCTGCTTAAGAAAAAAATGGAGGCATTCATTGTGTACAAACAATTGGGAGCTAGTTAATCTCTTGATAATGACAAGAACTGTAGGTGAGCACTTCAGAGAGAAGTTGGGTGGTCAAAAAAAAAATAAAGTATCTAGTAGGCAAGGTGAAGCAAAATCTTTAGAGTTTCTAATGGTGCATTAAGAGTAAAAGTGTGGCTAGGTAATGAAGGGGTCCTCTTAAAGATCAGCATGGTTGTCTGTGTGTGGAACTAAAGGAAATAGGAATCATATTTTAATGAAAATTTATATTCACTTTTTACTGTGGAGAAAACAATGGCAGCTAAGGAAATAGTGAGAATCAGTGTGTTATCTTGGACCACATACGAATTAGTAAGAAGGTGGTCTTGGTGACATGAAGTGCAATGTGGTTGGTAAATCTCCAGGGCCTGTTATGGTGCATTCCTGGACCTAGTGGAAAGCTCCAAAAAGAAATTGCAGAGACTTTTGCAAGGCATTATTAATGAGTATTCAAGAAAATTTTTAGATTGTGGAATGGGTTGGAGCAGAGGAAATTTGCAAATGCCATACTACTCTTTAAGAAGGGAGGGGACAGAAGAAAGACAATTATAGCTAGTTAGCCTGACCTTAGTGGTTGAGAAGATATTGGATTCCATTATTAATGATGAGGTTTGAGGTACTTGGAGGCACAAGATAAAGTAAGGTAAAGAAAGTATGGTTTCCTTAAGGAAAAATCTTGTCTAACAAATCTTTTGGAATTCTTCAAGGAAGTATCAGGAAGTATCTCTCAAAGGAGAGTCAGTGCATGTTGTTTACTTGGATTTTCAGAAGGTCTTTGACCAGGTACTGCATATGAGGTGGCTTAACAAGATAAGAGCCCATGGTATTACAAGAAAGATATGAGATTGACTGAGTAGCAGGAGAGAAAGAGTGGGAATAAAAGGGGCCAGTGATTAGTGATGTTCTGCAGGGGTCAGTATTGGGACTGCTTCTTTTCACATCATATGTCAACTATTTGGATGATGGAATTGATGGCTTAGTGGTCAAGTTTGCAGATTATACAAATGTATCTGGTGAGGCAGGTAGTGTTGAAGAGATAGAGAGTTTGTAGAAGGACTAAAACAAATTAAGAGAATGGACGAAGTGGCAGATGGAATATATTGTAGGGAAGTGTACGGTCATGCATTTTGGTAGAAGGGATAAAGGGCATAGGCTATTTTCTAAATGGGAGAAAACTCAAAAATCAGAAGTCCAATTGGACTTGGGAGTCCTTTTGCAGGACTCCCTAAAGGTTAACTTGAAGGTTGAGTCAATAGTAAGGAAAGCAAATGCAATGTTAGCATCCATTTTGAGAGGATTAGAATATAAGAGCAAGGATGTGATACTGAGGTTTTATAAGGCATTGGTCAGACCATTATTGGAGTATTGTGAACGGTTTATGGTCCCTTATCTAACAAAGGATGTGCTGGCATTGGAGTAGGTCCAGAGGAGATTCATGAGAATCATTCTGGTAATGAAAGTGTAACATATGAGGAGCATTTGATGGTTCTGGCCCTGTATTCACTGGAGTTTACTAGAAAATTGAGGGGGATTTCATTGAAGCCTACTGAATATTGAAAGGCCTAGAGATACTGGATGTAGAGTGGATTCTTATTGTGGATGAGTGAAGGACAAAAGGGCACAACCTCAGAATAGAAGGACATCGATTTAGAACAGAAATAAGTTGGAATTTCTTTAGCCAGAGAGTGAAGAGTTTGTGGAATTCATTGCTATGACAGGTGTGGAGGCCAAGTCATTGAGTCTGTTTAAAGTGGAGGTTGATAGATTCTTGACAAGGTAGGACATCAAAGGTTTCGGGAGGAAGGCAGGAGGTTGGGGTTAAGATGGATTATAAATCAGCCATGATGGAATGGCAGAGCAACTTGATAAGCTGAATTCTAATTCTGCTCCTTTGTCATATAGTCTTATGGTCTTATCTCTGGCTATAGATGAGTTTCCAGAGGACTGGAAGGTGCTAATATGGTACCACTGTTTCAAAAACATAGTTAAAAAACACCAGGCCCGTGAGTCTGACATTGGCAGTGGGCAAGTTGTTGGAGGGGTTTCTGAGGGACAGGATCTACCAACATCTGGAGAGAAATGATCTGATTTGGGGTAGTCAGCATGGCTTTGTGCATGCAAAGTGATGTCAAACTTCTTGGAGTTCTTTGAGGATGTAACCAAGAGGATAGAAGAGGGTAGGTCAGAGGATGTTCTATCTATGGACTTTAGCAAGGCATTTGACAACATCCCTCATGACATGCTAGTCTGGAAGATTAGATTGCATGTGATCAGGAGGAAGATTGTGGATTGAATTCATAATTAACTCAGTGGCAGGAAGCAAAAGGTGATAGTTGAGACTTGTTACTCAGACTGGAGACCTGTGTCTAGTGGTTTGTCACAGAGGCCAGTGACAAATTTATTGTTTGTAATTTAGATAAACAATTTGGTTGTGATGTACAAAGCACGGTTAGTATAGTAAGTTTGTGAACAATGTTAAAATAGGTGATGATCAGCTGGGTATGTTGACTACTGATTGGCAAATGGCTCTCAATCCAGATAAATGTGAAGTATTGCACAACCAGGATAGGACATAAAATGAGTGGTAGGTTTCTGGGGAGTGTTATGGAACAGAGGATCCCAGGAGTGCAAGTGTATAGTTTGCTGAAAGTAGCATTCTGGATAGATAGGGTGATGAAGATGGCATTTAACATGCTGACCTTCATTAATCAGAGCACCAAGTATAGGAGTTAGGAAGTCATGGCACAATTATACTGCATAAGCTCTTTGCTGAGGCTGCACTTTGGTCATCCTGTTACATGAAAAATGTTATTAAAGGTTCTACCAACCTTTAATAAAGTTCAAAGGTTCATTTATTATCAAAGTATGTATCCAAATACAATGCTGAGATTTTTCTTCTCCAGAAAGCCACAAAACAAAGAAAGAACATGAAAGTCATTCAGAGAGAAATATCAAACCCACCTCCCATACAAAAAAGAACAGCATCGCAACTTCAACTCCCAAACCTCCTCCCCCCACACAAAATGGAACAACATTGACACCCCCATCTCCATTCCCACACCAAAACGGAACAAGAACTCTGACCAAACTCCTTAACACCCTGTACAAAAGTACTAACTGAACATTAACCCCCAAGGCCCTCCCCTTGCACAACAAAACAGAAAGGAATGGGCAAAAAACAGAATATAAAAACAAAGAGTCTGAGGAAGTCCACAGTCTGTAAACACAATAGTCCAATCCATATTGCAGAACCACGGTAACATCCATCATCAAAAAGAGTTGGACAGCGCACGCGAGGCCTACCCGCCTGCCACACAGTGTTAGGCTGTCACAGATTCTTTCTCTGTTAGCGATTAAAAGGAAGGCAATAAGCACTGAACTCTCACTCACCTTCAGCATTCGCCTCAATGTCTCAATCTTCCTCGATGCTTTAATTGGCGTTTGATGGATGCTTTAATTAGCAAAATGGAATCGAGCACCAGCTCACACCCCTCTCAAAGTTACTTTGCCTTGAGGCTGTCCAAGTGCTTGCTTGTTCCCTGAATCCTCTCGGAGACAACAAAGTGCTGGATCACTCAGACAATCTCCAAACTATACACCACAAGCTCTAGCAGTTCCAGAGACACATTTAAGATGAAAAACAGACATAAAAGAAGGAAAATAGATATTTTTATGGACTATCTGGAAGATGTCGACTGAGGAAGCGTAGTACACTGGCGCCGTCTTGACCTGTTCAGTCCATACAAATCTATTAAACTAGAAAAAGTGTATAAAAGAGCGACCAAGCTGTTGCCTGGAATTGGGCAGCTGAGTTATAAAGAGGGGTTGTGCAGACTGAGACTTCATTCCTTGGGACACAGGAGATTGAGGGGTAAGCCACTAGAGGATTGTAAGGAACACAGAGTGAAAGCAGATGGTCTTTTCCCAAGGAAGGGGTGCTATAAACAAGAAGATAGAGGTTTCAGAGGTGAGAAGTTTAAAAGGTACATCAGGGGTGGCTTCTTTACACAAAGATGGGTGCATATTTAGAAAAAGCTGCCAGAAACAGTGGTTGAGGTAGGCACAATAGCAATATATAAAAGGCACCTTGATAATACATGGATAGGAGAGGTTTAGAGGAGTACAAGCAGGTGGGACTAGCTAGGTGGGCAACAAGTGGGCCTGATTCCGTGTTATATACTATGACTGGCCACTTAGGACAAAATGATGAGGTATATTGCCTTTTGCAAATGATTGTAAAAGTTCAGAATTCTTCATGCCACAGGTCTGTGGCTGGTCAGTTGCTGAATACACTCAGTGGATTCTTGGATGTCAGTGGAATCAAAGAATTTGGAGATCAGGGTTTTCGGGAGTTGATGCAGCTTGAGTTGGAGAGGGGGCAAGGGTAAAGCCTTAAAGGGTGCTTTCAGAATGGATGAACTGGCTGAAACTTGATAGAAACTAACACACATATAGAACTACAATACAGGAACAGTCCCTTTGGCCCATAATATCTGTGCTGAACACAATGCCAAATTAAACCCCTCCATTCCCTGCATATTTATTTATGTATCTAACAACCGCTTAAATGCCACTATTGTATCTGTTTTCATCACTATTCCCAGTGAGTAGTGCAGCTGGAGGTGGGGAGAGGGTAAGTGGTCAAGGTTTAAAGAGACCTTTCTGAACGATGAGACACCCACCACTTCCAGTCTGAAAAACAAAACTTGCCCTGCATATCTCCTTTAAACTCTCTCCTCCTCATCTTAAATGTATATCCTCTAGTATTTGTCATTTCTACCCTGGGAAGATGGCTCTGACTATTTGTGCCTCTCAGGATTTCACAATCTTCTATCAGCTCATACTTCGACTTGCGTTTGTCCAACCTCTCCTTTATAGCTCATACACATCTTGGTAAACCTCTTCGGCACCTTTGCCAAAGCCTCCACATCTTTCCTGTAATGAGGCAAACAGATTTCCGATTTATATTTATTTATCGCAACATACAGTGAAATGTATCGTTTGTGTTAACAGCCAGCACACCCAAGGATGTGTTGGCGGATGCTCGCAAGTGTTGCCACACATACCAGTGACAATAGAGCATGCTCGTAATATTCCATAGAATAACATAAGCAACGACAACGCAAGCAGATTTACAGACAATACTCCAAGTGTGGCCTCACTAAAGTTCTATATAGCTACAATGTGTCTTCCTGTCACTTATACCCAGTGAAGGGAAGCCACATGCTCCTCTTTTACCACACTATATCCTTGCATGGTCTCTTTCAGTGAGCTACGTACTTGGACCTCAAGAGCCCTCTATACCTTTCAGACAGCAGATTTTCTACAGTGATCCTACTCCTGCTGATTAGAAAGCCATCAGGAAGATAAGGAGTTCTTTTAAAATTATTTTACTTTCACATAATGTTTATATGATAATGAGTTGAAGCTCCTGCAAGGATTTGATTGCCTCCACAGAATGACAAAGCATACTAATTAATGGAACTATGGCCAGCACTTCTTCCATTCCTTACATTCTTATTTTCTCTCTCTCTCTTGGAACTTTTTGGTATAATTATCCCCAAACAGTATTCCACTGAAAAGGAGATGAATTACCTTCATCAGCCAGGATGTCAAAAGCAAAACCAGAGGAGGATGAGGGTGGTTTTTGTCAAGCAATCAATGCCTTGGTGGGAGAGCTATTAATTTTCACAGCAAGACTCTGTTTTAAGAACTAATTGGGGAAGAACATCTTGGATTGAGTTCGACTACATTATGGTGAGCTCCTTTGCATGCACTTTGAATGGGTTTATCCTTTGCCGAGACTTTTCTTGCACTGACTGATGCTTCCTTTCAAATTTTGCCAGTTAAGTATATGAAAAAACACCTACCAGGCAGGCTTTCGTGTTTCCTTTGCGGGTCTATTATCTCACTGGTCAGGTTAACATTTATTGCTATTACTATTGCTGCTGAGCTGACTGGCTTACTAGGCCATAGCAGAGGGCAATGGAGTCAACCACAGGGAGGGGTGGAAATGAGAGAGGGATTTAAGGGAAGTGAGTGAGGTAAGGATAGAGAGACTGTAGGAGAGGCTGATGTGCATGTCTCTGTGTGTGTCTGTGTATGTATGTGCATGTGTTTGTGTTTCTGTCTGTGTGTGCTTGCAGTGGGTGTACCTGCATTTGTGCATGTACATGAATGTTTGTGTGTGTGTGTGTGTTTGTGTTTGTGTGTGTGAGTGTGTGTGTGTGTGTTTGTGTATGCGTGTGTTAGTGTGAGTGTGTGTGTGTATGTGTGTGTGTGTATGTGTGTGTGTGTGCGTGAGTGTGTATGTGATGTGTGTGTGTGCGTTGAGTCTATGCAACAAAGGCTGGTCAAGTCAAGTCACTTTTTATTGTCATTTCGACCATAACTGCTGGTACAGTACACAGTAAAAATGAGACAATGTTTTTCAGGACCATGGTCCTACATCAACAATACAAAAATTACACTGAACTACATAAACCAACACAAAACCTACACTAGACCTACGCAGGACTGCATAATGTACACAGAACAGTGCAGGCATTACAATAAATAATAAGCAAGACAATAGGCACAGCAGTAGGTTGGTAGTCCGATGGCTTGGGGGAAAATCTATTACATAAATAAACAGCTGAATGGCAGCATCCGGGATTCTGTCCATTCCTGTACTCCTGCCGAGTATTTCGTTGCCACAGGTGTAGTCCAATTTAATGTCCATTGGAGAGCAGAATGGACGGGAGAGCCGGCTGGCTAGGGCTTGCTTTTTTCCTGGCACGGAGACCTGCCCGCTCGTCTCACTTCTGTTTCCTCGCACACCACCTATGACGTCCCCAACTCCGGCCACCGGCATCAGGTGACTCCGCGGACTGCAGGCCCAATTCCCTCAGCAAGCGGACATTGGAGAGCAGAATGGACGGGAGAGCCGGCTGGCTAGGGCTTGCTTTTTTCCTGGCACGGAGACCTGCCCGCTCACCTCGTTTCTGTTTCCTCGCACACCACCTATGACGTCCCCAACTCCAGCCACCGGCATCAGGTGACTCCGCAGACTGCAGGCCCGATTCTCTCAGCAAGCTGAGGTTGCGCAATCTAACCAGCAGATTTTCATGAAGGTTTGTTTTTGGGCGATCTCTGTATTGTAGCAGTATCTGGCGATGGTAGACAGTCGCTCTGTTATCCATTGCCCTAAAACCTAACTGTGCCTTAAAATTAAATTAAAAAACTAAATTAAAGTAGCACCAGATCCAAAAGGCCGCTGCTGCCTTGTGCCGCGCCGTGCGATAGCCTCCAACCACAATGGACCTCTTTGGCCTTGGACTAAGATGCTGTTCCATTTGTTTGTGTGATAGTTGGTGTGCAGTGGCCATGCCACATTAGAACAATTCATGTTCCCTCCAGTTCCCAGAACCAAAGTGAAAGCAAGTCACCCTCAGTCTCAAGACACTGGCTATGAAAGATGAGGAGACATTATTGTTGGTCCGTGACCACATGTCCAACAGATCAAGTAAATATGGAAAAATTTCTTCTGAAGGGCACTAAAGAACCAGATGTTTTCACACGATAGCCTGGTGGCTTCACAGTTATAATGACAGATTGTACCTATCAGCCAATTTATTTGGTACACCTGTACACCTGCTCAGTAATGCAGATAACTAATCAGCCTGTCATGCGGCAACAACACAGTGCATAAAAGCATACAGTTGTCAAGAGGTTCAATTGTTGTTCAGACCAAACGTCAGAATGGGGAAGAAAAGTAATCCAGGTGACTTTGACCGTGAAATGATTGTTGGTGCCAGACAGGCTTGCTTGAGTATCTCAGAAACTGTTAATCCCCTGGGATTTTCACGCACAATAGTCTCTAGAGTTTATAGAGGATAGTGTGAAAAACAAACAAAAACACCCAGGGAATGGCAGTTCTGTGGGCAAACATGCCTTGTTAATGAGAGAGATCAGATGAAAAGCGCCAGACTGGTTCAAGATGACAGGAAAGCGACAGTAATCCAAATAATCACGTCCTACAACAATGTTGTGCAGAAGAGTATCTCTGAGTACACAATGTGTTGAACCTTTATAGGCATTTCAAGTGCAGCCGAAGACCACAAACATACAGGACGTACCTAATAAACTGGCCACTGTGTATATGTATGTTTACACACTACTCTGGTAGCTTCATGATTAATGGTTGTAATGACAAATTATGGTACTTTCTTTTCCAATTATAGATTTATTCCATTGCTTAGCTTTTCCAGCATGGATCTTAACTTAACCACAATGCTATTGCACCACCTATGTCTGACCTGTATTTGATGCATTTTGTTCCATTTAAGCACAAAACCTTTAAAGATTCTACCGTAGTATTGGTAATGATTGTTTCCTTCCTACAAGCAGTTCAGCGCTAGCACTAGATACATATAAACTATTGAAAGGTATAATTTTTGACCTCATGCATTCAGACATGATTTATTACTCTGTAGTGAGTGAGAAAAGTGCATTGGACCTTACTTGATGGATGAATCTGCATGGGGCAAATGACCTTGCTAACTCTTAGCTACCTTGTGAAGATCTTCAGCAATTGTGTCTGGTGGTATGGCATGGTCTCCCTGTTGACGTGCATGCAACACTGATTTTCTATCTGAACAACATTGTTTCTGTGTAATGACTGCATAGATAGGATTGAGTGTTTGACATTCTAGGAAGAGACTCTGCAGCAAGTTCATAAGGGGTTAGAGCTGTGACATTATTATGGAACATTTCACATCGCACTGAACTTATGCCCCACACTCTGCCAAGCTTTAGTGCTTTGAAAGTGTCTTTTTATTTCCCTCAGCAGAGAACACAAACAAGGAGACATAGGTTTAAATACACTGGAGGAAAAATTAGGGGGGGGAGTTGATATCTTTTTACACTTGACAAGGAGGAGGGAATATAGACTTCTTAGCCTGAAAAAGCCATGAAATCAGAAGTGCTTTCAACTTAGGAAAATTTCAGGGATATGTCTTGAAGAGCAGTAACCTATGGAATCAAATACTGAGGATCAAGAGACAGGAGGTGCTCAGAACCTGAAGTCCATTTTTGCCCAAGATGAACATGTTTATAACCTGTATCATTTTTGGCTAATTTATGTTTTCCTGTTGAATTTTCTGTTGTTAACGCTGTGTGACTATGACGCTGCTGCAAATAAGTTTTTCATTGCACCTGCACATACATGTACTACAGCGTTCAAAGTAAATTTATTATCAAAGCACATATATGTCATCATATATTACCCCGAGATCAATGATATACAATAGAATCAATGAAAAACTATAAAACAATACACAAAGACCAACAAACAATGTGCAACAGAGGATAAACTGCACAAACACAAAAATAAATAAATAATATTGAACATCAGTATTATCTATATGACAATAAACTTGAATTGACTTGACTTGAAAAGATGGGCCAAATGGCTTACTTGGTGCTATTAATCTGTATGATAAGATAACTTGAGGGGGTCAATGTCAGCTGATTTAAAACCTTAGATCAGAAATCTAACATTGTTGACATTTATAATGAAAGCAGATTAGTGTCCTTCATTCTGATGTGCCATTATGCTTGAGATTTTAACCAAACTTCTCACCTGTCA
The DNA here is from genome assembly GCF_048418815.1 of Hemitrygon akajei. Lineage (NCBI taxonomy): Eukaryota > Metazoa > Chordata > Chondrichthyes > Myliobatiformes > Dasyatidae > Hemitrygon > Hemitrygon akajei. The sequence goes on from NC_133144.1 coordinate 28,250,334, forward strand.
CAGGCAATATTCTGAAATCTGACAGGGAGGGTTCCTCTAGAAACAGGGTTTGATTATGTGATAATTAGATGCAATTTTCTCTTTTTATTATCATATACATTTCATGATAGCCTATAATAAGGGAGTATTGGACCTGGACTATCATGCTGAGCACTGCGTGATAATTCTAACCACAAGAGAGGGGCATGAAGGTAACTCACCACTACCTTCTCAAAGGCCATTAAGGGCAGACAGCAGGCATTAATAACTGATGCACATGCCCATGAATGAATCATAAAAATAGCTTTGCTTAACAATGTCTAACACAGCCAAAGTTGAAAAAAAAAGCATGTCTGTTAAGTCTTGGGCCACTGCAGAATAGCAGATTTGCAACTGTCTTCGTATACTTTGATAGTCTGCCCTGAGCACTTACTTTAGGATTCATAAGTCAAAATTCTGCAGATGCTAGAAATTTGAAATAAAACTCAAAATGTTGGAAACAGTCAAGTGGTCAGTCAGCTAAGCTACTGTTTTGGGTCCAAGGCTAGCATCACTTTTTCTGTTTTCACTTTGGGGTTTATGTGAATCCTGGGTGCTTATGGATTATTGCAGCATTCTGAACTGGTGAAAGTCCATGGTGACACAAGTGCACGGTACGCCTGTTTTTTAAGTTCAAAGTAAAAACAGAAGAAGCTGGAAATAGTGGTCAGACAACAATTGTTATTGTTTTAGATCAAGCACTCATCTTATGAAATCTAGATAAGGTTTTATCTGGGAGAATGTATAAACTCTTTACTGACATGGCGAGAATCAAACCCCGATCAGTGAGTGAGTGCTGGTGCTGTAAAGCGCTTGTGCTAACCACTATGATGTCATGCTGCCCAATTGAAATATTAACTCTCTTTCTCCCTCCTAACAGATACTGCCTGACCCTCTAAGTAATTTCAAAATGCAAAGGAATTGGGTTTGCCCACAATCTAATCAATTTTGCAGTGAATATTGATGTGCAATAACAGAGATTGGCCTGACCTGAGTGCGGAAAACTTAAGGCAAAATTGCACCAAAGATATGATGTGAAAGGGAATGAAAGAGTAAAATCAAATGTCAGGATGAATCACATTACTAAGTAGATAGGTAGGATTTTATGCACAGAGAGCTTGTAGAGCTTTTTAGATTCATTTCCAATTTGATTTTGTAACCTTAAATAAAGTATGTATAGCTGATTGAAGTATTGGGGATGGGGGAGCTGGTGGATAAATGAGAGAGAAAGGATTCCTGGGAAATAATGGGATAGATGGACATACTCTTAAAGAGATGGAATAGAATTGATGGGCTGAATGCTCTTCTATTCTATTTTATAAAAATATGGAAAAGGAGTTATGCGCAGCAATGAGCGGAAGATTTTTTTGCCAATTCTGAGGATACAAATATTGCTTTAGTTATAGAAAGCAATAATTCTAAGGAATAGATTCACCCAGAAGGGGTGCAACCACATTCATTCTTTGTACAAATGCATTTGCTGTTCTTTATTCATTCAAAGAACCTGTACACCTAGATTCACAGAGTGATACAGCAGAGAAACAGGCCTTTTTGGCCCGTTGTGTATGGGCCAATCAGCTGCTTCTAGAGTAAACCCAACCACATTCTCGTCCATCACCCCAGATTCTACAACTCAATTTACAGTGGCCAAGTAATCTGCTAACCTTGGACACTTATTTTATTTTATTTAGAAATATAGGCCCTTCGAGCCGTGTCGACATCAACTTCCAACTTAACTCTAGCCTAATCGTGTGACAATTTACAATGACCAATGAACCTATTAAGCAGTATGTCTCTGGACTGTGGGTGGAAACCCATGCATTCACGAGGAGGACGTACAGACTCCTCACAGCTGATGTTGGAATGGAACTCCAAACTCTGATGCCTTGAGCTGTAATAACATTGTGCTAACCACTACACCAACTGCTGAGATGTGGGAAGAAACTGGACCAGCCAGAGGAAATGTACCTGCTTAGTTAAATACATTTAACTGACATAGAAAATCTTCCCAAAATGCTGCGGAGTGCATCCTGAAGAAGATTTTGGTACCTCAATTTTTACATTAAAAGATTGCTTGGCAATCACAAGAGAATATTAACTACTATAAAACCATGAGACATAGAAACAGAATTAGGCCATTCTGTCCATCAAGTCTACTCTGCCATTTGATCATACCTGGCTGATATATATTCCCCCTTAGCTCCATTCTCCTGCTTTCTCCTGTAACCCTTGCAAGAACGTATAAACCTCCACTTTAAAAATACCTATGATTTGGCCTCCTCAGCTATCTGTGCCAATGAATTCCTCAGATTCACCATCCTCTGGCTAAAGAAATTCCTTTTCGTCTCTGTTCTAAACAGACACCTTTCTATGCTGAGGCGCTGCCTTCTGGTCCTAGACTTCCTCACTACAGAAAACATTGTCTCCACATACATGCTTTCTTGGCTTTTCAATATTTCATATGTTTCAATGAGATCCCTCCCCACTATTCTCTTAAACTCCAGTGAGTACAGACCCAGATCCAACAAATACTTCTCATACATTAGCTCTTTCATTCCCAAAATAATTTTCAGAAACCTGCGCTGGACCCTCTCTAATGGTACGCATCCTGTCTTAGATATGGGGCCTAAAATTTCTCACAATACTCCCAGTGGTGTCTGACCAATGTTTTATAAAGCCTTAGCATTATATGCTTGGTTTTTTATTCTAGTCCTCTTTTAAATGGATTACACTTGCCTTCCTTACTATCAGCTCAACCTAGGAGTAATCCTACACAAGGACTCAAAAGTACCTTTGTAGCTCTAATTTCCCCATTTGCTCCATTTAGAAACTAGCCTTAACCTTTATTCCTTTTCCAAGTTGCATGACCATACACTTCCTTTCACTGTATTCCACTACTTTGCCCATTCTCCTAATGAGTCAAAGACCTCCTACAGACTCCCCGTTTCCTCAACAGTACCTATGTTTGTATTATCCACTACGTTGCTGCTTGAACTGAAAATCCTACACTTGCTTTAGTGCAGTGCTGATGGGATGCTGCAATGTCAGCAGGGTTGAATTCCAGAGGAGGCTCTGTCTGCTTTTCAAGACTCTACCCAGCATCTTAACGGATACTTCCCTCTTCATTAGCATTGCTGATACATACCATATTTATTTTATATTCTTTCAAGTGACGTGGGATTTGCAGGCTTAATTGTGCTTTGCTGGATGCCCTTGAAAAGGTGATGGTGAGCTTCTGCAACTATTGAGGTGTGGGTATACTCACAATGTCGTAAGGTAGAGAGTTCGAAGATTTTGACCCAGTGATGGTGGAGGAATGGTGATACATTTCTGTGTCTTGGTTGGCACAATGCTTTACAGTGCCAGCTATAAGATTGGGGTTTGAATCCCACCACTGTGTGTATGCTCTCCCATGACCACATGGGTTTCCCCTGGGTGCTTTGATTTCTTCCTACATTTCACGTATGTACAGAAAGAGTTAGTGAAGCGTGGGCATGCTATTTTGGCAACAATGGTGACAATTGTGGGCTGCCCTGCACATACCTTGCTGATTAGATTTGATGCAGACAACGCATTTCACTGTATGTTTCGATGTGCATGGGACAAATAGAACTAATCTTTTCTTTTAAATTCAGGATGGTATGTGGTTTGGGAGTGGAAATTCTGGTGCTGATGTTCCCCTTGCTTTTACTGACCTTGTACTGTCGGCTGGTAGAGGTTATGGGTTTGTAAGGTATTGCCTAAGAAGTCTTCATGAGTTGCTGCTGCAATGCATCCTCTAGGTGGTACAAGCTGTTGCTCGTGTGCATCAGTAGTGGAGTGGGTGCATGGTCGTGGATGCCTAACAAGTGCCAGCTATGTCCTGTATGGTGCGGAGCTTCTTGAGAATTGTTGAAGCTCCAGTCATCCAGGCAAGATCATTATCATATTGTTGTTTCTGGGAAGCTATTGTACACATTTTGCAAAGTTTCCTACATTTCAAAAGGAGGCTTCCTTCAGAAGTTTTTATTTGCTGTTGAGCTGTGTTACAAGACCAGAAAACCATGAGACATTGGAGCAGAATTAGGCCATTAAGCTAATCAAGTCTGGTCCATCATGGGTGATTTATTTTCCCTCTCAACCACATTTGCCTGCCTTTCCCCATAATGTTTAATATTCTTATTAATCTGCTTTAGATATACCCAATGACTTGGCCCCCGCAGCTGTCTGTGGCAATGATGTCCTCAGATTTCTTTAGCCAGAGGGAAATGAGATTATTTTCATAAACCTCTTCTAGAGCCTCTTCAATGCCAGTATCTCCTTTCATAGATATAGGGCCCAAATCAGTTCTCAATACTCCAAATGTGGTCTGACCAACACCTTGTAAAGCCTCAGCATTACTTTCTTGCTTCTATAGAAGGGAAATTAATGTTTCTATGGAAAGGAAAGACATTTTTCCTCAAAGATAACTATTTCATATTTCTGCTAGTATGGATTTAAATATGGTGTACTGGGTTTGGCCGAATAAGTGATGGTTACCTTGACAAATCTTGTTAGGTTATTGACCTTCTCGGGCATTAAATTTCCAGTCCCTCCCTAATATCATATTCTTCACCTTGTTGGTGGCATCTCTTTGATATTTGAGGTGTTGGCTGGAGAGCTTTTCTGTCCACCTGAACTATTCCTGTTGTCTACCATTGGAATGGGTTGACAATGGAGAACCTAGATGCTTATCCATAGTTCTTACGCCACTCATTTTCATCTGCAGACATATTCCACATACCACCTTAAAGGGGAGCGTCTTGTAGTAGGTTAGTAAAGTCTATTTCCTGTCTCCATAACCTAGGCACAGGTCCAAGAAGCAGAAAATTACTGTGAACCTCAGTCACAGTAACCAGAGTGTGAGTTTTAGGTGCAAAAGCCCTCAAATGAAAAGTCATGTGATGCGATCACCATGGCACTGCATCTCATTTTCAGCCACTTCAAGGATGTTGTCTGTGGAGCTATTTTGAGCCCTCTCTCACAGCTTTCAGAGACAATATCCTTCAGGGTGGACCTGGACCAAGAGACAACCTTGAAGGGAGATAACTAAAGAGAAGACTTGTATTTTCATTGGAACTCTGACTTTCGCAAGGTGGTCAAAAAGCCACACAGAAAATTGAAGTGTTAAAGGAATTCGAACAAGCTCCCACAAATGTAATGTCCAGATGCACTATTTTAGTGAGTTGGGTAAAAGCAGTTTCAGAACACTGAAAAAAACACACCAAATGCTGGAGGAACTCAGCAGGCCAGGCAGCATCAGAGAAAATAGTACAGTCGATGTTTCGGGCCAAAACTCTTCAGAAGGACAGGAGAAAAAAAAGATGAAGAGCAGAGTTAAAAGGTGGCAGAATGGGATGGTGGATGGAAGAAACACAAGCTGATAGCTGAAATGGGAGGTGGTGGGGTGAAGTAAAGTTGCTGGGATGTTATTTGGTGAAAGAGATAAAGGGCTGAAGAAGGGGAAATCTAATAGGACAGGACAGAAGGCCATGGAAGAAAGAAAAGAGGGGAGAAGCACCAGAGGAAGGTGATGGGTAGGCAAGGAGATAAGGTGGGAGAGGGAAAAGGGGATGGGTACTAGTGAAGGACTCTGAACATTTACCTGAGTGAACAGATAAAAGTTATCCTTTCATGTATATCAGTCGAATTCTTTGAGTGAGACTTGGATACAATGAACTCTGAGTTTGAAGATAAGTGTGCTGCCAGCTGCCCCCTGAAACCATTTAGCTATATCACAATTCTTACATTACTACTGCAGCGCAATGAGGCCAACATTTACGCTGGGTTTGTTTTTCCTGAGTGACGGAGGCTGAGTGCTGACGGGGGGTTGCTGATCTCTGGAACGTGTTGCAAAGCGAGGTTATGGAATCAAACAGTTAAAGATTAGCTTTAGTTGTCACATGTACGTTAAAACATCAATGCATATAGTGAAATTCAGAGATTGTGCCGAATCAGCAAGGGTTATGGTGGGGGCAGCCCACAAGAGTTGCCAGACTTCCAGTGCCCACAACTTACCAACCCTAACTCTAACCCTAACCATTGGAAAATGGGAGGAAGCCAAAGCACCCGGGCAGAACTCACATGATCACAGGGAGACCATGCAAACTCCTTGCAGACAGGCAGGAATCAAGCCCTGACTGATGATCACGATTGTGCCAAGCAGTATGTTACTGTGCTGCCCTAATGTTTATGAGGAGTTATAATGTACTTACACAGTACGCTTACACAAATACAGACAGGCAAGGCTCAGGAAGGCATGGCACTAAGACAAGCAAATGAGATTAGTGCACCTAGGGATCGACTGGACGATAAAGCTGGCAAGGATGTGGTGGGCCAAGGGGCCTGTTTCTGTGCTATGAATTATTGCCTATCTCTAATTAGCCTTCTCAGACCAGTCAGGGATGGGCAATATACCTTGGCCTTGACACTCATATCCAAAAAAAATGAATCAAGACTGAAAAACTGAATCACAGATACTTAAGGCAGGCATGGCAAAGGATAAGTCCACACCTCCATGTCAATGCTTGAAAAACTCCTAAATGAAAGTTTGCGACTGCCAAAACTGTTAAATTAATAGCAAATGGCCTTTAAAGTGCAAAAGCTACATATTCAGTCTGAGGTTTGCGAAAGTCCAATCAATATTTCATTTCATTCAATTCTTTTGTGCAAGCCTTGGCTTTACTGCACCAGGACAATGTGAGACATCGTGGGCAGCTTCTGCACATTTTGATTTTCAAAAATCAATACATGCAGGATGTAAATTTAAATATAGTAACAAAATGAAGGTTTATATTGATATATGTGGAAGAATTGGTTCCTTCAAAACTATCCATGGAGAAACAATATTTGGTGAGTGTAGGTGTACAGAAGTGTTCAACTTCAGTTAACAAATGGTTTTCATAAAAGCATTAGACATTGGAGCAGAATTAGGCCATTCAGCCCATTGAGTCTGATTCATCATTCTATCATGGCTGATTCATTCACCCACTCAATCCCATTCTCCTGCCTTCTTCCCATAACCTTTGATGCCTTTAGTAATCAAGAACCTATCAACCTTTGCCTTAAGTATACCCAACGATGTGGCCTCCACAGCAGTCCATGGCAAAGAAGTCCACAGATTCACCACTCTCTGGCTAAGTTTCTTCTTAGCTGATGCATTTCTTGTATCACAGTTTTGTAGCATTTATATTTTTGTGCTTGTGATAATTGTGCTTTTCCAATCTTATTTAGAAATTATTCAGGTCCTTTGGAGGGCACAAAGGATGGAGTCTGAAAGTAATCCCAGATATGAGAGCTTTCTTTTATTTATTGATTGAACCTATGGTGTCACAGGTCTTCCTGTTCAGGAATATAGATAGATTAAATGACGTGGAAAAAAATGGTAGACGGAAATGAATCTGGAAACCCTAACCCTTATTCAATGATAAGGGAAAATAGGAAGGCAGAATATTGTTTAAATTGGAAGAAAGTCTATTTGGCCCTATAGAGAGGATTGGGTCATTGTATATGAAACACAGTATGTTACTATAGAGGTGCAGCAACAGGGAATGGGGCAACTCAGTCCACTGGGTGCCAGCAGAGAAATCTCATCAGCCCCTTCTCCTCCTCCACCTGCCACTCACCTTTCCTCATCCAGATCCACCTATCACTTGCCAGCTCTTTCTCGCCCTCTTATTCACCTTCTCCTTCCCTTTCTTCAACGGTCCACTGTGCTCTCCTACCAGATTCTTTATTTTTTCTTCTCCGGTCCTTTATCGCTTCCACCTATCCCCTTTTTGCTACTTGTGTTAAGAGGGCCAGTGAAACATTGACATTTATTTCATAGGGGATGGGCTCATCCTGCTACAGTTGTGCATGGTATCGGTGAAGTCATGACGTGAGTACCGTACACAGTTTCTTTCTTATTTATTTGAAAAGTGATGTACTTCCATTGGAGACACAAGAGATCTGCCAGTGCTGGAAGTCTTGAAAAACGCGTTCAGAATGCTGGAGGAATTCAGCACCTTGCCTCACCTCATACCTGCCAGGTTGTACTCCTCCCCTTCCCCTCAATTCCCCCCCCCCCCCACCTCACATTCCTATCATGGATTCTGCTCCTTCCCTTTCCATTCCTGATGAAGGGCCTCAGCCTGAAAAGTCAAAACGATCTAAAGTGATGAGTTCCTCTATTTTTTTGTGTGTGGGGAGATTGGTTAAAGAAAAGATCAGCTTTCTTTATCACATATACATTGAAACATCAAAACATACAGTGAAACGCATCATTTCTTTGTGTCACGGACCAACACAGTCCGAGGATGGGCTGAGTGCAGGCCGCAAGTGTTGCTATGCTACTGGCACCAGCATAGCATGCCTACAACGTACTAACCCTAACATGCATGCCTTTGGAAGATTCACAGGGATGATTCCAGGGATGAATGTGGATGTTTTATAAGAAAAGGATGAAAAGTTTTTCTCTTTGGAGTTTAGAGGTGAACGCACTGAAATTTAAGATTCTGGCTTGACCTAACAGGGTGCATACAGAGAAGATAATTTCTCTTGAGATGTAATCCAAAACAATGAGGCATGATTTGAGAATAATGTCACTTACACAAACTTATTATTAGTTTATTATTGTCACATATACCGAAGTACAGAGAAAAGCTTGTCTTGTATACTGTTCATGCACAGTAATGAAGTGGGAGTCAAGCATTTGGGGAGTAGGCAGGAAAGTAGAGTTGAGGTCAGGACCAAATCAGGTATCAGTATTGTTATAATATTGCCACATGTACTGAGATGCAGTGTAAAACTTTGCTTATCCAAGTCATTCAGACATATTATGCCAGCCAGAATTACAATATGGTAGTAAAAAGACAACAGTATGTAAAACATAGTACTGTATTACAGTTACAGAGAAATAGTAGTGTACAAGGTCCATGATGAGGTAAACTGGGAGATCAAGAAAACTGTTCTGCTCCTACTTCTGTTTATGTATTTTGACCCGAAGTTTGAATTCCATGCATTAATAGTAAGTTGAATTCAATCTTTGTAAATGAAGTTTTGATCACTAAAATAGTTTCACCTTTGGAACCCTGGTGTATTGATCATCTTTGCACCAAAGCAGCACTGATTCAAATTTAGAAGAGGTTTGGTTAGCTGGTGGGTGGTAAATAAACATTCTGAAACATTCTGGCAAAATAAGTAGGGGAATTAAGGGTTATGGGGAAAAGGCAGGTAGGTGGAGATAAGTCCATGGCCAGATCAGCCATGATCTTATTGAATGGCGGAACAGGTTCAATAGGCCAGATGGCCTATTCCTGCTCCTATTTCTTATGTTCTTATGTTAAAAGAGGGAGCAATGTTGCCAGGACTCTGGGTGACAAAAGGAATTTTGCATTCTGAGGCTTGCATTTGCCAATCACCTCAACAGTACATGTGTAGAAAGAACCCACTAGTTAGTCAATATCTTATTGACCAGGTTCTCTATTTGAGAGTAGTTGATAACTATCAGACCAAGAATATGTTTGCATGTATTTACAATGCATTTATTAATAGTTGGCACATTTGTGTAGAGGTTAGCGAAATGCTCTTACAGTGCCAGCAACCCAGGTTCAATTCTGCCGTTGTCTCTAAGCAGTTTATACATTCTCCCCATGACCGTGTGGGTTTCCTTCAGGTACTCCAGTTCCTCCCACAGCCCAAAGACATACTGGTTGGTAGGTTAGTTGGTCATTGTAAATTGTCCTGTGATAAGGCTAGAGTTAAATACCTGGCTGCTGAGCAGCATGGCTCATTGGGCCAAAAGGGCGTTCTTTCGCTGAACAAAATAAATAAAATAAGAGAATCTGATCAATAATTCATTGATTAGCTGGTGGAATCTTCCTATACACATGTTTCTCACACAGTACTGATGACTATAATTCATTAGCTGTAAAGTGATTTGGGTGAATTTTAAGTATTTTATAAATTTAAGTCCATTCTAATCTTCCAAGTTTAAAGTTTGATGGCTCCAGCCCTGTTCCTGCAGAATATTTCAATGTGAAATTAAGCCTGTTTAGCTGGATGTGAATTATCCTCCACAATTTGAAGAAGTGTCAGGGGTGATGGCTTCACTGAGATTACTTACCTCCGAAGTATCTGCACAAATGTCTCCCAGAAAGAGCCTTGTAAAATCCGACACTGAATCTGTCTATTAATTGAGCAACTATCTCACAGATTAAGGTCCACATTTCAGCAAATTAAGGCTAAAGGTACATAGACTTCCAAAACGATTATACATGGAGTTTAACAATTCTTAATGTACAAGATCGCTCATGTGTATAAAGCTGAAGTTCTTCCACTGATAGAAAATCTGACATTGTTGGAGTGGGAGCTAATACTGCTGTCCATTCAAGATAAAATACAATAGAGCCATAGAGTAATACAGCACAGAAGCAGGCCCTTCAGCCCAGCTGATCCATGCTAACCTAACTGAGCTAGTCCACCTTGCCTGCCATTGATCCATATCCCTCTAAATCAGAGGTTCCCGACCTGGGTTTCACCCACCCCTTGCTTAACTGTATGGCTCCATGGCATAAGAAAGGTTTGGTACACCTGCATTAAACTTTTCCTAATTGAATTTGCTCAAATGTTTCTTAGATGTTATTGAATCTGCCATAATCATTTCCTTTGAGGGCTGCTTCCATATGTACACGACTCTCTGCGTGAAGAAGTTGCCCCTTGTGTCTCTTTCTCCTATCACCTTAATCCTATGCTCTCTAGTCTTATGATTAGTTTTCTTTGGGAAAAATACTGAATGCATTCACCCATTCTATTCCTTGGTATTTATTTATAGAGCTCATAGAGGGATACAGCACAGGAACAGGCCCTTTAGCCCATTGAGTCCATGCCAACCATCAATGAACCACTTACGTTAATTCTCAATGTCTCCCATTTTTTATATTTTAGCCACATTCTTATCAATTGCCCTGAGACTCTACCTCTCATTTGCACACGAGGGGCAAATTATAGCAGCCTTAAACCTCGCAGCTCCCATGTATCCGGGTTGTAGGAGGAAACTCACGAGGTCACAGGGAGATTATGCAAATACCACAAAGACAGCAGTGGTGCTCAGAATTGAACCCAGATCTCTGGCACTTTGAGGGTCTGGCTCTACTAACTCCGGCACTGTGCCACCCAAATTTTATCAGCGAAATGCAGCTAACATTTAAACACTGAAAACATTTCTTCTCAGAATTCTATTCTCTTTGGTCAATTACAATGTCTGCTATCAAGTCAAGTTTATTGTCATTTAACTATATACAAGTATACCATCAAACAAGTCAGTTTTTCCATACCATGGTGTAAAGCACGGTAGTACTCATAACACACAATAACTTAGAAAAGTAAGAATTAAATCTACAAATGAATTATGCATAAATAAACACAGTAAAATGCATAAATTAAACACTGTAGAGTACAGAACAAATTAACTGGGAACGCTTTGAATGTGATGAGGGCAGGGAGTTCAGAGGCCTAACGGAGTGAGGGAAGAAGCTGTTTCCCGTCATGGCCATTCTTATCTTTGTGCATCAGAGTCTCTTGCCTGATGTCAAAGAGGATGCTGGATGGATGGGTAAGATCCTCGATAATACTAAGTGCATGTTTATAGGGTAATATGCCCCTATTCTTATTTCTTATATTTTCTTATGATGTGGGAGGAAGCCATTCAGTTCACTGAGTCTATGTCAGCTCTCAGAGAAATCCCAGTCCCCCAGTTATTTTTCTGTAGACCACTTTCTCCTACATGTCCATCAGCTTCCTCTGCTTCTCCTCCCACATGTCTATACAAGGGGCAGCTTCCAGCAGCCAACTAACCTACTGTCCTGCGCATCTTTGGGACGTGGAGGGAACTCATGTGGGTAGAGACAGAACGCACAAACAACACACACACAGCACATGAGGTCGGGATTGAACCAGGACTCTGGATCTGCAAGGCAGTGGCCCTATCAGGTGTGCTGCTGTGAATAAAGGTAAAGATCATCTTTATTTCTCACACTACTCTATCTTCAGAGGAGGCTGAAGAGAGCTGGACTCCCGTCATTCTACAGATATGCAGTCGAGAGCATCCTAGCAAGCTCCATTACTGAATGATATGCAAACGGCACTGTGGTGGACAGGAAGACTCTACAAAACTGCTTGACACATCACCGTCACCAGCCTACTCATTATCAAAGACACATATGCAGAAAAGGTCTAGTGACATCCTGAACAATCCCACCCGCCTGGCTAATGGTCTGTTTGTTCCACTCCCATCAGGGAGAAGGCTATGTAGAATCCATGTCTGTACTACCAGAGTCAAAAACAGTTATTTTCCCCCAGCTGTAAGGCCTTTACACACTCACCCACCCCTCCGCTACTACTGTATCATTTCTTATGCTACTTTATTATTTAATGTACTCCTGTGTCTAACACCACTTTTTAGGCATAAAATCAATTTATGTATGCAAGCTATCTTATGTATTTATATTTATTGTGCTTATTATTATTATTATTATTATTATTATTATTATCGTGTTCTTTGTCCTACTGTATTTCTATGACAATTATTTTGTTCTCCTTTACACATGTATACAGGAAATGAAATGAAGCAATCTTGAATATTACCTTGAATTCCTGAATATTCCTTGAATATTCTTGAAATGAATATTCATGTCCGCTTTGCAAGATACTAGGAAATGTGTTGTTTGTGTCAAAATCAGTGAGGGTTGTTCTGGGGGAAGCCATAAATTCTGCCATGCTTTTGATGCCAATATAGCATGCCCACAAGTTACGAAACCTAACCATATGATTTTGGAATGTGGGGGGAACTGGAAGTCCCATAGGAAACCCTTACCGTCACTTGGAGAACATGCAAACTCGCCACAGATGGCAGCGGGAATTGAATCATGATCTTACAGCAGGCACTGTCATAGCATTGCTCGAACTGCTATGCTATAGGCTGAATGGCCTGTGGTTGAATAATATGTCCTCTCCTGAATAAACGCAGCATCCTTTGGCACTCAAAGACAATCTTTGAGAGAAAAAGATTCTTCCCATCTTAATCATGTGGTTAAAAGTTTATCTTAAAATAACACCCCCCACAACATCCTTTCAGTACCCATCCAGTGAAGCTTTTTCAATCTCTGCAAGACCCAAGAGAATGGGGTTAATAGAATCTGGAGTAAAAAAAAAAGAGCTGTTTGAGGAACTCAGTGGGTTAGGCTGCATCTTTAGAGAAAAATGGACAGTCAGCATTTTGGGTCCAGATTGAAGGGTCTCAACCCAAATTTTGAATGTCATGAGTTCTTCAGCAGCTTGTTTGTTTCCCTTGAGTACTTTATGTTTTAGAGGGAGACAGCTTGTAATTTTTCGAAACTCTGGAGAGTGCAGCCTCATTCTGTTTTCTCTTTTCACACAAAGCACCATCCCTCATCAGTGCTATTTAGGGGGATCCACGAGTTTCCATTTTGGTTGGAATTCTGCAAGTGATTAGCTGGCTCCTATGTTTATTCTTTGTTGTAGAAATCCACTGAGGTTTGTGGATGACAGGTGCACAGTGACCTTCTGTTGACTTCAAGGATTCTGCACTAGCCAGTTGCTCCCATGTGCAACTGTTCAACATGAACATAGATCAGGGAAAACTACTGCAAGAGAAATGCAGCGGGGGGAGCTCCTGGGGAATGAAAACTCTCGGAGAGCTGGTGCAGACTAATTGGGTCGAATAGCCTCCTTCACTTGTATAGGGAACTAGACTACTCCCATCTTCAGTTCCACAGGGAGGCCAAGGTACAGCTTTCCCAGCTGACGTCCTCAGTAATGAAGAATGTGAGTGGGATAATAAAGGCAGGGCTGTAGCCATGAACACAGCCATAAAGCAACTGGTGAAAAGCAGCAAGGACAGGTTGGTAGAGAACCTTTGTCTTGTGGACATTGAGCGGAAGGCCCAAATTACTTTTCATCGAATAATATATACTGCCTGGAAACAGGTCCTTCAATCACCCATTTACTCTAATCCTCAATTCATCTCATTTTTTTATTCGGCACACTTCCCACTTACTCCAGATTCTGCCTTTTACAGACTCAGTAGAGACAACTTACACAGGATAATTCCACTATTAACCCGCACTTCTTTGCAATAGGACATAAAGACTACAGTACAGGAACAGGCCCTTTGAGTGAACATGTCTATACTGACCACGGTACTGATCTAAACAAATCCCATCTGCCTATGCATACCAAATGTCTCTCTGTTCCCTGCCTGTTCATGTATCAGTCTAAATGCTTCTTAAATATTCTTATTGTACCTGCTCCTACCACCTCTCTGACAGTATGTTCCAGACACCTACCACTATCTGTAAAAAAGACTAGCTTCACAAATCTCCTTTATACTTCTCCCTATCTCACTTTAAACCTATTCCCTCTAGTAGTTGACAATACCAAACCTTGGGAAAAAAGACTCTGACCACTCACCCGTGTAAGCCTTTTGTAATTTTTTTTTTACTTCTATCAGGCCACCCCTCAGAAATACTCCGCTGAAAACACCCCACGTTTCTCCAACCTCTCCTTAGAACCAATACTCTCCATTCTAGACAACATCCTGGTGAACCTTTTCATCCACGGCAGCCCCCATATACTTCCTGTGTGACGTGGTGACCAGGAAGAATTACGTGGGCAGGAAACTGGAGCACCCAGAGGAAATCCACACAGCAGGAGCTGAGGTTGGGTTTGAACCCAGCTCAGTGTGGCACTGTGAGGCGGTGGCTCTACCAGCTGTGCCACTGTGCTGCCCCAAAATACTCAGTGAACAAGTGAAGAATGAGTTGGAGCTCATCCTCCGAATGCAAATGCAAGCACTGTGTTCTACTGCAGTCTGTCCCGGAGGATGGGATGACCTTGGTTCTGGAGCGGAGGTGTCCGTTTTCCCATTAGTCCTTTGTCACTGCGGTGAGAAGCTTTGGAAAATAATGATGTGTCATGGAAATGACACAGCGTTGCTTCCACTGAGATTATTTCTGTTGCAAACTCATAAACTAGAATCAGGATTTGCATGCCTTTCCGAAGTGGATTAAGGTGAAAGTAAAATTAAGATTAGCTTTACTTGTCACATGTACATTGAAAGCTACGGTGAAATGTGCCATTTGCATCAGCAACCAAAACAGTCCAAGGATGTGCTGGGGGCAGTCCACAAGTGTCGCCATGCTTCCAGTGCCAACATAGCATGCCCACGACCTACTAACCTGTAAGTATTTTAGAACTTTGGAGGAACCCAGAACACCTGGAGGAGTGGTAACAGGGAGAATGATAAAACTCCTTATAGACAGCAGCAGGAATTGAATCCCGACCATTGGAGCTGTAAACCGTAATGTTAACTGCTACAATACGCTGCCACCTACTACAGAGCTCCAGTGGAGGAAGGAGAAGGGGAGAAAAGTTCTCCACTGCCCCTCCTCATTGATGGGGTCGAAGAATTTAATGAGATCATAAAGAGCATGTCAAGTAGTTGATGCTGCTGTCTGCATTTGATGTTACATTGTGAAGATCAAGACCGCTGTACCTCCTAATGGAATCCACACTAATCTTCTGTGAGCATTCAGTGTCACTGAGTAAACCTTGGGGTGATTATCCCTGCTGTCTGTCATTTTAGGGTTGAGGATAACTTGCCGCCATTCTAGTTCTTTGGGTCTGAGGTGACAGATGAAGTCAAGATGGGATCACCAGAGACCTCCATGGATAAGACTTGCATCAGCTGATGGAATGGGGAGGTGTGTAGTTAGATAGTTGGTGGGCTCATTTCACTAAATATACTGGACTTCCCTTTGCTTTAAATGTATGGCCATGGTTCTCAATTCTGACTAGAATGCTTCTCCAGTTGGGCTCAGAAATTCCCAGTTTTCATTGGGTGTGTTGCATTTTTAATCAATGTAGCTTTCAAAACACCTTTGAATCATTTCCTCTCTCCATCTGCTAATCAAATTTGCAATAAATGTTTGTTTTGGGAATCAGTTGGCACATTTGAGAATGCCCCAGTCTGCCCTTTGGAGATGAATAATCTGGGACTCAATGCTGGGGATGTTGGCCTGGGAGAGGCTTTTGGTTCTTATTGAATGGAGGGTTGAGCAAGACTTGAGATATCTAATCCAGTGCCTAGAGTTAAATGCTCCAAGTCTCAAAATCATAAAGGAGAGTAGTAATCACCAGTGTTTGGAATGAGCTTTGTGCCAGGCTTGAGATCATCAGACACCTTTTTCTTCACACAGCTTACGGCTATACTGGTGCATTGAAGAGGATGATAAATTTCATCATTGGTGACTGTTTTTGGTGCAAAGCTGCTTACAAGATACTGAAAGCGGTTCATGTTTTTCAGGTCTCATATATAATAAGGGGGATGGTGGGGTGGAGCTCGTGTTTCCTCAGTTCTGCCCAGGCAGGAATGCCAGAAGTAGGCATCCAATTGAAAGCTAATTGAAAATATTAGTTCTTCACCTCTCCTAGATTAATGACCAAGAATGTACAGCCTTTTAGGTATAATTATGCATTGAATTATCACTGTAGTGATAATCAAATCTCAGGTCAGCAAAATTATTATTCGCACACATAAAATAATGGTAATTTTGTTTTTGTTGTAATGGGATATTGCCAGCATAGATAAGGGTGGCATGATATAGTGTGGTAAGTGTAACGCTTTACATTGCCAGCGATTGTGATCAGGATTCCATTTCCATTGCTGTTTGCAAGGAGCTCGTACGTTTGTACTGCATGGGTTTCCTCTGGCTGCTCTAGTTTCTTCCTACTTTCCAAAGACATATGGGTTAGGGTTAGTAAATTGTGGACATGCTATGTTAGCATTGAAAGCATGGCTGCCTCCAGCACGACCTTGGACTGTGCTGTTCATTGGCGCAAGTGACATGATTCACTGGAGTTTTTGATGTCTCAATGTAAATGTGACAAATAAAGCCGATCTTTAGATAATTAAACAAATTTGACTACCAACACCCGCAACTTGCTTTTGATCTAAAGCTACACCCAGTGGCCACTTTACTAGGTATACCTGTTCACCTACTCATTAACGCAAATATCTAATCAGCCAATCCTGTGGCAACAACTGAATGCATATAAACATGCCATAATGGTCAAGAGGTTCAGTTGTTATTGAGATCAAACAACAGAATGGAGAAGAAATGTGATCTTAGTGACTTTATCCATGGTGATTGTTGGCAGCGGATGGGGTGGTTTGAGTATCTTAGAAATTACAGATCTGGTACTTTCATGCACAACAGTCTCTAGAGTTTACAGAGAATTGTGCACAAAACAAAAAAAAACATCCAGTGAGTGACAGTTCTGTGGGCAAAAACATTCTGTTAATGAGAGAGGTCAGAGGCGAATAGCCAGACTGGTTCAAGCTGACAGGAAATGACAGTACCTCAGATAACCATATGTTACAACAGTGGTGTGCAAAAGAGCACAACACATTAAACCTTGAAGTTTGATGGACTACAGCAACAGAAGACCACAAATATATACTCAGTGGCCACTTTATTAGGTACCTATTAACTGCTTCTAAAGCCGAATTGCTTATTGAGGATGGTTGGTGAATTTGCAAAATCTCCATGGCTGAATTGGTACTGGTTTATTATTGTCGCATGTACTGAGATATACTGAAATATTTTTGTTTCATGTGCCACCCAGAGAGATCATGCCAAAAATAAGTATATTGAATTAGTAAAAGGAAAACTGATTGTAGAATTTATTGTAGTTACAGAGAAGGTACAGTACAGAGAAATATATTAAATGCAAGAGCCATGATGAGGTTGATTAGAAAGTCAAGAGTTCATCCTTGGCATAGAAGAGGTCCTTTCAATGCTTAGATAACAGTGGGATAGAAGCTATCCTTGAGTCTGGTGATACATGTTTTCAAGCTTTTGTACCTTCTGCTTGATGGGAGAGTGGAGAAGAGAGAAAGATCAGAGTGGAAGGGGGTCTTTGATTATGTTAGCTGCTTTCCAAGGCAGTGTAAGGAGCCGACCAAGTCAATGGCATGGAAGTTGGTTTGTGTGATATATCAGGCTGTGTTCAGAACGCTCTGCATTTCAACTTTCTTGTTCTGCTGATTAAACTAAAGATGCTAAAATCAAGCAGCTCTTAAACAGCCAGCAGTAATATATTCAGGAAGGTCACATAATCATCAGACCTCATGCCCAACGGGCTTTAGTGTTGCATTTATATCACAGTCCTGCTTCATCTTGGAAACATTTTCTATTGTTGTACAGATCGGAGTTCTCATTTCTTTCATTGCTAGAAAAAATGTCAGTTGCAATTTACAGACTGAATTTATATTTGCCAGCATTGTACAGTGATCCAGCAGGCTTTATACCAGTAAAAAAGTCATAGTTTGGATTTTGCGATCAACAAGGCTTAATTTCCCAAGTAATTATCTTTGTCTCTTTATGAAGTGCATCTAGGTTGAAACACAAAAAAATCATATTTTCTAAAACTGAAGTAAAAACAGAAAAAAAGTTGGAGATATTCTGTTTCTACCTAATTCTACCTAATTTCTACCTACCTTCATTTGCTACCTAAGTTAGATCACACATTAGAGAAACAGGCCCTTCAGCACAATGGGTCCAAGATGACCAAGTCACTCATCTAAGCAACTCCCATTTTTCCCCATTTGGTCCATGTCCTTCTAAATTATATACCTCCTCAAATATCTTTTAAATGTTGTTCATGTACCTGCTTCAGCCACTTCCGCTGAAAGCTCATTCCATATACTGACTAACCTCTGGGTGGTAAATGTTGCCTCGGGTTCTTATTAAAGATAATTTAAGAGACTACTAGACAGGTATATGGAGGAATGTAAGCTGGGGAGTTATATGGGAGGCAGGGTTTAAGGGTTGGCACAATATTGTGGGCCGAAGGGCCTGTACTGTGCTGTACTATTCTATGTTCTATAAAGAGTAGAGCAGCAGTTAACACATTGCTTTACAGTGCAGGTCTCTGCTCGGGGTTCAATTTAAGGAGTTTGTAGATTCTTCCCATGACCATGGGGGTTTCCTTGGGGAGCTCTGGGTTCCTCACACATTCCAAAGATGTATGGTTTAGTGTTAGTGAGTTGTAGGCATGCTATGTTGGCATCAGAAGCATGGTGACACTTGGTTGCTCAGCAAAATCCTCGCTAATTTGATTTGAGATAATGTATTTCACTGTTTCGATGTTTGGATGAAGTCTCTCCCCTCTCACCTCAAACACATGGCCTCCAGTTCTTTCTTCCCTAATACTGAGACGAAGACAGCATGCATACACCTTATTTATGCTCTGCTGAGCATTTCCATTAATTTCTGTTTTAATCATTTTGGAGTCTGCTTCTCTCTAAAGGCATTTCAGTTAAACCTTCTTGCTCTGAGCTGGGTTGGAAATGTCTGCAAATATTTCTTCCCATAGATCCTTGCTTCTCTAAGGCCATTTTAAAACTCTCAACCCACCCAACACCCTTCCTGCTGATGTCTGGTCTCCTGCTCTGGTCTCTTTGCTCTTTGCCTCTACACTGGAATGAACAAATAAGAAACAAGACAAGAAATGCCTACCCTGATAGCTTTTAGAAAGAGAAGCAGGACCCGTAGGTCCCACACCAACAAGATCAGGAGCAATTATTACATTACACTACCCTATGCCTCCCTACTTAAGTGTCCGACTAAAGGCCTTTTGAATGTAATGATTGGATCTGATTCTACCATCTCCTCTGGCAATTCCTTCTTGAGATCAACTGCCCTTGGACACCATTACTCAGGGAAAACAAGCTCAGCCTAAGCGTCACCCACTCTGTGTTAAAAAACAGTATTCTTCAAAATCCCTTTAAAACTGTCCTCTCATCTTAAACCTGAGCCCCCTTGCTTTTGATATCCCAAGTTTGGCTTTGCAAAAAAACCTATTTAAAAAAAATCTTGATTACTTTAATACATAAAAATACAAAACTGTTAAGAAAAATAAAGCAAAATCTTTGCCAAATTTGCCTTTCTAAATAAAGTTGGTGATTCCAATGTAGTAAACAGGACTACAAAATGAAGTCTTTGATTTGTGTAACACCAAGGGGTCAGGTACAAAGTCTGTTCTATTACTTGTCTGTTTCATAAGTGTGTCCTGCCGCTGAGCTGCATAATTTTTATAATGCAGAGATAGAGCAGGACGTCATATCCCCATGGATTCAAGCTCCAGTTCTTTCTGCGCTGCAGTGTTTCCAACATGTTGATGTGTGTACTGCTGCTTGATGACGGCCCTCTGCAAAACCACTCGCTTTCTATCAGCATGATCTGGCCTTAAGACTTCATTTCTCTCTTTACAGATACTGCTATTTCCAACATTGATTTCAGATTTCTGGTATCTGCAGAGTTCTTTGCTTCTACTCACTGACCTATTTGTTACTCCATTTCCACCAATTGTCCTTTTTGGTTGATGGGGTTGAAGGCTGATGTGAAATCCAAGAATGTCTCTTGTGGTGGAAGCTGCACAGTTCTTTGAATCTACAATGTCTCACTGGAGTGACACATGGGAGGAGATGGTTGTGGAGAATTTTCTCGTATTCTCTGAAATAATCTAGCTTGCTGCTTAGTGAAGATTTGAAAATGAATGTTGACATTTCCAGCTACTTCTGAAGGGACATGGGATTAGATGGTGCTGTCTGATTATTGAACACTTCCCAATTTAAACCTTTCATATGGCTGTCCTTACAGCACACAATAACTGAGAAAGATAATTACTTCCTTGTGTACTGTTTAGTACAGTTTGGGAGCCAATAATTGTAGAAGTCCTTTATTTGCTGCACTTATCAATTCACTGTGATAGAGAATGACACTAAAATAAATACTGAGAAAATCAGGCAGCGTCTGTGGAGAAAGAAGCAGACGCAATATTTCTGGTCAATGGTTTTTCATTACTTTGGATTGCTTCTGCAGTCACTGATGGAATGAACTGACCAAGTGAAATTTGGGGTCACTTTCATGAGATATTTAAAGTTAAGAGGTGATTTAGTAGTGGAGACAAGGATAAAGTATTTCCATTTGAAGAAGAAAGCAGGTAAGGTCCATGAGTAGAAATACAGCAGTGATAAATTAAAGGACTTTGGAGTAAGTTATTTACCCAGAGAGTGGTGCGGATGTATGGAGTAGTTGGAGAGAATAAGATCACCTGTAATTCTTCTAAATGCTCATGATTATAGGCTCAACCTCACATCATAGGTTATCTTCTTCATTCCAAGGGTCCTCTTAGTGAAATTTCACAGCACCGCCTTCAATGCAGACATATCCTTCCTTGAACATAATATCCCAAGCTACAGTGTCCGGGAAAGAGTTAGAAATCAAGGGCCCTAAGTGAAAAGCTAACCTGTGATGACCCATTGGGCCTAAGGGCTCCTGTGCTGTAAACGTACAGCAGATGAAACCCCTGCTGAGGTACTAAAAGCATGGAAGAGGTGTACTTCTGCTGTGATCTTATCGCCTTCATCTAGTAAGAGAAGCAGATACAGAGGGATATCACAAACAAAATAATCACGACCATCTTCAAGGAAGAAAACTGAATTACAGAGACTACAGAAGGCTTCTCATCTACCTGCTGCAGTCAATACCATTGCCAGGGTATTCCTCAAATGGCTCCTCCAGATAGTTGGCGATCTTCCTCCAGTCACAGTGAATTCTGCCCTTCAAAAGGCAAAATGGACATAGTCTTGATTGCATGACATATCCTGGGAGAAACATTAAACACCACAGTGGGTCCTTTTAGACTTCACAAAAGCCTTTGACTCCATCAACTGGGAGAGATTACGGAAAAACTTAAATCTGACTGCTCTCAAAAAGTCATTACTACCATAATAATTCTTAACAATGGCTTTACCATGAACCCATTCCCAATGAGGACTGAATTCAAGCAAGGTACCAATTTCCTTCCAGTCTTTCACATTGCAATAATTTGTCACATCTCTCGCTGGTCTGAAGATAACGTACAGGAAAAATGGGAAATTATTCAACCATTCCAATCTCCAGCCCTGACCATTGATTACTCTACCCTCACTTAATGAGCTACAAAACAAGCTCCAAGTCAACATCAGCTCCTTCACCGGAGTGTGTGAGAGGATGTGCTTTGTATAAAATATCTAGAAGAGAAGAATACTCTATATGATTATCACTGACCCAATTTTGACTTCAACACTATAATTCTTGTCCCACACCCCCCCCCCTTGACTCCTGTGCATTCATAGGTTAACTGCCCACCCACCCCCCAAACACCCCATACAACACTTCCCTTCCACAAACAAGATCCATGAAAGGACTATGGAAGACATGGATGTTCTTGCATATATCAAAAACTGCCTGTCAGTACCAATATCAAAATGTACCGCTCCCTCCAATGTGTTAGTGCAGACTTCAACTACCCGCAGAAGTGAAAGGTTGAAGACTCGACCAATCAACCAATTTCATGGTCTACTGAGGTGTGGTGGTCCTCTCCTCCTGTATATGTCATGGAGATGTACATCTCACAGAAGACCTTAAGAACCTCTGAACCATCATCCAACTGCATGACATGATAGTGGGACTTACGTTAATGTCTTCTCCCAGTCCAACTTTCCCATAGAAAAGATCCCAGGCCTACAGTTTAACCATTCAAGGCACAGGAGATGATTCCAGGAAGTTACCAGGTCCTACAGAAACACTTTGGGGACAAAGGCAAACAGAGGAAAGCGTTTACAGGGATGCAATCAAGCCACCTGATCACCCTGCTTGCACTCCCGTGAAAGAGTCTACAGTTCCTGCATTCACCTCATAGGTCAGCTCAAAACCCATGGTTCTGGAGTGTAAGCAACTCACCTCAATCACAAGTGAGTGTCTGAGAAGGACATCCTCTTCTCTGAAGGTTGGCTGTGTTGTAACTACTGTGTGACTTTCTGCATGTAGAAATGTTGTGCAATCAGAGATTGTGGAGGAGATTCTATCCCTATCACCTCTTAAAAAAGAAAGATGACTTAAAGCAGACCCAACAGGATTAAGTCTTTTCTCCATGAGTGGATTTTTGGGGTTGAGGACAACTTGCTTCCTTTGTAGTTGGGTCTGCAGAAGAGGTAGAAGGTATCTGGTCATAAGACCATTAGATATTGGAGCAGAATTAGGCATTCATCCCATTGAATCTGCTCCACCGTTCAAATATGGTTGATCTTACCCTCTTTGCTCAGCCCTAATTTCCCACTTTCATCCCCTCACCAATCAAGAATCTATCTGTCTTAGTTGTAAATGACTTGGTGGCAACAAATTCCACAAATTCCACCCTCTCGCTGAAGACTTACCTACTCATCTCAGTTGTAAAGGGAGTTCACTTTATTCTTAAGCTGTGCCCTCAGATCCTGGGCTCTTATTCTAATGGAAACATCCCTTCCATGTCCTCTCTATTAATATTTGGTGGGTTTCAATGTGATCTCCCTTTATTCTTTTGAACTCCAATGAGTACAAGCCCAGAGGCTTCAAATGTTCCTAATGTGTTAAGCCTTTCATTCCTGGGAGCATACTTGTGATCCTCCTCTGGACCCTTTGCAGGGCCAGCTCATCTTTCATAGATATGAAGGCCAAAGGGCTGCACAGGTGAGTAGTTCTGGAGATGATGCACTCTTTGTGCTGTTTATCTTAAACCTCAGTGTTGTCTTGATGCATGTGCTGAGGTTCTCAACTTCATCCTCAATTACTAATCTTCTCTTCGAGTGATAATGGGCCAAGATCTCCCAGGACTCAATGGGGAAGTTACAGACAGCTGAACAATGTGGCCTGTGATAGGTGCAGTCAGGGCCACACTACTGGAAATGTTGGTATGGGAGAAGGTGCAGATTTTGGTTCATTTATCCTGCTATTGGAATAAAGCAGGGGTTCTGATGCACCATCAATAACTCTAGGAGACTGGAAGTGAACGATAAGCTTTTATTAACAGCAAAAAGGGAGCACGACATGTTGAAGACTGAGGGAGGAGCAGTGCCTCAATCGCCTTTATACAGGGGTCTGTGGGAGGAGCCACCAGAGCAGTCAGCAGAGGGGCGTGTCCAGACAGGTATACATAGTTTACCACAGGTTCCTAACCGTTTTATGCCATGAACCAATACCATTAAACAAGGGGTCCGTGAACCATAGGTTGGGGACCTGTGGACCAGAGTATCTTGTGGATACAGTATTGTTGATTACTCTCCTGTGTTTCACCTTCTTTAGCTATTTCAGAAACCTAAGAGGAGCAGGGATCACTTCTGCTTTACAGAAGTGATGATGGTTAAGCAATAGACAGAGTAATGCACAGTTCTTTGTAGTTGTTCTCTTTGAAACCTTTGATTTATTAGTGGCATAGGTATTGAGAAGCTATTGAAATATTCCTTAATTATCTGTAAGAATCTCCTATTCACTTCCCTGTTTGAGAATGGAGGTGCAGACTGGAAAGGGGAAAAGAAGGTGGCAAGGGTGAGGGGAGAGGAATGGGAGATCAGAATTATGATTAAGCCTCCTGGGATTCATCCAAGACTGTTTTCTTCATAGAATCATAGAGATACAACATAGAAAAGAAACCTTTGGCCCACTGAGTCCATGCTGACCATCAAGCTCCCACTTACACTAAAGCACAGTAATTCCAAAGCTTTATTCTTTTCACAAGATGATCAACTACCGCATTGTGCCAGTGATCTAAACAAGAAGGGAGATTTGTATCAGCCAATTAACCTCAAACTCATATGACTTTGGGATGCACAGACCATGAGCCTTAGCAGGGTGTGAGTGCTTGAGCGCTTGATCTTCACTCTTTTTTCTCAGAAAGCCAAGGGCACTGTTGGTGCATGGAAGGCATCATTGAGTTTTACCATTGACATCTGGCCTTCTTAACAGGTAGCTCAATAAATATGTGAAGTATTGTAGAGTCATGGAGATAAGTAACTGGATCCTGGACTTGTTGATGGAAAGACCCAATCAGTCTGAGTTGGCAGCAACATCTCAAGCTCCATCACGCTGAGCACTGGTGCCCCCTGTGGCGATGTGCCCAGGCCACTGTTATTCTTGCTGCTGACAGACAACTGTACTGCCAGATCCAGATCAAACTGCATCATCAAATTTGCTGATGATGCACTGCAGTTGGCTTCATCAGCAACAATGATGAGTCAGCATAGAGAGACGAGGTAGAGAGGCTTGTCAAATGGTGTATGAACAACAACCCAAGTCACAACGTGGACATGACAAGAGATGTTTGTGGATTTCAGCAAGTCACAGGTCAATCACTCTCCAATCCACATCAATGCCTTTGCCATAGAGAGAGTGAAGAGCACAAAGTTCCTCGGTGTGCACATAATCGGAGATCTAACCTGGACCCACACCGCCTCCTCATTAGTCAAGAGGCACAGCAGCATCTGCACTTTCTTAGGAGATTGAGGTTTCAATCAAGGCTTCTCGCCCCCATTCTAACAACTTTCGACAGGAGCACCACTGAGAGTGTCCTGTCCTGTCTGGCTGCATCATTGTCTGGTATGGAAACTGCAAGGCATCAGACCACAAGACTCTGCAGCGACAATAAATCAGAATAATCAGAATCTCCTTCCCTCTCATTTGTGACATTTATTGGGAGCATTGCTGACAATGGGCCCGGAGCATTTCTGAGGATCCCTACTACAATCTCTTTGACCCACTATGGTCAGGAAGGAGATACAGGAGCATCAGGACAAGAACTGCCAGACTGAGTAACAGCTTCCTTTCTCTGGCTGTGAGACTAATGAATACTGTGCCACCATCACTAGAACAGCAAGCTGTTTATGTTTTACTGATCACCTGGGCTCTGCACTCCGTGCATTTTGAATTACATTGTATTATTTTATTTATGATAATATTTTGTTTTATTGTGTAATATATCTTTTGTGGGTGCACCATAGTCTGAAGGAACTTTGTTTCATTTGGTTTTACAGATATGTGTGCAGATAATAAACAGATATACTGTACAGCACAGAAGAAGGCCTTTCCTAAAGGATGCATTTTGGTGAAAGGAATAAATCTATAGACTATTTTTCAAATGAGGAGAAAATGAATAAATTATAGGTGCAAGGGGAATTTGGGAGTCCTTGTGCAGGATTCCCTAAAGATAATCTTGCATGTTGAGTCAGTGGTAGGAAGGCAAATGTAATAGAGACGACCGGAATATAAAAGCAAGGATGTAATGCTGAGGCTTTATTCAGCATTAGTCAGACTGCACGGAGTATTGAAAGCAGTTCTGGATCCTATATCTAAGAAAAGATGTGCTGGCATTGGAGAGGGTCCTGAGGGGCGGTCACAAGAATGATTCCGGGAATGTAAGGGTTAACGTATGAGGAGTGTTTAATGGTACGTTAGAAGAGGAATGTATTTAGTCAGAGGGTGGTGAATCTGGGGAATTCATTGTCACAGATGGCTGTAGAGGCTGTCATTGGGGACATTTCAGGTGGAAGTGAAAGGATCTCGATTGGTAAAGGTTACAGGGAGAAGGCAGGAGAATGGGGTTGAGAGGGACAATAAATTAGCCAAGAAGAAATTGTGAAACAGACTTGATTGGTCGAATGGCCTAATTCAGCTCCTAGGTCTTATGGTTTTATGTTCTTATGGTCTGTCAGCCCAACAAGCACCCATTTACACTACCCCAAACTAATTCATTTATTTTCATCCCACATTCCAATCAGCTCACTTGGGACTCCACCACTCACCTGCGCTCTAGCCATCTGCAGGGCTTTCATTTGTGGGAGGAAACCAGAGCACAGGAGGGAAACCTGTGGTTACAGGGGGAAGGAAGTCCGCACTGGTCCACTCTTCCCTGGGACGGACCTTTATTTCTGGAGGGGGGTGTTGTACAACGGATTTTTGTTTCCCAGATGTTTCTGTGAATGAGTTGGTGATAACTTGGAACCTGACCTCCAAACACATGTCCAGGCACAACTTTCCTCTGTGTACTGAAATCAAGGAGGCTTTTGCTCTGAAGTAGAGGTGACTTAATTTAAACAAGTTCCCATTTGATGTTCAGGTTAGCTCTATTCCGGTACTGGTATTGATACTGGTTTATTATTGTTACATGTCCCAAAATACTGTGAATAGTTTTGCTTGCGTGCAACTTGACAGATCATGCCATACATTGAGGAAGTAAAAAGAAAACAGAATGCAAAATATACTCATAGAACACGACAGCACAGAAATAGGCCCTTCAGCCCATTTAGACCATGCTGGTCTGATCTTCTGCCTAGTCTCAATTTTCTGCACCCAGATCATAGCCCTCCATACTTCTCTCATCTACGTACCTATCCAAACTTCTCCTATGTGTTACAAATGAACTTGCTTCTACCACTTCCTGGGACAGCTCGTTCCACACTCACACCATCCTCTGAGTGAAGAAGTTCCCTCTCAGGTTCCCCTTCAATATTTAACATTTCAGCTTTATGACTTCTAGTGCAGCACAGATAGACAAAATGCAAGGGCCTTGATGAAATAGATTGGATGAGCAAGAGTTTTTCTTTTAGCATTTGTGAGGTCCATTCAACAGACTGACGGCAATGGGATAGAAGCTGTCCGTGAGTCTAGTGTTTCGTAGTTTTTGATGGTGAGATACAACACTGCAACTAAAGAAGTGTAAGGAAAACATTGAATCAGGATCATGTTTATTTGAAATTTAAATGGAATTTGTTGTTTTGAAGCTGCAGTATAAAAATTACCTTGTTACAATTTAAATAAATAGTTCAAAAGAGCTAGTGTTCATGGGTTCATGGACCATTCAGAAATATTATTGTAGAGGGAATGATGCTGCTCCTAAAATATTGAGTCTGGGTCTTAGATTCCTCTATCTCCTCCCTGATTGTAGTAATGAGACTAGGGCATGTCCTGGATGATGAGGATCCCTTACTGAAGGATGCCGCCTTCTTGAATCACCGCCTTTTGACAATGTCCTCGATGGTGGGGAGGCTTGTGCCCATGACTATTGGGGTAATAGTGCTGTCTTCATTGACACCAGTCTGCACTGAGATTTGAGCTGTTGTGCGCTGTGCTTGAGTATCATGGTGACATGTTTTCATGAAACAGATGAAAGATGGAGGCACTTAGCTTGGTAAAAGATGGTCTTCAGTTCCTTCTGATTGTTTAAAAGGAAAATTCATCTATGATAATTGGTGCTGTTCCTGCATTCCTCCTGGAGTTTGTCACTTCAATTGTGTTGCTAGGTAGATGGAGGAAGGGACTGCTGAGGACTCTGGCAAAGAGTAGGAAGGCCCCTCAGAGTTATTTGTTTGTTGACAGAAAGGCAATACAATGTTTCAGCTGGAATCTTAACAGAATCATAATTAGTATTCAGTTGGATCTCCCGTGCCTCAGAGTCTGAAGGTTCTGTATTTAGAAACCATTCCAGGGTGTGAGTGTATGATCTGGGCTGATGCTTCACTGCAGTATGATCTGCATTATCAAAGGCATTCTCCTTCTGATGAGACTTTAGACTGGTGCTGATGAATATTAAAATCCTGTCAGGTTATTTCTTGAAGATCTCTGACCAATATTGTTCCTTCACCAATATGCAGAAGGCATACGTTTAACGAACATTAATCTCAACAGTGGTTTGTAGAACTCATTAAACTTCTATTTCAATACTATGAAGATGTGTTGGTGTTTGAATGTTATACACAATTTCAAGATTTCAAAATTTGCTTTATTTCTCACATGTACATCAAACCATATCGTAAAATATATTATTTTGTGTCAACAACCAACGTAGTCCGAGGATTGTGCTGAGGGCAATCTCCAAGTGGCTCCATGCTTCCAGTGCCAACGTAGCATACCCACAGCTCACTAACCAAAATGTATGTCTTTAGAATGTGGGAGGAAACCCACACAATCAAAGGGGGAATGTACAATCTCCTTACAGACAGCAGCGGGAATTGAACTCCAATTGGTGATCACTGGCATTGTAAAGAGTTGCGCTAACCACTATGTTACTGTGCTGCCCATTGTACATTGGGAGAGTAAGGGGATAAGGGAAGAGAGGTCTACACATTGCTTTAGAATGACTTGAGTGCTGTCAATAACTAATATGGATGGTTTGCTCTGAGCAGGTTGCCTCCATGTTATAATTATAATTTTGGGTGTAGTCATACTTCATTCTAATCCATATCTAATGCAAATGGAGTAATTATTTATGTTTAGGTTTAATCTTTACACCAGTTTAAACATCTTCTTTACCACCTTCCAAATATAGACCTCAAATTCTCTGGAAGGACTTTTTAACACAAAATTCTGATTTCTGTTTTTCTATGGGCTTCCTGACTATTTTGGACAATAAATTAAAAGATTTTCTTGGCATTTACTATCTACCCATGGCTTTGTTTCTTTCAACACTCTTGTTCACACTCCTCCGCGTCACTCTATGCATTTAGATCCCCTTTGCCCACTTCGTCTGTGATTGATGACAAGTTAAGCAAATCTTTGATTTTAAAATACTTGCCTTTCTTTTCAAATCTCTTTGCAATCATGCTTCTTCTTATCTTTGCGGACTCCTCTAATGCAAAGACCCTCCAAGTTAATCGTTAATCGCTCTCAATTTTGACCTTTTAACCCTCCTGAATTTAATCACTCTATCACTAGTGGGCATGCCTTCAATTGCTATGGCTTTGATCAGGCTTTTGGTCTCTTGTTCCAAGATTATGTTATATTGAAGTTATGTAAGACATTGATGAGGCCTAATTTCGAATGTTGTTTGAAGTTCTGGTCATCTATACATCAATAAGGTCGAAAGAGTGCAGAGACCAATTTACAAGGATGTTGCCAGGACTTGAGGACATGAGTTATAGGGAAAGGTTGAACAGTTATGACTTTCTTTCCTGGAGTGTTTGAGAATGATGGGAGATTTGATAGTGCTGTACAAAATTACTAGGGATATAGTTAGGGTAAACATAAGCAGGCTTTATCCACTGTTGGGTGAGACTAGGACTAGAGGTCATGGGTTAAGAATAAAAAGTGAAATGCTTAAGGGAAATATGTGGGTGAACTTTGTCACTCAGGGTCGTGCGATTATGGAACAAGCTGCCAGCGAAAGTGGTGGATGCAGGTTTGAATTCAACATTTAAGAGAAATTTGGATAGGTACATGGAAGGGAGGGGAATGGAGGGGTATAGGCTGGTTGTTGGCCGATGGGACAAGGCAGAATAATAGTTCAATATGTACTAGACAAGCCAAGGGGCCTGTTTTTGTGATGTAATTTTCTATGACTCTATGGCCATTGCTTTAGGTGGTAGGTTTAATTCTATTTTTTTGATAACTTACCTATGAACTTTCTTACAATCATAGAATGTAGAAATCTACAGCACATTACAGGACCTTTGGCCCACAATGTTGTGCCGACCATGTAACCTACTCTAGAAACTGCCTAGAATTACCCTACCGCATAGCCCTCTATTTACCTAAGCTCCATGTACCTATCTAAGAGTCTCTTAAGAGACCCTATTGTATCCACCTCCACCACTGTCGCCGGCAGTGCATTCCATGCACCCACCATTCTCTGTGTGAAAAACTTACTCCTGACATCCCTTCTGCACCTACTTCTAAGCACCTTAAACCTGTGCCCCCTCGTGTTCGCCATTTCAGCTCTGGGGAAAAGCCTCTGACTATTCACATGATCAATGCCTCTCATCATCTTATACACCTCTATCAGGTCGCCTCTCATCCTCCTTCGCTCCAAGGAGAAAAGGCCGAGTTCATTCAGCCTATTCTCATAAGGCACGCTCTCAAATCCAGGCAACATCCTTGTAATTCTCCTTTGCACTCTTTCTATAGTATCTACATCCTTCCTGTGGTGAGGTGACCAGAACTGAGCACAATACTCCAAGTGGGTTATGACCAAGGTCTTATATAGCTGTACCATTACCTCATGGCTCTTGAACTCAGTCCCATGGTTGCTGAATGCCAACACACCACACACCTTCTTAACAACAGTGTCAACCTGCACAGCAGCTTTGAGTGTTCTGTGGACACAGATCCCAAGATCTCTCTGATCCTCCACACTGCCAACCACCTTTCCATTAGTACTATATTCTGTCTTCCAATTTGACCTACCAAAATGAACCACTTCTCCCTAATCTGGGTTGAACTCCATCTGTCACTTCTCAGCCCAGTTCTGCATTCTATTGATGCCCCACTGTAAACTCTGACAACTCGCCAGACTATCCACAACACCCCCTTCTCTTGTGTCATCAACAAACTGACTTACCCACACTTCTACTTCCTTTTCCCAGCCATTTATAAAAATCACAAAGAGGAGGGGTCCCAGAACAGATCCCTGCAGAACACCACTGGTCACGGACCTCCATACAGGCTACGAACCATCTAAAACCACACATTGCCGTCTGTGGGAAAGCCAATTCTGGATCTACAAAGCAAGGTCTCCTTGGATCCCATGCCTCCTTACTTTCTAAATGAGCCTTGCATGGGGAACCTTATCAAATGCCTTACTGAAATCCATATACACTACATCCCACTACTCTACCTTCATCAATATGTTTTGTTACATTCTCAAAGAATTCCCCACTTGGAGTACTGTGCTCAGTTCTGGTCATCTCACTACAGGAAAGATGTGGAAACTATAGAAAGGGTGCAGAGGAGATTTGCAAGGATGTTGCCTGGACTGGCGAGCATGCCTTATGAGAATAGGTTGAGTGAACTTGGCCTTTTCTCCTTAGAGTGATGGAGGATGAAGGTGACCTGGTAGAGGTGTATAAGATGATGAGAGGTATTGAACGTGTGGATAGTCAGAGGCTTTTTCCCAGGGCTGAAATGCCTAACACGAGAGGATGCAGTTTTAAGGTGTTTGGAAGTAGGTACAGAGGAGATGTCGGGGTAAGTTTCTTACACAGAGAGTGGTGAGTGCGTGGAATGGGCTGCCGGCAACAGTGGTGGAGGCAGATACTATAGGGTCTTTTAAGAGACTCCTGGATAGGTACATGGAGCTTAGAAAAATAAAGGCTATGGGTAACCCGGGGTCATTTCTAAAGTAAGTACATGTTCAGCACAACATTGTGGGCTGAAGGGCCTATATTGTGCTGTAGGTTTTCTATGTTTCCACATTTCTAATTCAGACAGGCTCAGAAGACATGGCCTGCCCTTCATAAAGCCAAGCTGACTACCCCTAATCAGATTATTTCTCTCCAAGTGCTTATATATCCTGCCTCTCAGGATCTTCTGCAACAACTTGCCCATCACTGAAGTCAGACTCTCTGGTCTATAATTTCCTGGGTTATCTCTACTCCCTCTACTCATATAAGCTAAAATCTAGCTTTTGGGCACTTCTTGTTCTATCATAGTGGTAGAATAGACTAGATGGGGAGAAGGGCCTGTTTCTGCACATAGTACTCTAACATTTAGCCATTCTATCCTACAGTTGAGAATCTCATTCCATGCTATTTCTCTCTTGAACTTCAATAAATTCTTTGTGGATATTTATACCCTTCTCCCCTAGTGCCTCCCTTACACTCATTTGGATTTAACACCAATCTCTTTCTCTCATTAACATCAAAATATTAACTTTATTATACCTATTTTGCCTTAATTTTCAAAACATATTGCGTAACAATGCGGAAAAAATCAGCATGTACAGAGGAGATTTTGAAGCATTTAAGTACCCTGTCATTAATTTGATTTCCCAGCTTTACTCTGTCAAACACAATAAAATTACTTGTGCATATTCCCAATTATTACCTCTGAAAGCAAAATATTCATCAGGTCTAAGGAGATAAAGAAGGACAGGGAAGAAAGTAAGATAATCAATTTTTTTGTGATGATTTCTGACACAGTTTGTGGAAGGGAAAGGTAGATGTCTAAGGAACTGTCAGAGTGAAATAAGTTGCCTATTCTGTGATTTTCTCCAAAGTGTCACAGATATCTGTGTAAATTCAGCTGTGCTCCTTTGTTCGATCATTTCAAGTCATGGTGAGATAATGTCGAAAAGCGACTGACACTGTAAAGAGGGAAAGAAGAACATGATAATAATTTTTTAGTACATTATGTACCTGCTAAAGGGCAAATTTGATGCCTTTCTTATCAATTATAATTATAGGGCTTTGCAGCATGGAAGCAGATCCTCAGCTTTCCATTGAGCATCCATTTGCAATAACCCAACAAAAATTTAATTCCAATCAAACCCCCCCCCCCCAATCCTACCACTGACCTGCACAATTTGCAGTGACCAATTAAACAACCAGTCTGCTTACCTTTGGCATATGGGTGTAACCTGGAGCAGCCAGAGGTAATCTACAAGCACAGAAGGAGAACATGCAGATTCCACGCAGACAGTACCCGAGGTTGGGAGTGGCTGTGCCACTCTGCCACACTGGCAAGTTTTCCTTGTTTTTTTTTAATCATATTGCCTAAAGAGGAGTTGACTTAAATATTGAGGACGTAAGCATTTTTCATTATTAGAACCCTAGATTTTATATTTTTGATGGAGTTCAATAATGCGTCTTCTACATGGATTTAACACTTTAAAGTGTAAACACTTTAAAAGACTTCTTATAATGCTATTTACCTTGTAAATCATCAGTATAATACCTTTGGCACTAGAGGTCTCAATGTACTAGAGCCCTGCTACACTAAGGTGAGGAATGCCTACTGTTCCGTGCCCAGACTGCATTTTGGTAACTCAGATCATTTTGCTGTCTGCCTCTTACCTGCGTACAGGCAGACCCTAAAAAGCAAGGCTCCAGTGATTAGGAGAGTAGATTGAGCCATATTCAAGCATTCTTGAGCTCCTGAAAGCCACTTCATGCGTGGTGGAGATTCTAGACCAAACGTGAGCCAATGAGGGATACTTGACAGCTGTGGCAGGGCTTCAATGGGACCACCTCCTACAAAGTTAGATCAAGCGATATGGGAGACAACGGTGCTTCGCTTCCAGATGAACTCAATGTCTTCTATGCTCACTTTGGTCATCAGAACATGGGGGAATCATCACAAACCCCCACATTGCCAGAGAATCCTTTGATCTTAGTATTTGAAGCTGACGTGCAGACTGCCTTCAACAGGGTACCTGGCCATGAACTAAAGACCTGTGCTGACCAACTGACCGGTGTGTGCACTGAGATCATTAACCTCACCTATCGGCAGAGTGTTGTACCCACCCGCCTCAAGCAGACTTCAATTATACCCATCCCCAAAACGAGTGTGATGGCCTGCCTGAATGACTATCACTCACTTGCACTTACATCCACAGTGATGAAGTGCTTTGAGAGGCTGGTGATGAAACATATCAGCTCCTGACTGAGAGGTGACTTGGATCTGCTCCAATTTGCCTAAGAGAACAGTAGGTCCACAGTAGGTGCCATCTCATTGGCTCTTCACTCAATCCTGGAATATCTGGACAAGGATGCGTACATCAGGGTGCTCTTTGTTGACCACGGGTCAGCATTCAAAACCATCATCCCCTCAAAACTAATTAATGCACTCCAAGGCTTTGGCTGCAATACCTCCTTATGGAATTAGATCCTGGATTTCCTCACTTGTAAACCCCAGTCAGTTTGAATTGGCAACAATATCTCCTCCATGGTCTCCATCAGCACAGGTGCACCACAAGGCTGTGTGCTTAGCCCCCTGCTCTACTTGCTTTATACCAATGACTGTGTGGCCTAGCACAGCTCTAATACCACATTCTGGTTTGCTGAAGACTGTTGTGGGCCAAGTCAATGGTGGTGATGAATCAGCATACAGGAGGGAGACTGAATATTTGGCTGAGTGGTGTCATAACAACAACCTCTCACTCAATGTTAGCAAGACCAAGGAACTGATTGTAGACCAGGAGAGGGAAACCAGAGGTCTAAGAGCCTGAGGATCAGCAGTGGAGTGGGTTCTCAACTTTAAATGTCTGGTTGTTACTACTTCAAGCATTTGTCCTGGACTCAGCACATATGTGCAATTGCAAAGAAAGCACAGCACAACTCTACTTCCTTAGAAGTCTGCAGAGATTCAACATGACATCTAAAGCTTTGATAAACTTCTATAGATGTGTAGTGTAGAATGTATTAACTGGCTGATCCACAGCCTAGTATGGAAACACCAATGACTTTGAATGGAAAATCCTACAAAAGGTAATGGATTCAGCCCACTACATCACAAGTAAAGCCCACCCCACCATTGAGCACATGTACATGGAATGCTGTTGTAGGGAATCAGCATCCTTCATTAGAGATTTCCACCACTCAGGCCATGCTCTTTTCTCATTGCTGCCATCAGGTAGAAGGTACAAGATCCTCAGGACTCACACCACCAGGTTCGGGAACAGTTACTACCCCTCAGCCATCAGGCTCCTGAACAAACCTGGAGAACTACACTCAATTGCCCTTCCATTGAGATGTTCCCACACCAATGATCTCACTTTAAGGATTCTTTATCTCATTATCTCATTTTCTCATTATCACTATCTCAGAGAACCTATCCTGGACCCATCGTATAAATATTATTACAAGGAAAGCACGACAGTGCCTCTACTTCCTCAGGAGTCTGCAGAAGTTCAGTGTGTCATCCAAAACCTTGGTAAACTTCTATAGATGCATCATGGCAAGTGTGCTGATTGGGTGCATTATGCCTGCCCAGTATATCAGTGGTGAAACCCTCTCAGCCATTGAGCACATCTACATGAAATGTTGCCGTTGGAAAGTAGCATCCATTATTAAAGATCCTCACCACCCAGGCCATGCTGCCATCAGGGAGACAGTGCAATAGGCCCAGGACTCACACCACCAAATTCGAGAACAGTTACTACCCTTCAAACATCAGGCTCTTGAACAAAAGGGAATAGCCACACTCATTTAAAGGTTCTGTTATGTTGTTATTTCACGTTCATTATTTATTGCTATTTATTCATATCTGCATTTGCACAGCTTGTTTACAGTTAACAGTTCCCGATGTTTGTAGTATACTGTCAGTGTTCTATAGGTTTGCTAAATATGCCTGCAGAAAAAGAAACTCAGTGCTGTATATATTGAAATACATATACTCTGATTAAAAAATATACTCTGAACTTTGGACTTTGAAAGATATGCTGGTACTTATGTATTTATGCACATTTTGTTCCATAGCAATACCAACCCCTAAGTTAATTTTGTATATTTCTTTATTTTTATAATTGTTGATTATTGTTCCTTGTTGCATTTTGAGCCAACACACCACAGTAAATTCCAATACATGTAAATGTATGTAGTGAATAAAGTTGATTCTTGATCCTCGATATGCACCTATTTTGTGTCCTGAGCAGATAAGAATCAAGATTCAAGACTGCTTAATGTATAGTAATTTCTAATACACAAGTGTACAGGAGAACAAAATGATTGTTCCTCCAGGTCCAATGCAGTACAAAACAAAACACAATAAAATAAAGAACACAATAAAGAGAAATACATAAGGTAGCTTATATACATTGATTGCTTGTATGTCTATAATGTGATGCTAAGCACAGGAGTATCTGTATATAAGGTGACAGCCAGAAAATGATAAAGTGGTGGGGATGTGAAAGGGTGGTGGGAGGTTGTGAAGAGGTGGGTAGTGGAGTGAAATGTTGATGAGCCTTACTCCTTGGGAAAGTAACAGTTTTTGAGTCTGGTGGTCTTGTGTGGATACGACACAGCCTCTTCCCTGATGGGAGTGGATCAAACAGTCCACGAACAGGGAAGCAACATGTTCAACAAGCTGGAGGAACTCAGCAAGCCAGGCAGCATCTGTGGAAACGAGCAGTCAATGTTTCGGGCTGAGACCCTTCGTCCGGACTGAAGATGGATGGGGCAGGGGCCCTATAAAGAAGGTGGGGGGGGGGGGTGAGGGTGGGAAGGAGAAGGCT
Source organism: Hemitrygon akajei (assembly GCF_048418815.1). Taxonomy (NCBI): domain Eukaryota; kingdom Metazoa; phylum Chordata; class Chondrichthyes; order Myliobatiformes; family Dasyatidae; genus Hemitrygon; species Hemitrygon akajei. The sequence goes on from NC_133144.1 coordinate 28,287,228, forward strand.
GGTAGGTGCCAGGTTAAAAACCAGTAAGAGGAAAGATCAAGGGGTGGGGGAGGGGTGCAGGAAGGGGATGGGCAGGAAAGGTGAAGAAGGAATGTAAGGGGAAAGCACTATGGGTAGTAGAAGAAGGCAGAATCACGAGAGAGGTGATAGGCAGCTGGAGGAGGAAGCAGAGTGAAACTGGGATGGAGGAAGGGAGAGGGAGGGAATTACCGGAATTTGGAGAATTCAGTGTTCATGCCAAGGGGCTGGAGACTACCCAGACGGTATATGAGGTGTTGCTCCTCCAACCTGAGTTTGGCCTCATCATGGCAGTAGAGGAGGCCATGTATGGACATATCCGAATGGGAATGTGAAGCAGAGTTTAAGTGGGTGGCAACCGGGGAGATCCTGTCTGTTGTGGTGGATGAAATGGAGGTGCTCACCTTTCCTGCCTATCCCCTCCCTGCTTCCCCTCCCCCACCCCTTGATCTTTCCTCTTACTGGCTTTTCACCTGGCACCTACCAGCCTTCTCCTTCCCACCCTCCCCCACCTTCTTTATAGGGCCCCTGCCCCCTCCCTCTTCAGTACTGATGAAGGGTCTCGGCCCGAAACGTTGACTGCTCGTTTCCACGGATGCTGCCCGACCTGCTGAGTTCCTCCAGCTTGTTGTACGTGTTGCTTTGACCCCAGCATCTGCAGTGTACTTTGTGTCCATGAACAGGGAAGGTGGTATCCTTCATGATGTTAGGGGCCTTTGGCAGCAGCTTTCTGTATTCAACTTCCGTGACGGTCCTGGTGATCCATTGGGCCGTTTTGACAACCCATTGTAGAGCCCTCCTGTCTGCCACACTGCAGTTTCCATACCATGCAGCGATGCCACTTGTTCAAATGTTCTCTATTATGCATCTGTGGAATGACATGAGTGTAGGTGTCCATAGTCCAGCTTTCATCAGTCTCCTCAGAATTCTCAATTGTGTAGAATATACTCTGAAACCATGAGAGATTGCATGAGATGTGCGCTCCCAGGTGTTTGAAACTGCTCATTTTCCGCTGCTGTGCTGACAATGTAAAGAAGAGTGTGAGTGATGTGAGTTTCCTGAAGTCAACAATCATCCCCTTTGTCCCTTTGACATTGAGGAAGAGGTTATTTGCCTGGCACCAGACCAGGAGCTCTTCCACCTCCTCACTCTAGGCCATCTCATCATCCCTACCACTGTTGTGTCATCGGTGAACTTGACAATGTGATTACTCGGATGTTTGGCCATGCAGTTATATGTGAGAAGAGAGTACAACAATGGGCTCAGCACACAGCCCCGGGGGTGGGAGGGGTGGGTCACACGTGTTGACAATAATGGGGCAGTTGTGCATCTTGATAAGTTTGTAATAAAAGAGAAAATGCCTAAAACACTCAGCAGGTTGGGCTGCAACTGTGGAGGTACAGGCAGAATTAATGCCACGGTTCAATTCTGATGAAAGATTGTTAATCTAAAATATTAATTCAGCTTTCCTCTCCAGAGATGCTGCCTGCCTTGCTAAATATCCCTGATACTCATAGCTTTGTGTTCATAGTTTCAGTGCCACCCACGCCATGTTCTCTTCTGCGCTCTCTCACTGGACATAAGATACCAAAGTCTGAAAGCACAAAATGCGGTTTCTATCCCACTGTTAAGTCCCTTAAATAGACCTCTCACACAGTAGAAATTAATTCTTGATTTTCCAATCTACTTTGTTGTGGCTGACTTTATATATTCATCTGTACTCCACTTCCTCTGTAGACATAACAATATATTCTGCACTCTATTTTTATCTTCAAAGTTCAAAGTTCAAATTTCAAAGTAAGTTTATTCCCAAGGTACGTATATGTCACCATATACGACCCTGAGATTTTAATGTGAGTATTATGGCATGATCTACGTGATAGAATGCAAACTGTATCTTGTCACCTGTGGCAAATATGATAAACCAGACCATGCCAGATGATAGCTTAGTGGCTCAAATGGGATTTCATAAACTTTTATTTTTTAGGTGCCAGTTCCTGAGTTTTTCACACCAACAACAAGAGCAAACCCCCTCTACCTTGTCTCCATGATGGAGGAAGAGTATGTTCAATTTTTTGTGACATAAAGAGGTTTTTGGATGGCAGTGCCTCTGAGATCTGTGTCACAAAAAGTATATTCATGACTTTACCCAGTGATTTGTCTCCAACGTTAAACCCACTCTCCACTCCAGCCAGTCCTCCCATAACCTTAATGTAGATTGTCAGTTTAATATTAAATCACCAAACATCAGTTCAGTGGCTTCATATCTGCTAGCAAAAAAAGGTAGACCTATTTTATTTAATTTAACGTCTCTGCAACCAGCAGCAAAATGTTCTCCTATACATCTTGATGATAATAACATCTCAGATCAGCTCCTGTGGCAGCCACACTCAAAGCTCCTTGAGTGAGATTGTCAATTTAATGTCAATTTTTGAAGCATTCTGGATTGTTTACATTGCATTATGACTTCAGATTTTCCAATTCTCTTTTTATCTTATTAGAACAAGGATACAGACAAATTAGCTATCCGGTCTGGAATTGATCTCTGATTTCTATTCAAAAACACACAAGATACTTTTATGTTAAACTTATTTATTTTATGGTGAGGGGTGATGGGGATAGAAAATCAGTATTCATATATGAATATGAATATTAATAGTCAGATGTATTTCCTTGAGAAGATTTGGGTGGGTGGTTGGTCAGCCACCTGCGTCTGAGTGGCTTGCTAGGCTATTTATGGTTCATCCACATAGGGGTTGGGGTGGTGTCACAAAGAGTGCCAAAAACAATCTGCAGGGGGAACATAGCATCTAAGGTGTATAAAAACACAAAATGCTGGCAGAACTCAGCAGGCCAGACAGCATCTATAGGAGGAGGTAGTGACGACGTTTCGGGCCGAAACCCTTCATCGGGAGTGGTATAAGGCATAAGGTGTATAATGCATAAGAAATTCGAACATAGAACTAAACAGCATGGGAACAGGCTCTTAAGACCATGCCATCATAGCAAACTAATTAAACTAGTTATTAGATAGCTAACTAAGTTAATCCCTTCTGCCTGTACTTACTTACTTACTGCCTGTTATGTCGTTAGCACTTAGGGCAACAATGAAGATACTCCATCTCTGTTTCTCCATATTTTGTGTTCAGATATACAAGGATATTTCTTAGCTGTTTCTGTACAAATTCTTTTTTTTTGACCAGACATGGTTGTTAGCACTGAGTGCTGAATCCCTGAAGCTAGAGGACTGGTAGACCTTAGTCTGGCCTCTACCCTTTAATCTGATTGGCATGTGTGATCCCTATGAAGAGCCAAGGCACAAGACCCTGACTCCAGCCAACATAGCTCTCCAGATCATTGAGTCATGCAAACCTCCAAACTACAACAAGGTTGTGGTCCTATTGGAGACCTTCTGCTTGTACAAGATCTATACCCATCCATTCTCTGCACATACCCGTACCTGTCTAGGAGCCTCTTAAATGTCTTAATTATATTTTCCTCCACCACCTCACCTGGCAGCGCACTCCAGATATCCATTCCCTCTCTCTCTCTCTCTGTAAAAAAACTCGCCACACATATCTCCTTTGTGCTAACTCCTCTCCCCTTAAATACATGCACTCTAGTATTAGACATTGTGGTCAAGTGAACGTAATACCAGCTGTTTTCTCTAAATACATCTCTCATCATCTTATACCTGTCTCTGCTATCCTTTGCTGTCTCATAAATGTATTGTTGAATTTTCAGGTTGAAACTCTACATCAGTACAGAGAGCAGAGAAGAGAAATTATATTTATTTATTTCATTAGTTATGCATGGCTAGTATAAAGAGGAGAGATTGATGGATGAGAAATGGGAGGGGAGTGATTCCACTATCTGTAATCTCTTCTATCTGATTAAGGAGTGGGTATTTCCTCTCCTGGGGAACATTACTGATCCATATCTGTTTTTACATCAGAAAAGCTTTTGTAGTCAACTTTACTAAGTCCCAGTTGTAGCTGTTTCAAATTTAAGATTTATTTCAAATTTGAATTTTGCAGTGAATGTCTGGTGTGAGATTTGAATTCAGGTCTCTACATTATTAACTCAGGGTTCTTAAGTTATTAGTCTGATAATTTAAACACTCTGCCACGATTGCTCCGCTATTTCCCAGTACCTTTCTAAATTACCCCCAAAGCTCCGTTTTTACTCATTGTTGTGATTTAGATTCTCTTCCACTTTCTCTTAAATCTCAGTCTATGCTTTTCCTTCCCTTTTGCCATCTATATCTCTTGCTAAGACCTCTGCACACTTCCATTTATGGCCTCTAGTTTGTCTAGCTGTTGCAACATTGGCAGCTACTATCAAGTTCAATTGCTTAGCTCTTGGTATCTAGAATCTGAAAATCTTTTGACCTCTCTCTCTCTTTGTTAAGATGCTCCTTAAAATATATAATAGTAAATAAAAGCAAGATATCTGAAAAAATCTCCTTGGGTGCCAAGGTAGTGTAGTGGTTAGCGCAACGCTATTACAACTCAGGGTGTGGAAGTTCGGAGTTCAATTCCAGTGTCCTCTGTAAGCAGTTTGTACGTTCCCCCTGTGGAATGCATGGATTTTCTCCAAATGTTCTGGTTTCCTCCCACAGTCCAAGTATGTACCGGTTAGTAGGTTAATTGGTCGTTGTAAGTTGCCCCGTGATTGGTGGCATCCGTTAGTCTCGCAAGACCATGGATTTGTGCCTGGAATGGTTTCCAGGGCACAGGCCTGGGCAAGGTTGTATGGAAGATCAGCAGTTGCCCATGCAGCAAGTCTCCCCTCTCTACAACACTGATGTTGTCCAAGGGAAGGGAAAGGGCCGACACAGCTTGGCACCAGTGTCGTCGCAGGAGTTGCCAGAACGAGGTTGAAGGCAACGTTGAACTGCCTTAAGGACTCCAGCTCCAGATTTGTCCTCAGGATTTACTTCCGAAGCCTTTCCCATAAGTGGATATGTCCGCAATGCAGTGGATGTTTGAAATCAGAGTTTTCCCTCTCTTAGATGGACTGCCTTCCCAGGCTGATGAGCTCCATCTACCCAAATGCCATGATTAGGCTTGCGTTAAATCATGGGCTGCAGATGGCTTGGGTCAAAAGACCGGAAAAACTTATTTCATGTTGTATCTCTAAATAAAACTCATCAGCTCAGGCAACATTGGTAGAAAGAATTTCTGGTCAGTGACTCTTTATCAGAACCAGTTTATCCAGTTCTCGTGCAAACCCTAATCAGTGAATGTTTCCACAGATGCAGACTGATCTAATGAGAATTTTAAAAACATTTTCTGTTTTACTTTTTTTTATTTCCAGCGTCTATTGTTTGTCCATTTTTTCTTGATGTCTCATGAGGCCTCCTGATCCTCCTTTAAGGTTTGAAAGACCACACATCGAGAGGTGGTAACAAGATTCGTATCAATCACTGCTTGATGGTTGGCCAAAGTGATGGGTCAAAGGGCCAAATTTCCAACTGCATAACTCTTTTGCTCTATGTCCATATGACTACAAATTGGTGCTATATGTGGTTATTAATACTGATCTTCCAATTTTCTTCCTCATGATCCCACTTCCACGCACTTAAGATGGCAATGTTCTATGAAAGCCTCATTGATTAGAAGACTCACATAGAAGCACTGCAAATAGAGTGTAAAAGGCAGTGATCTCTTCCACCCAAGGGGATTAAACAGGCACAGCTGTGGAGTATATTAAAGATGGGGATCAAAGGATCATTCAACCAGGAAAAAATGCAGATACAGGTATTGTGAAACAAAAGCAGAAAATGCTGGAAGCATCAGCAGTCCAGGCAGCATCTGTGGAGAGAAAGGGTATCAGAATCGAAATGTTAATTCTCTCTTTGCACAAAAGCTGCTTGATCTGCTGATTGTGCTCAGAGTTTTTTGTTTTTATTTCAATAGATCTTTAGGTATTAAAGGAGTCAAGGGATATGGGATTAGGTGGAGAAAGTAGCACTGAGGTAAAAGATAATCACAAAAGATTCTGCAGATGCTGGAAATCTAGAGCAACACAAAATGCTGGGGGAGCTCAGCAGGTCAGGCAATTACGATGGAAAGGAAAAAAGATTGCATGAAGGGTCTCAGCCCGAAATATTGCACTCTTTATTTCTTTCTATGGATATTGCCTGATCTGCTGAGTTCCTCCAGCATTTTAGGTGTTATTGAGGTAAAAGATCAACCATTAAAATGCATACTAGACCAGAGTGAGTGTAAGTGTATTTCTGTTTCTCCTGGGAAAATTATTTGACACACAACTTAATGAGCTGGTAGCTGTCCCCATTAAGCCCTTTCAACTCATCCTATCACAGACCTTCCCTTTGAGCTACACCTGTCCTCCGCCTTCTTCCATGCTGAAAACTAACTAGGATCTCTCTCTCTCTCTCCCTCCCAGTTCTGATACTAAATGACCAGCTGAAAATTTCCAGCATGTTGTGTTTTTATTTTAGATTGGTAAATTGGTAGATTATAATGATATATTTGATTATTATTGTCACATGTGCCCAGATGAAATGAAAAAAACTTTTTTTGCATGCCATCCAAATGGATCATTTCAGCACATCAGTGCATTGAGCTACTTCAAGATAAAAGCAATAACAGATCACAGAATGCAGTGTTAGAGTTGTAGGGAAAATACAGGGTAGGCAGACGAGACCACAGCAAGAGTCCGTCGTATTGTAAAAGAGGTCCATTCAGTTGTCAACAGTGGGATAAAAGCTCTTCTTTATCCTGCCAAAAAGGCTTTCAGGCTTTTGTGTTTGCTGCCTGATGGCAGGCAGGAAGAGGAGAGAATGTCTGGGGTGGTTTGGGGCTTTGATTGCCTTGGCTGTTTTACTGAGATCATAAGGAGTATGGACAGATAAATTGGAGAGGAAGCTGGAACTGAGCTGTGTTCACAACTCTCTGCAGTTCCTTATGGCCTCAGGCAGAGCAGTTGCTGAACCAAGCTGTGATACCTCTGAAAAGGATGCATTCTGTTGCGCATTCATAGACATAGGTGAGGTTCAACAGGAGTATCTAACAGACGCAACCTTTTTATTATTCTCAGAAGATTATCCATGATCTTATTAAATGAAGAAACAGGCATAATGGGCTGATTGGCCTACTCCTGTTTCATAAAAACATAAAGAACATAAGAAATAGGAACAGCAGTAGGTCATCTGGCCCGTCGAGCCTTCTCTGCCATTTAATAAGATCATGGCTGATCAGGCCATGGACTCATCTCCACCTACCTGCCTTTTCCCCATAACCCATAATTCCCCTACTATGCAAGAATCTATCCAACCTTGTCTTAAATATATTTACTGAGGTAGCCTCCACTGCTTCACTGGGCAGAGATTATTTTTATTTTGTGTCTGAATCACATTGTTCATAAAGAAGTGTGCTACATAAAGAAAGTTCCTTCTAAAAGAGCAGAAAGATTAGGCAAATCAGGCAGTGATATGGATCAGGGTAAAAGTGACTGGTGCTTCCTGGTTTGTCCTTAGATTGTTGCTGTTTCTATAGCAACAGCGGACAGCCAAAGATGTAGTGAACCTACAAACAGTGACATCGTCACAATAATTTGTACAGCAAAATAACAAAGGACAGGAACAATGGAGTAAAACCTGCCGGAGGCACCGACATCAGAATCAAGAGCTGCATTTCAGAAAATACAAATGTACTGTAGTGTTAAAAAAGTATTTGAATTATATAGTATGGGAAACAATTTGTCAGATGCATCACCTCCCTTGCTATAGGGCTTTATTTGATACTCCCCTTTACCTTTGAATGTTATTTCACTCTGTTTTAAGTCTGTGCAACTCTAACAGATGATAAGCAGTAGATAGTGACTACTTCATTGTTTATAAAGAGGAGATTGAGATAGATATTTTTCTTCTATAGTGCAAAAGAATATTCAGTGAAGGGTGGTTGGAGAAATAAGCATGATACTTTTGTAACTGAGGAGCTCAGAGAGGCTGAATGGTCATTGTCATAGAGTCACACAGCATAAAAAAAGACCCTTTGGCCCAACCAAGACGCCAATCTGAGCTGGTTCCATTTGCCTGCAATTTTCCTTCAAGGTCTACTCCTTGTGTTATCTTGCCATAATCCCTCATGTTTCACAACCCAACAAATAAAACTAGCATGAAAAGTTGTCCTGCCTAGCAATTAGATTTCATCTTTCTTGGTGTGATTAAACATCACTGTGTGTATGGGTGTGGCCAAATAGGGAACATCAGAAATAGGAGCAGGACTGGGCCATCTGGCCCATCAAGCCTGTTCCATCATAAGACCATAAGATCATAAGACATGGGTACACAATTAGGCCATTCTACCTACCTGCGTCTCAATATCACCAAGACCAAGGAGATGGTGGTGGACTTTAGGAGGTCTAGGCCTCATATGGAGCCAGTGATCATTAATGGAGAACGTGTGGAGCAGGTTAAGACCTACAAGTATCTGGGAGTACAGTTAGACGAGAAGCTTGACTGGACTGCCAACACAGATGCCTTGTGCAGGAAGGCACAGAGTCGAATGTACTTCCTAAGAAGGTTGGCGTCATTCAATGTCTGCAGTGAGATGCTGAAGATGTTCTATAGGTCAGTTGTGGAGAGCGCCCTCTTCTTTGTGGTGGCGTGTTGGGGAGGAAGCATTAAGAAGAGGGACACCTCACGTCTTAATAAGCTGGTAAGGAAGGCGGGCTCTGTCGTGGGCAAAGGACTGGAGAGTTTAACATCGGTAGCTGAACGAAGGGCGCTGAGTAGGCTACGGTCAATTATGGATAACTCTGAACATCCTCTACATAGCACCATCCAGAGACAGAGAAGCAGTTTCAGTGACAGGTTACTATCAATGCAATGCTCCTCAGACAGGATGAAGAGGTCAATACTCCCCAATGCCATTAGGCTTTACAATTCTACCTCCAGGACTTAAGAACTTTTTAAAAGCTATTAATGCTTTTTGAGATGGTGATTTAGATGCATATCATATTTTTTTTTACTGAGTTAAGTATTGTATGTAATTAGTTTTGCTACAGCAAGTGTATGGGACATTGGAAAAAAAAGTTGAATTTCCCCATGGGGATGAATAAAGTATCTATCTATCTATCTATCTATCTATCTATCTATCTATCATTCAACCCACTGTCTGCTCTGCTATTCTATCATAGCTGATTTATTATCCCTCTCAACCCCATTTTCATCCTTCTCCCTGTAACCTTAGATAACCTGACTCATCAAGAGCTTATCAACCTCTGCTTTAAAAATGCTCAATGAATTGACCTCCACAGCTACCCATGGGAATGAATTCCACAGATTCACCACACCCTGGCTAAAGAAATTTCTCCTCACCTCCGTTCCAAATAAGTGTCTCACTATTCTTGAGTCTGTGCCTTCTGGTCCTAGATTCACTCACTACATCCACTCTATCTAGGCTTTTCAATATTTGATAGGTTTCAAAGAGATCCCCCGTCATTCTTCTAAACTCCAGTGAGTACAAGCTCAGACCCATCAAAAGCTCCTCATATGTTAACCCTCATGAACCTTAAATGTTAGCACATGTTTTTTCAGATAAGGGGCCCAAAACTGCTCACAATACTCCAAGTGGAATCTGACTAGTGCCTACCCGTGGAACATGAGTATTCAATATTTGTCACAACAGTTGCCAGTTTGCTTTGCAGCAATCAGAGGGGGTTCTTTAAGTGTTCTTGCACTTCTCCACCAGCAACTACTCCCAACGCCTACTCACATCTTTGTTGCAAACAAGGACCAGAAGAATGTGCTAGTAGGACAAAGAAGCGGGCAGGAAATTATCATGGTGGACGCAACCCACCCTGCAAACTGACTTTTCTAAAAGCCCCCTTCTGGAAAGTGCAATGGGGCTTTTAAAACAAAATCTTCATGCCACTTTAAAAGTTTCCTCCTGAAGTTAGTTAACCTGATCAATCATTTTGGATAGCCTCCCTCCATCCCCCTCTATCTATTTCCCATATTACTGCAATGTAACCACTTTTAAACACTTTTTATAATGTTGTTTACATTCTAAATACAAGTTGGTAGTTATGTATTTATGCACATTTTATCTGTACTTTTACCACAAACTTGTTTTTAATATATAATTCTTTACTCTTTATAATTGTTGAATGTTGTTTTCTGTTGCATGTCACACCCTGATCAACACACCACAGTAATTTCCTAATAAGTATACCATAGAACCATGGAACATTACAGCACAGAAACAGGTCTTTTGGCCCTTCTTGGCTGTGCCGAACCATTTTTCTGCCTAGTCCCACTGACCTGCACCCGGCCCATATCCTTCCATACACCTCTCATCCATGTACCTGTCCAAGTTTTTCTCAAATGTTAAAAGTGAGCCCGCATTTACAACTTCATCTGGAAGCTCATTCCACACTCCCACCACTCTCTGTGTGAAGAAGCCCGCCCCCCAATGTTCCTTTTAAACTTCTCCCCCTTCACCCTTAACCCATGTCCTCCGATTTTTTTCTCCCCTAGCCTCAGTGGAAAAACCCTACTTGCATTCACTCTATCTATACCCATCTTAATTTGATATACCTCTATGAAGTCTCCCCTCATTCTCCTACATTCCAGGGAATAAAGTCCTAACCTATTCAACCTTTCTCTGTAACTCAGTTTCTCAAGTCCCGGCAACATCCTTATAAACCTTCTCTGCACTTTTTCAACCTTATTAATATCCTTCCTGTAATTCGGTGACCAAAACTGTACACAATACTCCAAATTCGGCCTCACCAATGCCTTATACAACCTCACCATAACATTCCAGCTCTTATACTCAATACTTTGATTTATAAAGCCCAATGTACCAAAAGCTCTCTTTACTACCCTATCTACCTGTGACGCCACTTTTAGGGAGTTTTGTATCTGTATTCCTAGATCCCTCTGTTCTACTGCACTCCTCAGTGCCCTACCATTTACCTTGTATGTTCTACCTTGGTTTGTCCTTCCAAAGAGCAATACCTCACACTTGTCTGTATTAAACTCCATCTGCCATTTTTCAGCCCATTTTTCCAGCTGGTCCAGATCCCTCTGCAAAATTTGAAAACCTTCCTCACTGTCCACTACACCTCCAATCTTTGTATCATCTGCAAATTTGCTGATCCAATTTACCACATTATCATCCAGATCATTGATATAGATGAAAAATAACAATGGACCCAGCACTGATCCCTGTGGCACACCACTAGTCACAGGCCTCCACTCAGAGAAGCAATCCTCCACTACCACTCTCTGGCTTCTCTCATTGAGCCAATGTCTAATCCAATTTACTACCTCACCATGTATACCTAGCGACTGAATCTTCCTAACTAACCTCCCATGCAGGATCTTGTCAAAGGCCTTACTGAAATCCATGTAGACAACATCCACTGCCTTCGCTTCATTCAATTCCCTTGTAACCTTCTCGAAGAACTCTAATAGATTTGTTAAACATGACCTACCACACACAAAGCCATGTTGTCTCTCCCTAATAACTCCCTGTCTATCTAAATACTTGTAGATCCTATCTCTTAGTACTCCTTCCAATAATTTACCTGCTACCGATGTCAAACTTACCAGCCTGTAATTTCCTGGATTACTTTTAGAGCCTTTTTTAAACAATGGAACAACATGAGCTGTCCACCAATCCTCTGGCACCTCACCCATAGATACTGACATTTTAAATATATCTGCCAGGGCCCCTGCAATTTCAACACTAGAATACCCATGAATGTATACAGCAAATAAACTTGATCCTTGGTCCTATGACTGTCATGGTGATAGCACTAATGTTCTCCATGAGAGGCACTGGTGGGACATGAAGAGTGGGAGGCAGGAACCATATGCAATGGAGAAATGTCAGGGAGCGTACACTCAGTGGCCACTTTATTAGGTACACTTGCTCGATAATGCAAATATCTAATCAGCCAGTCAAGTGACAATGATTGCATAAAAGCTTGCAGACGTGGTCCAGAGGTTGAGTTTGTTCATTCAGACTAAGCATCAGAATGAGGAAGAAATGTGATTGAGAGACTTTGACCGTGGAATGATCGTTGGTGCCAGATGGGGTGGCTTGAGTATCTCAGAAACTGCTGATCTCCTGGGATTTTTGAGCACACCAATCTCTAAAGTTTACAAAGAATGGCATGAATACCAAAAAAAAAAATACAGTGAGGAGCAGCTTTGTGGGTGAAAACACCTTGTTAATGAGAGAGGTCTGAGGAGAATGGCCAGCCTAGTTCAAGCTGACAGAAAAGCTACAGTCACTCAAACAACCACATGTTACTGCATTGATATGCAGAGGAGCATCTCTATCCACATTGAACCTTGAAGTGGATGTGCTACAGCAGCAGAAGACCATGAACATAAACTCTGTGCATAATAAAACCTCTATATCATGTCAAGGTTCATTCAATGGTATTGTGACTACTGAAACTGATTTAAACTACAGCCTCACAGTCAGGTACTAGCTATACTCACATTCACACAAATAACAAATAATTACTTCCTTCATTTCTCCCTGCTTGAGAGAGCAGCTATGCAGATGGAGGAAGTTCTCAATGGCAGACAGGGTCCTCCTCGAAGTGGACAGAGAGATCCAGGACACATGAGGTGGAGGAGTTCCTCACTAATTAAGCTGTCCAAAAAGGATGGGTTGCTGGCCTGAGCAGAGGCTCACCATTCTGGAGTGGAGTGAGCAGTGAGCCCTGGAGCTGCATTCTTCGGCCTATTACATCCATGCTAATCTTTTTGCCCATCTACACAAATCCCAATCACATTAGGATCATATTATTCTATATCTTGCTGACTTAAGTATCTTTCTAAATGCCTTTCAAACATAACTATTGTATCTGATTCTATCACCTCCTCTGGTACCACATTCGAGACATCAACCACTTCCTGTACTATAAAAAAGCCTTGCCATGTGAATTCTCTCTCTCTCTCCCTCTCTGTCTGTCCCTTTCCCTTTCTCCCTCACCTTCCCTCTCCCTCCCCCTACCTCCCTCCCTCCCCTCTCTCTCCCTCCCTTTCTCTCTCTCCCCTCCCTCTCTCTCTCTCCCCTCCCTCTCTCTCTCTCCCCTCCCTCTCTCCCTCTCTTGCTCTCCTCCTCTCCCTCTCCAACTCCTTCGATCTTCCTCCCTCTCCCTCCCTCTCCACCTCTCTCCCTCCCCCTCCCCATTCCCCTCTCCACCTCTCTCACTCCCTCCCTCCCTCTTCCCCTTTCTCTCTCTCTCTCCCGCCCTAGCACCTTCCCCTAAGTGTATGTCCTCTTGTTTTCAGAACTGCTACTTTATGAAAAAATAATTTTCCCTAAGGTTCTTCCCTAAACTATGCTTCTTATAATTTTATTTATTTTCATGAGGTCACCCCTCAGCTGCCTTTGTTCTAGGGAAAATAAACTCTGCCTATCAAGCTCTCCCCATAATAAATCCAGTTAATCCAAGCAAAATCCTATACATTAGTACAAATACCTATGTCAGGATGCTGTCCATTGACTATAGCTCAGCGTTTAACACCCTCATTCCTACAGTCCTGATCAAAATGCTACAGAACCTGGGCCTCTATACCTCCCCCTGCAATTGAATCCTCAACTTTCTAACCGGAAGATCACAACCTATGTGGATTGGTAATAATATCTCCGCTTCGCTCATGATCAACACTGGTGCACCTCAGGGATGTGTGCTTAGCCCACTGCTCTTCTCTCTCTCTATTCATGTGACTGTGTGGCTAGGCATAACTCAAATGCTATCAATAAATTTACTGATAATGCAAACATTGCTGGCAGAATCTCAGATGGAGACAAAAGGGTGGATGGGAGTGAGATATACCAGCTAATTAAGTGGTGTCACAGCAACAACCTTGCAGACAACATCAGTAAGTGTCATGGTCCGGTCTGGAGCCCGCATTCCAGGTCTTGATCCGGTACGCAGAGTCTGGACTCCGGGTCTTGCAGCCGTCCCTCCTGTCACCCTTAAGCCAATTAGGATCCTCTTGGCTTAAGGAGGCACACCTGTTGCCTATTCAGCTGGCAGGTGTTTATAAGGGGTCCTGGGACCAAGCCTGGTTGGGTTGGGTTTTGAACTTGTTTCCCCCTGGTTTGCCTTGCTTGTACTGTCTATCCTGTTTTGACCTTGTTGTCCTGTGTTGTGCTGGTTGCTCTGTCTTCCCTGTTCTGACCTGTGTGTCATATTTGTCCTGCTGGTGCTGTTTGCCTGGTCTTTGTGTTTGCCCCAGCTTGGAGTACCTGCTACTAATCAATGAGTTCTGTGAGTCAGTCTTGGAGTCACCCTGGGCCTAGTCCTTGTCCTACCCCTTGCCCCTGTTGGGCAGGGCAGGTCAGGCCAGATTGCTGTTGCCTGATGGGGGACTCTGCCCCTTTTCCTATCCCTTGCTTCTGATGGGTAGTACCCTGCACCTGCCCAGGTTTCCTGTGACTTGCCTAGGCTGCTGTGTCCATGCCTGGGAGGTGGTTGTGCTAAGGAGTTATGTGATTTCAAGACCCTGCCTTGCCATAAACTTCAAGAGTCTGCCTTGCCTGCCTGAACCCCAGTGTTACCCCTTGCATGCCATGGTCTCCCCATCTTGTTCTATCCTTTAGTTATTCCTGTCCTGCCTCTTGTACTTCAGTGCCTGTGTCCTGCATTTGGGTCCATTCCATGTCCCTCTGACAGTAAGACCAAACAACTGATAGTGCACTTCAGTAAGGTAGGACAAGGGAATACAAACCAGTCCTCATTGATGGATCAGAAAGAGAGAGAGAGAGAGGGAGAGATTTCAAGTTCCTTGGTGTCAATATCTCAGGACCTAATCTGATCCCAACATATTGATGCAGCTATAAAGAAGGCAAGATGGTGGTTATATTTCATGCCCTGATGAAGGGTCTTGGTCTAAAATGTTGACTGTACTCTTTGGCATAGATGCTGCCTGGCCTGCTGAGTTCCTCTGGCATTTTGTGTGTGTGGCTTGGATGTACAGCATCTGCACATTTTCTCTTGTATATTTCATTAGGAGTTTGAGGAGATTTGATTTGTCACCTGAAACACAAAAAAACCCTACAGATTCACTGTGGAGAGCATTCTGACTGGTTGCATCACCATCTGGAATGCAGGGGTGCCTACTGCGCAGGATCAAAGTAAGCTGCAGAGAGTTGTAAAATTAGTCAGCTCCATCATGGGTGCTAACCTCTGTACTTTCCAAGACATCTTAAAGGAGCAGTGCTTCAGAAAGGAGTCATCCATTATGAAGGACCCCCACCACACAGGACATGCCCTCTTTTCATTGTTATCACCAAGGAGGCCCAGAAGCCTGAAGGCACGTGCACAGTGATTCTGGAATGGCTTCCTATCCTCTGCCACCTGATTTATAAATGGAGATTGAACCCACAAATGCTACCTTAGTACTTTTTTATTTCTGTTTTTGCACTAATTTTAACTAGTTAATATATAGTACATATAAATATTACTGTAATTCTGGTTTTTTCTATATATTTATCAAGTATGGTATTGCTGCCACAAAGTTAAAAAAATTTCATGACATATGCTGATATATTAAATCTGATTCTGATCCTGTTAAATCCCCTCTGTACTCTCTCCAATGTGATCACCTGTTTCTGCATAATACTACAAATATTGACTAACCAGTTGCTATATACACTCAGTAGCCACTTTAATAGGTACATGTTTGTGTTCTGCTGCTGTAGGCCATCCACTTCAAGATTTGATGTGTTCAGAGATGTTGTGCTGCACACTATTCTTGTAATGTGTGGTTATTTGAGTTACTGTCACCTTCCTGTCAGCTTGACGCAATCTGCCCATTCTCCTCTGACCTCTCTCATTAACAAGTCATTTTCACCAATGGAACTGAAGCTTACAGATGTCTTAAAATATTTCACACCATTTTCTGTAAACTCTAAGAACTGCTGTGCGTGAAAGCCCCAGGAGATCAGCAGTTTCTGAGCTACTTAACAACCCCATCTGGCAATCATTCCACTTAGATCACATTTCTTCCTTACTCTGATGTTTGGGCCTCTTAACCAACAGAATCTCTTGACCATGTCTGCATGCTTTTAAGCATTGGGTCACTGCCACATGATTGGTTGCTTCGATGCTTGCATTAATAAGCAGATATACAGGTGTACCTAATAAAATGGCCACTGAGTGTAGATTCCCAATGCTTATATTCCATACACTGACTTATGAACGCAAGTATGCGCTTTCTTCACCATTCTACTAACTTGAATTGTTACAATGGGCTTGGGGATTACATCTCTCTGTTCATCAACATTCTTTCATGCCTTATTAGCTGTCCCTCAAATAATGGTCTGGAACTCCAGTTTATGTCAAGTAAGTTTCATGCATGAATTGCACAGCAAATGAAATTATTAGGTACATACCTGAATCCTGGTAAATCTGGTGATGTATTACAGTGAATCCCTGCTAAATGGCCACAGAAGTCCAGTGACTGATAAGGTTTCACCAATAATGGTTGGTGGTGTAATGCACTCAGTCACTTTGTGTAGTACTGAAGAATATAGCAACTTCTTATTCAATGTTCTGAGCACTTTATAGAAAGTGCAAAAGTTTG
Organism: Hemitrygon akajei; assembly: GCF_048418815.1. Classification (NCBI taxonomy): domain Eukaryota; kingdom Metazoa; phylum Chordata; class Chondrichthyes; order Myliobatiformes; family Dasyatidae; genus Hemitrygon; species Hemitrygon akajei. The sequence continues at coordinate 28,303,840 of NC_133144.1, forward strand.
AACTTATACGAAACACACAGTAATGCTGAAGGAACTCAGCGGGTCCAGCAGCTTCTATGGAGGGGAATGTGCAGCCTCCAGGTGGCTACGCCTGGAGTAATGTATTCAGTTCTGATCACTGCAATATAGCAAGGATGTGGAGGATTTGAAGATGGTGCAGAAGAGACTTACCAGGATGTTACTTGGATTAGAGAATATGTGCCATAAGACCAGAAGGTATAGGAGCAGAGTTAGGCCATTTGGCCCATTGAGTCTGCCTTGCTATTTCATGATGGCTGATTTAACTTTCCTCTCAGCCCCAATCCCCCGCCTTCTCCCTCTATCCCTTCATGCCCTGTCCAATCAAAGATCTATCAACTTTTGCCTTAAATATACATAAAGACTTGGCCTCCACAGATTCACCACTCTCTGGCTAAAGAAATTCCTCATCTCCATTCTAAAACGACGGCCCTCTATTCTGAGGCTGTGTCCTCAGGTCTTAGACTCTCTCAGCACAGGAAACATCCTTTCCCCATCCACTCTAAGGCCCTTCTACTATTTAATAGGTTTCAATGAGGTTTCACCCCTCATTCTTCTGAATTCTAGTGAATTCAGACCCAGAGCTATCAAACACTCTTCATAGGACAAGCTGTTGAAATGCGGAATTATTTTCGTGAACCTTCTTTGAACCCTCTCCAGTTTCAGCACATGCTTTCTAAGATAAGGGGCCCAAAACTGCTCACGATACTCCAACAGAAGTCTAACCAGTGCTTTATAAAGTTTCAACATTACGTCCTTGCTTTTAAATTCTAGTCCTCTTGAAATGAATGCTAATGTTCCATTTGCCTTCCTCACCACAGACTCGACCTGTAAGTTAACTTGTATGGAATCCTGCACAGGGACTCCCAAGACCCTTTCTGCCATTTTTTTTTGTATTTTCTCTCCATTTAGAAAATATTCGACCCTTTCATTTCTTCTACCAAAGTGCATGATCATACACCTCATTACACTATATTCCATCTGCCATTTCATTGTGCATTCTCCTAATCTGTCTGTCCTTCTGCAACCTCTCTACTCCTCAAGACTACCTGACTCTCCATGTATTTTCATATTGTCTGCAAACTTTGCAACAAAGCCATCAATCCCATCACCCAAATCATTGACGTATAATGCAAAAAGAATCGATCCCAAGACAGGCCCTTGTGGAACACCACTAATCACCAGCAGCCAACCAAAAAAGGCTCCTTTTATTCCCACTCTTTGCCTCTGCCAGTCAGCAACTGCTTTATCCATGCTAGAGTATTTTCTGTAATATCGCCAGCTGATAGCTTGTTAAAGCAGCTTCATGTGTGGCAATTTGTCAAAGGCCTTCTGAAAATCCAAGTACACAACATCAAACATCCTTTGTCTATCCTGCTTGTTATTTCTTCAAAGACTTTCAAATGATTTGTCAGGCAAGTTTTTCCCTCAAGAAAACCATGCCGACTAAGGCCTATTTTATCATATATCTCCAAGTACCATGAGACCCATCCTTAAAATTCAGCTCCAACATCTTCCCAACCACTGAGGTCAGACCAACTGGCCGATAGTTCCCTTTCTTCTGCCTCTCTCTTAAAGAATGGAGTGCATTCTGCAATTTTCCAGTCTTCAGGATCCATTCCAGAATCTAGGGCTTTTTGAAAGATCATTACTAATGCTTCCACAATTTCTTCTGCCTCCTATTTCAGAACGCAGGGGTGTACACCATCTGGTCTAGGTGACTTGCCTACCTTCACTCCTTTCAGTTTCCCAAGAACCTTCTCTTTACTAATGGTAACTTCACACACTTCATGACTCCTGACACCTGGAACCTCCATTATACTGCTACTGTCTTCCACCGTGAAAACTGATGCAAAATACATATTCAGTTCATCTGCCGTTTCCTTGTCCTTCATTACTACCTCTCGAGCATCATTTTCCAGTGGTCTGATATCAACTCTTGCCTCTCTTTTGCACTTTATGTATGGGAAGAAATCTTTAATATTATTGGCTAGCTTACTTTCATATTCCATCTTTACCTTCTATATGACTTTTTAAGTTGCCTTTTGTTGGTTTTTAAAAGGTTCCCATTGCTCTAACTTCCCGATAATTTTTGGTCTATTATGTGCTCTCTCTTTGGCTTTTACGTTGGCTTTGTCTTCTCTTGTTAGCCACGGCTGTGTGTCATCTTGCCTTTAGAATGCTTCTTCCTCTTAGGGATGTATATTTCCTGTGCCTTCCGAATTGTTCCAAAAATTCCAGCTATTGCTGCTCTGCCGTCATCCCTGCCAGCGTTCTTTCCCAATCTCTTCTGGCCAACTCCTCTCTCATGCCTCTGCAATTCCCTTTACTCCACTGTAATAATGATACGTATGACTTTAACTTTTCCTTCTCAAATTTCAGGGTGATTTCGATCATTTTATGATCACTTACTCCAGAAGGCTCTTTTAGCATAAGCTCGCTAATCAATTCCAGTTCATTGCACAATACCCAAATCAGAATAGTTGATCCCTGAGTGGGCTCAACCATGAGCTGCTCTAAAAAGCCATCTCACAGGCCCTCTAGAAGATCCCTCTCCTGGAATCCAGCAACAACCTGTTTTTCCCAATCTAACTGCATATTGAAATCCCCCATGACTATTGTAACATTGCCCTTTTGACGTGCATTTTCTATCTCCCATGGTAATTTGTGAATCACATCCTTATTACTGTTTGGGGTTCTGTATACAACTCCCATTTGGGGTCTTTTTATTCTTGCAGTTCCTTCGCTTTGTTCACAATGATTCAACACCTTTGGACCCTGACACCTCTTTCTCATGATTTGATTTAATTTTTTTACCAAGAGAGTTCTGCCTTTCTGCCTATCCTTTTGATACAATGTGTATCCTTGGAGATTAAGCTTCAAGCTATAATCTTCTTTCAGGTAATGACTCAGCAATGCCTAAACACCATACATGCCAATCCATAAGGAGAGATTGGAGAAAGTATGTTTGCTTTCGATGGAGCAGCAGTGGCTGAGGAAATGTAATAGAAGCTTATGAGATTACGAGGGGAATAAATAGTGTAGGCAGCTGGTATCTTTTTACCAGGGTGGAAGTGTGTACTAAATAGCCATGCATTCAAGGTGAGAGGGGGTAAATTCAAAGGAGATGAGTGTGGGGAAGGAGGAGTTTTTAACATGGTAATGGGTGCTTGGTATGCGCTGCCAGGGGTGTAGTGGAGTTAAATATGACAGAGTGCTTTAAGAGGCTCTAAGATGCACACGTGAATGACCATAAGGCATAAAGCATAGGAGCAGAATTAGACAATTCAGCCCATGGAGTTTGCTTCACCATTCCACCATGGCTGATTTATTATCCTTCTCAATATCTTCTGCTTTCACCTCAACCTTTGATGGCCTTAGTAATCTAGAACCTATCAACCTCTGCTTCAAATATACCCAATGACTTGGCCTCCACAGCCATCTGAGGCAATGATTTCCATAGATTCACCACCCTCTGGCTCAAGAAATTTTGCCTCATTTCTGTTTAGGGATGTCCTTCTATTATGAGGCTTCGCCCTCTGGTCCTAGACTCCTCCACGATAGGAAGCATCCTTTCCATGTTCACACTATCTAACCCTTTCAATATTCGAAAAGTTTCAGTGAGATCCCCCTTCATTCTTCTAGGCAGAAGGGATTAATTTAGTTAGATGTTTAATTACCAGTTAAATTAGTCCAGCACAGCATTGTGGGACCAAAGGCTCGTTCCTGAGCTGTACTGTGCCAAGTGCCTTTTCATCTCTCCATTAATATAAAGAGGGCTTCTTACAGCTTACTATGCAGCAGATGTGTTGCAGGAAGTCTCAATATTCCAAGGTAGAGTTTGTCGGTGCAGCACTTCACATTTCCTATTTAATTAGCAGTCACACATTTGGTTCTGAGTGTGAAAACAGTGATTTCAAACCTGCACCAAGGGTATTTGTGGAATTCTCTACCCCAGCAGGCGGGTGGATAATTGGATGTATTTAAAGTGGAGGTGGATAGATTGAAAAATAATGGAACTGGAATTGGAGTTGGTTTATTATTGTCACATGTACAGTGAAAAACTTGTCTTTCATACCGATCAGATCATTACTCAGTGCATTGAGGTAAAACATGGTGAAACAATAGCAATGCAGAATAAAGTGTAACAGCTACAAAAAAAAGTGCAGTGCAGGTAAACAAAAAGGCACCAGACCATAATGAGGCGAATTGTGAGATCAAGAGCAACTTTATCATTCTAGAAGAGGAACACACATAAAATACTGGAGGAACTCAAAGTCAGGTAGCAACCAATGCAAAAGGAATAAAGAATAGATATTTTGGGCCAAAACCCTTCATGTAAACAGGATCTTGGCCTGAAACAGCGACTCTTCATTCCTTTCCATAGATGTTGCCTGATCTGCTGAATTCCTCCAGCACTTTGTTTGCATTACTCTGGATATCCAGCACCTGCAGAATCTCTTGTGTTCATACTAGAAGAGGAGTTGAGTCCACCATAGATCAGCCATGATCATAGTAAATGATGGCGAAGGCTGGAAAGGCCTAAAGTTTACTCTTGCCTTCCCTGTATCTTGTGTATGAACACAAACTGAAGCTGATTTTCCAAGAAAGTGCTCAGAGTGCGCTACACAGCTGGAGAAGCTATCTTTCTGATGAGGTGAACCAACTGAGTCCACTCGCGTGTGTTCTCTCAGTAGATTTTGGGCACCACCATTAATTATATTGAATAATTAAAATACAAAACTTAATTGCTGTAATTATGTGGCAGCTATTTTGTTTCACAATAACTGGTTCCTTTAAGTACTGTATATTATACAAGATAATTAATACATAATGCTCTGATGTACAGTATATTCACAATGATAATACTATTCAATGAAGGTACCTACACCTCCAGTAGTACATTGGTAAAAACTCTTTCAGTAGGTGCTTGGGTTAATGAATCCTGCCTTTCCTGCATATAATCCATCAATATTCTTGCCATGAATGAAGGAACATTAACCAAGGATTTTATTACACCATGTAGCTCATGTTTAGTTCTTGTTGCACTTGCATTACCATAATATTGCCCAAGGAAAGGGTCTCTTAGAGGCATAATAAAGCTTGACAAAGCTTTTCATTGTGATTATACAGCATTCTGTGTGTGAAGGTCATGATTTGGTTGCACACTAGACACATGGCCTCAAAATCCTTGGCTGAGACCCCAGTGTAGTGTTGAGCAGAAGCAGCTGCTTTGGACAAGGTGTTAAACTCAGACCACCACCTCTCTCAGGTATCCCTTGACACTATTGTGAGGAAGAGTGGAAGAGTGCTCTCTCGTACCCTGGTCAATAATATATCCTTCAATGTCGTGAAACTGGATAATCTTATTATCAACACAATATTTTTTGTGGAAGCTTGCTGTGTACAAATTGGTTGCCATGTTAACATAGATGGAATAGTGCGGTGCAGGAACAGACCATAAGGCATAAGAAGGAACAATATTAATCCAAATGGCCCATCGTCTGCTCCACAGACCCTATGACCTACATTATTCTGAATGAAACTAAATCTCTTCTGTCCTCTCATAAAATTATATCCTGTCATAGTAACTGTTAGCTCTTGGAAACGCGCAGTAAGGCTGATCAACACATCCACCCAGTGATCCATTCCTTCACACCTCACATCAGCACTACTTTATCATTTCCTGTCAGAGTCACCTTATGTACAGACGCTCCTGTGCCTGGACATACAATCAATCTATGTGCAGTATATAAGTTATCTTATGCATTTGCTGTATATTTGTTGTGTTTTTTTATTACTGTGTTCTTTATCTTATCACTTTTTTGTGCTACACCAGATCCAGAGGAACAATTATTTTGTTCTCCTTTACATTTGCGTACTGGAAATGGCATGAAACAATTTTGGTAATTCTTGCTAATTCTAGGGAAAAAAGACACCGGCTGTCCACTCTTTCTGTCTTATGGATAGAATGTACAACTCGATCAAGTCACGACTCATCCTCCTTCACTCCAAAGAGAAAAGCTCACTCAAGCTTTCCTCATAAGATGTGATTCTAATCCAAGCAGCTTTCTGGTAAATCTCCTCCACACCTTCTCTAAAGCTTACACTCCCTCCATATATATATATGTAAATGTGAGGGATTCTTAAAGGCCACTGTTGTATTTGCTTCCATCATTCCGTGGCAATCTGTTTCATGTGCCCACTAGTCTCTGTGTAAAAAATCTGCCTTATGCATTTAACCCCTCTCTCACCTTAAAAGCATGTCCTTTAGAATTTGATATTTCTACCTCAGAAGAAAATTTTTGACTATCTATCCTATTTATGCTTCTCATAATTTTATAAAACTTCTGTCAGGTATCTCCTCAGCCTCCGATACTCCACAGAAGACAATCCAAGCAGTAAGGCTGATCAACACCTCATCTCTCCAACCTCTCCATATAGTTCATATTTGATAATCCAGGCAACATCAGAGTGTTGTGAGTGGACCTTTTCTAATATTCTAGCTCCTCCCCATGACTCTTTTCCCCTTAGCACCTCCCCCAAAATATCCTGAAATCCTCACGAGTGTACATTATCCTGGGGGGGGGGGGGAGTGTGGGGGTGTCACAAAGGAAGGACAAAATGTAGTAAAATGGAACCAATATACCAACTTTGTAAGTTCTTCTCCCACCCTTTACTGCTTAACATGATCCAGGAGCTCCTGTGAACTCTTGTATTATCTTTGTGAAAGAGTAAGAGCACATCGTGAATATATAGCATTTCAGGTCATAGACATAGTACAGTACATTAAAGGCCCTTTGGCTCATGATGTTGTGCTGACCTTTTTAACCTACTCCAAGATCAATCTAACCCTTCCCTCCCATGTAGATCTCCATTTTTCTTTCATCCATGTACCTATCTATGTAAGTGTCTCTTAAGTGTCCTGAATGTATCTGCCTTTACAACCACACTCAGCATTGCATTCCACACATTTACTATTCTCTGTGCAAAATCCTACCTCTGATATCACCCCTATACTTCCCCCCCCCCCCCCCAATCTCCTTAAATTTATGTCCTCTCATATTAGCTATTGCCACTCTGGAAAAAGACGCCGGCTATCCACTCTATTTATGCTTCTTATATGTGATACACCTCTGTCAAGTGACCTTTCATCCTTCTTCAATGCCAAGAGAAAGACATTAGTTCACTCAGCCTTTCCACATTAGGCATGTTCTCTAATCCAGGCAGCATCTTGGTAAATCTTCTCTCCAACCCCTCTGAAGCTTTCATGATCTTTCTATATTGAGGTGACCAATTCGAACATCATAATCCAAGTGAGGTCTAACCAGAGTTTTACAGAGCTTTAACATTACCTCACATGCCAGACTATTCAGTGTATATTATTGACAAACAGAGTGCAAGTCCTCCCTGGTTTCAAACATTGATTTATGAACATCCCACATACACAAGCAAGCATTTAGGAGACTGGTGGAGAGGATGGGATGAATTTGCTGGCTGCTGCAGGAATCTTCTGCTGGGTGGGAATGGGGTATTTCTATGCGTCTTCTCTCCCCACAGCCACCCTACCACTCAGGCCAGTATAGCTGAAGGCTGGGCCGATCCGAGCAGAGCTGGGTGTGCTCAGCAGCCTCACTCACTCACTCACCGAGTCAGCGAGACAAGCTGGTGGTCACTCTTCCCATCACCACTTTTTCGGTATTCTTCTCCCATGCACTGCTATTGTTAACTTTTGAATTACCAACAGTTTGAATCACAAACAGTTCTCAGGAAATACCCCATTCCCATCCTAGTGCCTGTTGTAACCTGGGGCCTGCCTGTAATATGAATGCCCTCTTCCTGACTTTTGTTTAGCAGAAGAGAACATATGCTATATACATTATGGACCCTGCTGATAATGCTCAGGTTAAGCTACCTAGGTGAGCTGCTCTTCCATGGTGAGTAGATACTGGAATCTCTGGAAGTGAATGAAAGCTCTCGGAATGGTACAGCATCTGTCACTCCATGACAGAATCACTGAAGCACATCGAAGGGTGATGCATGAAGGAACGTTAGTGACCGCACTTGAGGATTTTAATCTATCATTGAAATTCTTTCTCCTTTGAGCTCTAAAGGTCACAGTGTCCTCTGATTCTAGTGTGCTAAATAGTACTAAACAGAATTGGACAACAGAATTTAGAAAGAGGAGAACGTTAGGTTGCTTACCGCCTGTAGTTACTTTCTTCTGCAAATGTATTGACTTTAGAATTGAAGAAGACCTATCTAAATTGAAGCTAATAAACTGTGCTGTTATTTTTGATTGGTAGATCTTCCACATGACTTATGACTTGGCAAGCGCAGTGGTGCGAATCGTTAACTTGATTGGGATGATGCTGTTGCTATGCCATTGGGATGGTTGCCTGCAATTCCTGGTGCCCATGTTGCAAGATTTCCCAGCGGAATGCTGGGTGTCTCTCAACCATATGGTGGTAAGTAGCTCTTACTGTTCACACAGATCTTAATGGATCATAATCAGACTTGTTGATGCTCCAAGGGCTGTTGTATTACTACCTCTACTGATGGTGAGATCAACTGATTGACAGTGAGCGGATCTCCATATAAACATGTAAAGATGAAGGGTTTTGGAACTAAAACATTAAGTTTGTTTTCTCTTCCACAGATGTTGTCTGAACTACTGAGTATTTCTACGATTGTTCTGCTTTTCTGATTTTCAGCAGTTCTTTTCATGTACATGTTTTCCATTCTTCTGCTTGAGGCCCTAACAAGATCAAAGTAAATTTATTATCAAAGTACGTATACGTTGCCATATACTACCCTGAGACTCATTTTCTTGCAGGCATCCATAATAGAGCAAAGAAATATAATAGAGTCAATGAAAAGCTTCATACAAAGACTGACAAACAAACAAAATGTAAAAGATAAATTATGCAAATACAAAAATTCTAATAATGATAACAAATAAGTATATAAACAATACTGAGAACAATATTGCAGAGTTCTTGAAAGTGAGTCCATAGGTTAGGCGTTCTCTGCCTGGGGTCCACGGACACCTTGGTTAAGGGTAGGGGTACATGGCATACAAAAAGGGTTGGGAACCCCTGCTATAGGTTATGTTCAGTGATCAGTTAAGCTGATACAGGCGTTACCTGCAATGGATCAAATGTGGATGTGTCTCTTTGTCTCTCATTGTCTTTGAAATGAAATAGTTGTCAAAATGAGATTATATCAGGTTGTTTAAGTTTAGAATATAAAATGGAGAAAGCCATCTGTTGGGGGAAATGCAATGTCTTCACACTGATGCCATTAATTGAGCAGACATTTTGATATTAACCAAAGCCTCTGATAACAACCTTGTAACATGGTTGTCTGTTCCAGAATTCTTACGTTTTTCTAGTGTTGCTTTCTATGATTCTGATAAGAACAGACATAAAATGAAGCAGATAATGGCACTGACAGGCTGCCATTTTACACTTACCTTCAATGGATTAACTGGTCACTTCTCACAACACTCAGTTAATTCTTCATGGCTTCAGCCTTGTCTAAACATTAGATACATCTTCAGTGCTTTTGAGTATTGGACAGTACAAAGTGGATATGCTGCAGAAATGCATCATAAGTTCAATAATGTGAATTTCATTTATTCTCAGATGAGAAAGACTTGCTTTTGCATTCCCTTCATCTAATGAGAGGTATTCAGAAAAATACTAAGTCCAAGTCAAATTTATTGTCATATGCGCAAGTATACATATGCACAGGTGCAATGAAAAACTTAATTGCAGCAGTATCACACTCAAAATACTGGAGGAACTAAGCAGGTCTGGCAACATCTTTGGGAGGAAATAGGCACTTGACATTTCAAGGTGAGACCCTTCAGCAATACTGATGAACGATCTCGGTCCAAAACATTGACTGTTTAATTTCACTCCATAGATACTGCCTGAACTGCTGAGTTCCTCCAGCATTTTGTGTGTTGCTCAAGATTTCCAGCATCTCTAATCTGCAGCAGCATCACAGGCAAATAACATCATATAAGCAGCATTCGCAAGAAAAACATATATTAAACATAAAGTCTACGCAATTTTTACAAGAAAATGCAATTAAAACAAAAAATCCATTTTAGTGTATAGTTCAAAGTAAATTTATTCATTACCAAAATACGTATACGTCACTGTATGCTGCCCTGAGATTCATTTGCTTGCAGGCATTCACAATAGAACAAAGAAATACAATAGAATCAATGATAAACTACTCACTAACAAAGACTGACAACAACCAATGTACAAAAATTGTGCAAATGCAGAAAAAAAGATAATAATAATAATAAACTGGAATTGTACATACAACAGGGAAACAACCGCTTAGTCCAAGCACTGTCTATAAAGCAACCATTTATATCAACCTGAATTAATTACCCTACCTTCACATTAACTTGCCATAGATTCTACACCTACATTTGCCCACACACTAGAGCAGTGCTTCACAACCTTTTTTATGTCATCGAGCCTTACCATTAACTGACCCCAGGTTGAGTACACCTGCTGTAAAGCAACTTGCAGCCAACTTTCCAACCAAACTGCACTTTATTGTGATGTGGAGGATAGCAGAGGCATTTGGATGAATACCCATGTAGTCACAGGAAGACTGTGCTAACCTCCACACAGGCAGCATGGGGTCGGGGGGGTGGGGGTGTAGTCTGCCCTGAATCTATTTTCACTGGATCAGTGAGACAGCAGCTCTACTAGCTGCAGCACTGTGTTCAAGTTCAAGTTTGTCAATCAACCGTACCCAAGTATACATCTAAATGAAACAACGTTCCTCTGGGAAAAACGTCCAATGTGCAAAACACAGTACATATATTGCATACAGCATATAAAATAACATTGTGGAAGTTATTGCAGTTCTCTCATTCCATTAACAGAAATGTTTATTTGGCTGCAGATTACTCTAGGATGTCCAAGAGGATGTAGAAGGTACCACATAAGTGCAAATTTCTCCTTTTACACAACCAGAATTAGTTTGGTGAAAAATCAGATAGTTCATCTGTTAGGAGTAAGGGAATAAGGAAAAGGTTGGCACATGGACTTTGGTCACAGATCATCTGAAAACTTAGTGAATGATGGAACAAGATTGTAGAGCTAAATACTCTTCTCCTTCTTGCTACTTCCCTATGTAGAGCAGGAGTGTTGAAAAACAGTCATTAATTTTAGGTGAAGAGCAGTAGAACTCATCAATCCCCATCTTACTGTCAAGAATTAGAATGAACAGCACACCAGAAATATTTTATCTTCTCTGCTTTGTGTATCTAAATTTGTTAGTGATTTGTTTATCAGTATTGACATGAAGGTTCAGAACATAGCACAAAAGTTTGAATGTGGAGACATAAAGTTGGACCTGTTTCTGTGCTGTTTAGCTCAGTGAATCTATTTAATAATTAATAATGCTACAGAGCCTCGATAGGTTGGTCATGATGAAGTGGGATAGGATTTGGACTCCAGAGTTCTTGTCATGTTGGTGTTTGATGAATAGAGTGAAAACAGGGATAGATTCATCAAAAATTATATTTAAATGATCTTGGCATCTTGGCATCCCTGCCATGTTTCCTGACATGTCACAGTGTTCTGATTTGGGCATGTATCAATGTTCCTCTATTCATTGCCAATTTAAGTCATTGAACTCTCTTATCTGACAGCAGGGCCAGAGCGCATTCAATAATTCAAACGGTGGACTCACTCCCCCTCTTTGCAAGGGCAGCTGTGGTTGGGTTTATAAAATAGATGAATTTGCAAGGAACCTAGCTCGAGTGAGAGGTTCAAGGTTTGCAGAGAAGGAAGTAAAACTTTTGCGTTGACAGGATGGGATGGCACAATGGAACACCTAGCAAAGCAGATACTTCCCAGCTTCCGTGACGTACATTTGGTCTTACACCATAAGACTATCAAACATAGGAGTAGAATTGGGCCATTCAGCTCTGCAATTCCATCATGGTTGATTCAAGATTGTTTAATGTGATTTCCAGATCACAACCATAAAGGGGAATGAAATAATGTTTCTTCAGATCCAGAGCAGCATTAAAAAAGCACAAAAGATAAAGAACACAATAATAATTTTAAAAGCACAACAAATACAAATACATAAGAATGCTTATATACATAAGTTGATTGCATGTCCATAAAGTGATGCTAGCACGGGAGTGTCGGTCCATAAAGTGACTGACAGGAAATAATAAAGTAGTGGTTGTTGGTGGGAATGGAGCGGTGAGTTAGTGGGTGGAGATGTTGATCAGCCTTACCGATCGGGGAAGGTAACTGTTTTTAAATCTGGTGTGGATGCTATGTAGCCTCCTCCCTGATGGGAGCGGGACCAACAGTCCCTGAGCAAGGTGGGTGGGATCGTTCATGATGTTACTGGCCCTCTTCTGGCACCTTTCTGTATACTACTCTCCCTGATAGAGAGTAGTTGGTGCTGCCGATGCATTGGGCAGTTTTGACTACCTGTTGTCGACCCTTCTCATCTTCTGCAGTGCAGGTTCTATACCATGCAGTGGTGCAGCTTGTCAGGATGCCCTCTACTACATATCTGTAGAATGACATGAGTATAGATGTGCATAGTCCTGCTCTCTGCAGCCTCCTTAGAATGTAGAAGCGTTGGTGAGCTTTCCTGACTGTGTGGGATGTATTGACCTCACGGCCTCTCTCTGTAACCATTGGTACTCTTAATCTTGTTCTTGGGTGCTGCCCTAGTGGAATATGCATGTCTTCCCTATTGTTATGCAAGCTTTCTCCAGGTGCTCAGGGTTCCTCCAACACCTCAAGATGTGAAGTTGGGTTTGGTAATTGTACAAATTGTCCCTAGCGTATTGAGTTGTGGGATCTGGGAGGAACAGAGGAGACTGCTGGTAGAAGATAAAATGGGATTAATGTAGGATTAATGTAGATGGATGGTTGGTAGTCTACACAGACTCAGTGGGCCAAAGAGACTGTTTCTGTGCTATAGAGCACTTTGAAATGAATTCTTGAAATCATTCCAGTGTCTTTCAGTGAGTGGGGCTGAAGAGTGAGGGAGAGTGGTTTAAGAGTTAGTCACTATTTTTGCTGCAATTTCCTTAATGTATAATTCGGCCAGATTGCATTGCATCCATCCTGTACCTTACAGTTGCTCATCTCTCCCTAATTGATCTCATGGCCTCTGCATCTGAATGGCCAAGAACTGTAAAATCACACAACATGGACCAGGAGCAGTCCATACACAGTTGCTAGGCCCTGGAGCAGCACAAAATGACACAATCCGGTCTGATGACAGCCAACTACTCTCAAAGGCCCTGACTCTGGTGACTGGAGCTATTTGAAAAAAACAATGTTTATAAAATACTGCTAATCAATTCATTATAAAAAAGGGCTTATTCGGATTGGCTACATGGTGTTCCACAAGGAATAACTCATTTAGTAACTCATCGGGGTGATTGATAAGTTTGTGGCCCAAGGTAGAAGGAGATGAGTTATTGACTTCAAACTTTCTGCATTATCACTCAAAGAGTTGACCTGCACGTGTGTGTAACAAGAGCTGTATAATTCAACTCCTTCTACCTTAGGCCACAAACTTATCAATCACCCCTTGTAAGTGGCATGCACTTGGGTAGAAGGAATAAAGGCACGTACTATTTTCTAAATGGTGAGAAAATTCAAAAATCAGAGGTGCAAAGAGACTTGGGAAGACTTGTGCAGGATTCCCTAAAGGTTAACTTGTAGTTTGGGTCAGTGGTAATGAAGGCATTCATTTCGAGAGGACTAGAGAGCAATGGAAAGGATGTGATGCTGAGGCTTTATTAGGCATTGGTCAGACTGCATTTGAAGTATTGTGAGCATCTTTGAGCCCCTTATCTAAGAAAAGAGGTGCTGGCATTGGAGAAAGTCTAGAGAAGGTTCAAGACAATGATTCCAGTAAAGAAATAGTTAATGTGTGAGAAGCATTTGATGGCTCTGGGTCTGTACTCACCGGAGTTTAGAAGAATGGGGGGGTGGGGGGAGCCTCATTGAAATGTAATGAATATTGAAAGACCAAGATAAAGTGAATGAGGAGAGGATGACTCTAGGACCAGAGGACACAACCTCAGAATAGAGGGACATTCATTTAGAACAGAGGTGAGAAGGAATAGATTTCTTTAGCCAGAAGGTGGTGAATCTGTGCAATTCATTGCCATGGATGGTTGTGGAGGCCAAGTGATTGAGTATATTGAAAGCAGAGTTTGATAGTTTCTTTGCTCGTTAGGGCATTGAAGGTGACAGGTCAAAGGCAGGAGAATGGTATAGAGAGGGACGATAAATTGGCAATGATGGAATGGCAGAGCAGACTCAATGGGCTGAGTGGCCTAATTCAGCTCCTATGTCTTATTGTTATAAATGTACATTGAAATAAAGACAAATGCAGAATATCCCTGGGCTCCCAAGGGTGCAGCAAAAGAATCAGGTGCACTGTGATTGATCTCTATGGTATGTGGGTGAGTGTGCTTGTATATGCATGGATGTACACATCAAAAAATCCTGATTCCTGTGCTTATGGAGAAACCCATTGAGGAACAGCATGAACAGAGAGAAGGAATAGATGAAGCAAAGATCCTTAAACGACCACAGAGATGCTGCCAAGGGAAATCACTGTTGAAGCTTCACTGGATGTAACAAAATAGCTCACCCAAAAATTTTTTGTATTCATATTAGAATCAGATTCAGAATCAGTTTATTATCATTGGCATGTGTCGGGAAATTTATTAACTTAGCAGGAGCAGTTCAATGCAATACATAATATACAAGAAAAAGATAAATAAGTAAATCAGTTACGGTATATGTATATTGAATAGATTAAAAATCATGCAAAAACAGAAATAATATATATTAAAAAAGTGAGATAGTGTTCATGGGTTGAATGTCCATTTAGGAATCGGATGGCCGAGGGGAAGAAGTTGTTCCTGAATCACTGAGATAATCAGTTGTTTATTATTGTTGTACATTAGGGTTTTAACCTGGAGTAAATGGAGAGTGAACGTGCTATATATTCTTTGTGGAAATGCATTACAACCTCCTTAAGTGATCATAAGACAATTATCCTCTCAAAATAACTTATCTTATTGGTAGGGCAAGAAACAGAAATGACCCATTCTGCCCTTGAAACCTTTCATAATGATTTGATCTACCTCTACATTCAGCCCTTTCTCCATATCCCTGAAGCTCTGGTTAGTAAAAATCAATCAATCCCATTTTACCATCTACAGCGCCACACAAGGTGCACAATTATGACACAGGCAAATGTGGAAGATTTAGCGTTCCAAAATATTACAAAGAATACTTCTTCATGACAGAGTATAAATTCAATGTATTGTATTTGGACACTTACTGTCAAATTAGACCATAAATGTGAAGGGAAGTATGTAATCTTTGTGGAAGAAACCTGTCCAAAAGCAGTTTGCACAGAAGTGATAAACGTTAAAATGGAAAATGATAATTAATGCCATAAGGAACTTGACAGGGTGCTGGCTTTATAGAAAATTTATGACCTCTTGATTCATTTGGCACCATGGGTTGAATGTTAAAGCAAAAAATAGATTTGGCATTGAGCCGAAAAGTGGCTTAAATAAATCAACACACTTGCAAAGTCTCCTTACAGAAAAGAACTGCCTCAGTTTGATTTTCACAGGAGGATTCATAGCTGCCAGTGGGATCTATAGGAGGGGTCAGGAGGTGGCAGCAAATCCCAAAAAGCTCTGGATATATTTTACTCAATAAATTATATTGTGGGTTTCACCCTCCTTTGGTGTGGTGAACGTGTGTGATGACAACGAACCATTCCTGGGAACATTTGATGGCTCTGAGCCCGTACTCGATGAAGTTCAAAAGGATGAGGGGAATTTCGTTAAAGCCTACCAAATACCAGAAAGACCTGGATGGAGTGGACATGGGGAGGATGTTTTCGTTAGTAGGAGAGTCTAGGATTTGAGGGCATTGCCTCAGAATAAAGGAATATACCTTTAAAGCTGAGATGAGGCACAATTTCTTCAGCCAGGGGTGGTGAATCTGTGAAATTCGTTGTCACAGAGTGCTGTGGAGGCCATACTATTGAATGTATTTAAGGTAAGAGTTGACAGATTGTTGAGTGGTAAGGTGGTTAAAGGTTATGAGGAGAAGATGGGAGAAAGAGGTTGAAAAGAAAATCAGTCATGATTGAATGGCCTAGTATCCCATATTGTCTTCTGAAGAAATCCTGAAACTGGGCAAAAATACACTAAGTGGGCCACTCTGGGATTTGTGTGCAGGTTTATGAGCTAAAATGGGATCTGTATGGTTCCCATTTGGAGGTTTATGCTACCATCTATTTATCGGTGGGAAATGAATCAGTGCTCGAAGAACCTTTCCTGTGGCAGCCATAATACAGCAGCAGACATCACTCTCACAGGAGTGAGAGGGGAAGTGGGTGGCACAGCATTCTTTACTGTGTGGGGCAATTCCATCCCCCTACCACCATCCTCATTTACCAACTACTGACCTGACTGAACCCAGAGGTAGGGTGTCCTCAAAATATCTTGCAGTGTGGGACCACCATTATGGATGTTCACAAGTAACCATATAACCATATAACAATCACAGCACGGAAACAGGCCATTCCGGCCCTCCTAGTCCGTGCCGAACTCTTAATCTCACCTAGTCCCACCTACCCGCACTCAGCCCATAACCCTCCACTCCTTTCCTATCCATATACCTATCCAATTTTACCTTAAATGACACAACTGATCTGGCCTCTACTACTTCTACAGGAAGCTCATTCCACACAGCTATCACTCTCTGAGTAAAGAAATACCCCCTCGTGTTTCCCTTAAACTTTTGCCCCCTAACTCTCAAATCATGTCCTCTCGTTTGAATCTCCCCTACTCTCAATGGAAACAGCCTATTCACGTCAACTCTATCTATCCCTCTCAACATTTTAAATACCTCGATCAAATCCCCCCTCAACCTTCTACGCTCCAATGAATAGAGACCTAACTTGTTCAACCTTTCTCTGTAACTTAAGTGCTGAAACCCTGGTAACATCCTAGTAAATCGTCTCTGCACTCTCTCTAATTTATTGATATCTTTCCTATAATTCGGTGACCAGAACTGTACACAATATTCCAAATTTGGCCTTACCAATGCCTTGTACAATTTTAACATTACATCCCAACTTCTGTACTCAATGCTCTGATTTATAAAGGCCAGCGTTCCAAAAGCCTTCTTCACCACCCTATCTACATGAGACTCCACCTTCAGGGAACTATGCACTGTTATTCCTAGATCTCTCTGTTCCACTGCATTCCTCAATGCCCTACCATTTACCCTGTATGTTCTATTTGGATTATTCCTGCCAAAATGTAGAACCTCACACTTCTCAGCATTAAACTCCATCTGCCAACGTTCAGCCCATTCTTCTAACCGGCATAAATCTCCCTGCAAGCTTTGAAAACCCACCTCATTATCCACAACACCTCCTACCTTAGTATCATCAGCATACTTACTAATCCAATTTACCACCCCATCATCCAGATCATTTATGTATATTACAAACAACATTGGGCCCAAAACAGATCCCTGAGGCACCCCGCTAGTCACCGGCCTCCATCCCGATAAACAATTATCCACCACTACTCTCTGGCATCTCCCATCTAGCCACTGTTGAATCCATTTTATTACTCCAGCACTAATACCTAACGACTGAACCTTCTTAACTAACCTTCCATGTGGAACTTTGTCAAAGGCCTTGCTGAAGTCCATATAGACTACATCCACTGCCTTACCCTCGTCAACATTCCTCGTAACTACTTCAAAAAATTCAATAAGGTTTGTCAAACATGACCTTCCACGCACAAATCCATGCTGGCTACTCCTAATCAGATCCTGTCTATCCAGATAATTATAAATACTATCTCTAAGAATACTTTCCATTAATTTACCCACCACTGATGTCAAACTGACAGGTCTATAATTGCCAGGCTTACTTCTAGAACCCTTTTTAAACAATGGAACCACATGAGCAATACGCCAATCCTCCGGCACAATCCCTGTTTCTAATGACATCTGAAAGATCTCCGTCAGAGCTCCTGCTATCTCTACACAAACTTCCCTCAAGGTCCTGGGGAATATCCGGTCAGGACCCGGAGATTTATCCACTTTTAAATTTCTTAAAAGCGCCAGTACTTCCACCTCTTTAATTGTCATAGGTTCCATAACTTCCTTACTTGTTTCCCACACCTTACACCATTCGATATCCTTCTCCTTAGTGAATACCGAAGAGAAGAAATCGTTCAAAATCTCTCCCATCTCCCTCGGCTCCACACATAGCTGACCACCCTGATTCTCTAAGGGACCAATTTTATCCCTCACTATCCTCTTGCTTTTAATATAACTGTAGAAGCCTTTCGGATTTACTTCCACCTTATTTGCCAAACCAAACTCGTAACTTCTTTTAGCTTTTCTAATCTCTTTCTTAAGTTTCCTTTTACATTCTTTATATTCCTCGAGCAATTCCTTTACTCCATGCTGCCTATATCTATTGTAGACATCCCTCTTTTTTCGAACCAAGTTTCTAATATCCCTTGAAAACCATGGCGCTTTCAAACCTTTAATCTTTCCTTTCAACCGAACAGGAACATAAAGATTCTGTACCCTCATAATTTCACCCTTAAATGACCTCCATTTCTCTATTACATCCTTCCCATAAAACAACTTGACCCATTCCACTCTCTCTAAATCCCTGCGCATCTCCTCAAAGTTAGCCTTTCTCCAATCAAAAATCTCAACTCTAGGTCCAGTCCTGTCCTTCTCCATAATTATATTGAAGCTAATGCTATTGTGATCACTGGACCCGAAGTGCTCCCCAACACATACATCTGTCAGCTGACCTATCGCATTCCCTAACAGGAGATCCAACACTGCCCCATCTCTAGTCGGTACTTCTATGTATTGTTGCAAAAAGCTATCCTGCACACATTTCACAAACTCTAAACCATCCAGCCCTTTTACAGAATGAGCTTCCCAATCTATGTGTGGAAAATTAAAATCTCCCACAATCACCACCTTGTGTTTACTACAAATATCTGCTATCTCCTTACACATTTGCTCTTCCAACTCACGCTCCCCATTAGGTGGCCTATAATACACTCCTATCAGTGTTACTACACCTTTCCCATTCCTCAATTCCACCCAAATAGCCTCCCTAGAGGAGCTCTGTAATCTATCCTTCCAAAGCACCGCCATAAGATTTTCTCGGACAAGCAATGCAACACCTCCTCCTCTGGCCCCTCCTACTCTATCACACCTGAAGCAACTAAATCCAGGAATATTTAGTTGCCAATCACACCCTTCCTGCAACCATGTTTCACTAATAGCTACAACATCATAATTCCATGTATCAATCCACACTTTAAGCTCATCCACCTTTCTTACAATGCTCCTAGCATTAAAATAGATACATTTAAGATACTCTCCACCTCCTCCTCTCTTTTCATCCCTAGCAATGCATTCAAATTTATTATCCTTTTCTTTCTTCTCCCCTACAACTTCGGGCTGAGAGCATCCCTCCTCCATCACCTGCCTGTCCTCCCTCACACACGGTCTACTTACTTGCTCTACTGGTGAACTAACCTCCTCTCCCATAGTTTCCTCAAATTGATTTCCGCCCCCCCATCTTACTAGTTTAAAGTCTGCCCCGTAGCCCTAGCAAACCTCCCCGCTAGGATATTGGTCCCCCCAGGATTCAAGTGTAACCCGTCCTTCTTGAACAGGTCACGCCTGCCCCAGAAGAGGTCCCAATGATCCAGAAACTTGAATCCCTGCCCCCTGCTCCAATCCCTCAACCACGCATTCATCCTCCACCTAATTCCATTCCTACTCTCACTGTCGCGTGGTACAGGCAGTAATCCCGAGATTACTACCTTTGCGGTCCTTCTTCTTAACTGCCTTCCTAACTCCCTATACTCTCGTTTCAGGACCTCTTCCCCTTTCCTACCTATGTCATTGGTACCTACATGTACCACGACCTCTGGCTCCTCACCCTCCCACTTCAGGATATCTTGGACGCGATCAGAAACGTCCCGGACCCTGGCACCAGGGAGGCAAACTACCATCCGGGACTCCCGATCACCTCCACAGAACCGCCTGTCTGAACCCCTGACTATCGAGTCCCCTATTACTATGGTCCTCTTTCTTCTATCCCTACCCTTCTGAGCTACAGGGCCGTCCTCTGTGCCGGAGGCCCGGCCACTGTCACTTCCTCCAGGTAGGCTGTCCCCCCCAACAGTACTCAAACATGAGTACTTATTGTCAAGGGGTACAGCCACTGGGGTACTCTCTAGTACCTGCCCCTTCCCCTTCCTGATCGTGACCCACCTATCTGCCTCCCGTGGCCCCGGAGTGACCACCTGCCTGTAACTCCTCTCTATCACCTCCTCACTCTCCCTGACCAGGCGAAGGTCATCGAGCTGCAGCTCCAGTTCCCTAATTCGGTCCCTCAGGAGCTGCAGTTCGGCGCACCTGGCGCAGATGTGGACGTCCGGGAGGCTCGGAGACTCCAGGATCTCCCACATCCGACACCGAGAACAACAAGCTGCCCTCACACTCATACCTCCCGAATAACTGAAAATAACAAGAACTAAAAGATAAGCCTACTGTGCCCTCTTCCGCCTAAGCCCTCTGAGCCCAAGCCCTACACTCTGCTCCCGACTCACTCCGCTGCCCGCAAACGAAGCTGCCCGCTGCTTAATGCTGCGTTCTTTTTATATCTTCCCTCCTTCCCAGGCCTCCTTCACGCGCCTGCGCAGTCCCGCCTCTCAGAACTCCGATCTGAGAAGCAATTTGAAAATGGCCGCCGCCGCACTTCTTCTCAGCCTCGCTGTCCTCTTCCAAAAGTAGTTAATTAAAGAATGATACTGTAATCAATGTTTAGAACTAGTTTATAATAACAGTATTATTTGAAAACTGTTAGCATGGATTTAGTGGGCTGAAGGGCCTGTTTCTATATTGTATAATACTATGACTCTAGGGTATATTTTGTGTTGGATTTCACAAAGACCTATCACAGGTAGGGTTGCTGGCATCCTTTCTGAAGACTGTTGGCACTCCACTAACAGCAGTGGCTGATACAACAATTCATCAAAAGTCATACACACATAATCCACAGCATACACACATCACATTATGAGGGTAGACCAACCTTTGTACTACAAGGAGCATCACTGATTAATCTACCACAAGGCTGACCAAAGGACACTGTGATTAGAAGATGCTGTGTATAGGACATCAACTTGACAATAAGGATCCTTTCTTTGCTGTCTCCCAGGTGATATGGCCATTTTTTCTGAGTGAAGAGAAAAGATTGGTGATTTCTCCAAAGTCTCCAGTTTCTGCTGGCTGGCTGAGAAGGAAACACATGCCATCTTGTGAGAACAGGAAACTATACCATGCATAACAAGGAAATATGCAAGTGGATCTGATTTCTATGCAAATATCTCTTGCCTTGGAGACCCTCTGGGCCTAGCTTGATATTTTCCAAATGAGGGCACATCACAACCCCCATACTTTCCTCCCAATACTTCCGTATGACTGTCTCCCACTTCTCCCCAAATTCACTATGTCAACCATTGGTTGAATAATCTGACAAAGCTCTTCAACATCCTTGGCAACAATGCTCTTGACGTCTTCCTCTGCAAGAAGCTGTGTCCATTGATTCCTTTTGGATGACAGTGATTAAATGTATTTGCCTCATGGACTAAGCTGATTAAATGGAAGATGCTTTGAAGAGAAGGAGAATGAGAGGTGACTTGATAGAGGTGTACAAAATGATAAGAAGCATAGATCAAGTGGGTAGCCAGAGACTATTTCCCAGAGGTGAAATGGCTAATACAAGGTGGGTATAACCTTAAAGTATTGGGAGGAAAGTACGGGGGATGTCATAGGTAGATTTTCTACACAGATGGTGTTAGGTGAATGGAACATACTGCCAGGCATGGTGTAGAGGCAGATACATCAGGGACATTTAAGTGACTCTTAGATAGGCATATGAATGAAAGAAAATGGAGGTCTATGTGGGAGGGAAGGGTTAGACTGATCTTGGAGTTGGTTAAAGGGTCAGCACAACATCATAGGGCCTGTACTGAGCTCTACTGTTCTCTTTTAAACTGTTAGCAAACCAAATCAGATGTGCTCTGGCTTATTCCCTTTCCAGTTGTTTGGCCACCAGGCTGGTTCCACATGCTAAAGTAGTTTTGGAAGCCACTCAGGTTACTGTGGAAAGTTAAAATGTCAAATCAGATAACAGGAAAACAGATCTTTTAACTCACCGATTTCCTGCCATCAAATACCTATCGACATTAGACCCCACTTTTTAAAGTTTTGAGCAATACAGTATGGAACAAGCCTGACTTGTCCCTGTCCACCAAGTTGACCGTCTGAGCTAGTCCCATTGGTGGAACGCAGCAGGTCAGGCAGCATCTATAGGGAGAAGTACTGTCGACGTTTCAGGCCGAGACGTCGACAACGCTTCTCCCTATAGATGCTGCCTGACCTGCCGCGTTCCACCAGCATTTTGTATGTGTTGCTTGAATTTCTAGCATCTGTAGATTTTCTCATGTAGTCCCATTGGACTGTGTTTGGCCCATATCCAAACCTTTCCTTTCCACGTAACTGTCTAAATGCCTTTTAAATGTTATAATTCATACAGAAATAATCCGTTCAGCCTGATTCATCCATACCAGCCAAGCAATTTCTAATTGCCTGCATTTGGCCCATAATCCTCCAAACATTTTTAGTTCATGTACTGTAACCGTCAAAGTATCTTTTAAATGCAATCCTTCTCACCTTTCCACAGCACTGGCAGCTCATTCATGGAATGAACCTTTCCACCCCCTGCGAGGAAAAGTTGCCCCTCATGTCCCTTTTAAATCGTTTCCCTCTCAACTTAAATCTATGTCCTCTAGTTTTGGATCCCCCAGCCTGGGGACAAAAAATAACTTGTTACTATTCACTTTATCTATGCCTCTCATGATTTTATAGATCTCTATGAGGTCACCCCTCAGCCTCCTGCGTTCCAGAGGAAGAAATCCCAGCCTCCCCTTATAACTCAATCCATCCAGTACCAGTGACATCCTTGTGTCCGCATTTCCAAAGCATATCATTGGCTGTGCAATAATCAGGGATGTTAAGGGTGTGATATAAATGCAAATCTCTCCAAAGAATTTCAGTAGATTAAAGACAGGAGATTATGGGGAATCTCTATAGATGAGGTCTGTCTTGAATGACTATGAATTTTTACACTGTTAAAAACAAGTATTGTTAAAACTTAAATCTCTACACATGTTGGATCCACACAGAAAATACATAAGAGAAAGAAATAGATGAGACCCGTGGTGCAAGTTTTAGAAGTTCTGTAACAAACATTCATGTTAAAAAAGCCCACTTTATTCGTTTTATTAAAAGAACAAATTGATTGTTCTTTTAACATAATTCACAGCATTGTTCCTCTGCAGAGAAAAGAATGGCTTTGTTCAATTGTGAAGATTTTGTTTGCTCAACAAAGACTTGTTAAGTACTGATTTCTACTGGGACCATTGCCATTTTATTTGTGTCATCTAGTGTTTAAATCTACAAAGTGTTGGCAAGTGTGTCTGGGAAAGTCTTCATCAAGACATCGACAGAAGTATTGGTTTCTCAATTTGTGGTGTTTAAATAAACTTGAAACAATGTCTTCTTCAATGCACGTTTGCACTTGGATTTCATCAGAGTTTCTCCCACTCTGCCGGCTGACTTTGGTGGAGATTTGGAAGAAACAAAAAAGGATTTCTGTCAAAACTAAAGGGCCAATGTTACTGGAGAAACCCCATGGAAATTCCTGATGCTTGTCTTTGGTTTCATTCTTAGCTTGGGTTTCATAATGCAAAGGCTAATGGCCCAATGTAGAATTGAAAAAAAATGTGTCCCAGAAGCAGCCATGTCTCAGGCTAAGCTGTTACAGCACAACTATAATACTGGCATGTACCTGAAAATGTAAAAACTGCACAAGTATGTCTGTTTCATAAACAACGGCACAAATCCAAACCAGCCAATTAACATCCCATCAATCTACTCTCAAACACTAGCAAAGTGATAGAAGATGTTGTCAACAGGGTAACGAAGCAGTTTTTTGTTTACCAACAGCCAGCTTACTTATATCCAGTTTAGTTTTTACCCTTACCGCTTGGCTGCAGACATCATCATTAGGTCTAAATACAGGTCGGCAAGCTGAATTCCAACTTGAGGTAAGAAGTATTGGACTTTAACTAAAGGCTATCTTTGATGGAATTTGAGATTCCAGTAAAACACAAGCCAAATTGAAAAGATTCTACAAATTGGACTCAAAATTGGATGTAGGAGATCAGTCATCTGATCTGGGAACACAGATCTGTAATTCCTTGAAAGTGGCACCACAGGTAGATAGGATCGTAAAGAGTGATTTTGATACACTGTCCTTCATAAATCAAAGTACTGTGTACGGGAGTTGGGACATTATGTTGAAATTATATAAGACATTGGTGAGGCCTAATTTGGAATATTGTGTGCATTTCTGGTCACCCACCTAGAAGAAGGATATCAATAAAATGAAAAGAGTACTAAAAATATTAACAAAGATGTTGAGAAGCTGTAGAGGAAGGTTGAATAGATTGGAAATTTATTTCCTGGAGCAGAGGAAATGAGAAGACATTTAATTGAGGTGTACAAAATTATGATGGGTATAGATAGGGTAAATGGAAGCAAGATCTTTCCACTGAGGTTGGGTGAGGCTAGAGCTAGAGAGCATGCATTGAAGTTGAAGGAGTAACTGTTTAAGAGGAATATGAGGGAAAACTTCATCAGTTGGAGGGCAGTGAGAGTGTGGAACAAACTTCCAGTGAAAGTGGTTGATGTGGATTCGATTACAACATTTACAAGGTTTGGTTAAGTACATGGATGGGAGATGCATGAATGGCTATGGTCCAGGTGCAGGTCGATGGGACTGGGCATAGTAGTTCAGTGTGGAGTAAATGGGCCAAAATGCTGTTTCAGTAAAGTAGTGACTTGCGTTTAATCGTCTTCAACTACTTCATCAGTGAATTTCCTTCAGGTATTCACTGATAATTAGTCAACATTCAGCTTCACTTTTAATTAATTAAATACTCAGCGCAGAAAGACCTGAGCAACTGAAGTACGAGCAGATAATTGGCAAATGGAATTCACAGCACACTCAAGACAATGATGGACTGCCTCATCCGGGGTTCGTTCAGATTTAGTTGGAGCACATCGAATTTGGTTTGCTCAAACACGAGGAAATCTGCAGATGCTGCAAATTCAAGCAACACACACAAAATGCTGCTGGAACGCAGCAGGCCAGGCAGCATCTATGGGGGGGAAGTACAGTCGATGTTTCAGGCCGAGACCCTTCGTCAGGCCTGCTGCATTCCACCGGCATTTTGTGCGTGTAATTTGGTTTGCTAACAGTTTAGTCTGTGAGACAAATAAATTTAGTCATTGTCACCCAGAAGGAGTCAATGGATACTCTTTCCTATAGAGGAAGATGTCAAGAGGACTGTTGCCAATTACATTAAAGAACTTTGTCAGATTATTCCTGAGCAGGACCTTTGGAATTGACTTCCGGGGTGGTCGTAAAGGCAGATACATTAGGGATATCTAAGAGACCCTTAGATAGTCGCATGGTTGAAAGAAAAATGAGCTATGTGGGAGGGAAGGGTTGGATTGATCTTAGAGTAGGTTATAACGTTGGCACAACATCGTGGGCCATAGAGCCTATACTGTGCTGTAATGTTCTATGTTCATCCACCATCCCAAACATTCACTTCCTTGGACACTGGTTCATTGTGCCTGCAGTGTGTGACACCTTGACCAAACTTCCTCAGCTCCCAAGAAGGGCAAGTGTATAAAAACACAACCTCCTGAAGATTCTCCTCCAAGTAGTGCAATAGCTTGATTTAGAAATATGTTACCAGTCCAGATCCGATTCACATTCAGATTTATTTATTACATGTACATTGAAACATAGAGTGAAATGTATCATGTGCATTGACAACCAACACAACCTAGAGATGTGCTGGATGCAGCCCTTAAATGTCACTCCACATTCCAGCACCAATAATGCATGCCCACAATGCTTGGCAGAACAACATGGAACATGACAAAACAGAATACAGCAAGCAGCAAATCAACAAAAACACCATCGTTTTTGTTCACCATCATTGGGTCTAAACCCCAACATCACTGAAGAACCACCTTCACCAGAAGGTCAGAAGCTCCCCAATATCTTCACAAAACATAGAAAGGAAATAATTGTTTTAAAAACCTTAAAAAACTGACTTTTACTTATTACAACACAAAATGAAACTCTTGAATCCATTGGTCCATGCCAGTCCCCAGCAGGTTCCTCCATCACTCGCCTATCCCTCTCTCTATTTATCTGTACCCCACATTTTATTCTCTCTCAATTTCCATTTTGATTCTTTTACCACTTCCCAGCACTGATGGATGATTCACTGTGTTCAATTAACCCTCCATTTTTGCAACGTAGGAGGATACTGATGTACATGTTGGCAACCCATTGAGTCACAGTTTGAACAGATAAACTATGGGATTCCCATTTGCAACCTACCATAAAGGAGCTAAATTAATCCTCTGCTTCACATAACTGCTGGCTGGTGGCGTAGTAGCAAAAACTCCTGAGTTCAAATCCAGCCGGCTCCCTTGCACGCTGTTCCATCTGAGTAAATCTGTTCAGCCTCGTAAAAATAAGAAAGCCTGCTAAAAAAAATGCCGTCACAACGGCATCCCGATGACTTCATTATTGGGTATTATAATTCCCCATTAACTCTCCAATCACTAATCACCAAACCCTTGTTTTTAACATTTTCGCCTCCACGTCATCTAGTCCTATAATGCCTCCAGATCACCCCTTTAACTTTCCTGTCTTGTGTAGCCCTGATATTGTTTGCACCACTAAGTTTCAAAGTTCAAGGATGCTCTCTATAAACCTCTTCACTCTAAATCATTTACGAAACTTCAGAAAAGATACTCTTCAACCAAAGGACGAACATCTTCATTGCAGTTCAATAACAAATTTTGATTTTACCCTGTGAAGCAATTGAGGGAAACATTACCACACCATTCTGGTTTATGTTCTGACCAGCAAGATCAAGCATTTTCAGAACATCATACAATTGATTTTCACACTGGGCTTTCCATCTGTAAAATCATTTCACAAATTAATTGGTAACCCTCACAAAGGGAGCCAAATACTTTAGTATGCAGCATTCTACTGTACATGAAGAATTCACGAATAGTTTGAAGTCCTAAGTTCAAAGTAAAATTATTACCTAAGTTCGTATATGACACCATATACTACTCTGATATTCATTTTCTTGTAGGAATTCACAGTAGAACAAAGAAATACAATAGACTCAATGAAAAACTACACACAAACTAATACTGGCAAGCAATCAATGCACAAAAGAAGACAAACTATGCAAATAAAAATAATAGTAATAAATAGATAAATAATACCAAGCTCACGATTTGTAGAGTCCTTGAAAGTTAGTTTATAGATTGTGGAATCAGTTCAGAGTTGAGAAGGGTGAAGTTATCTGCGCTAGTTCAGGTTTTAACCAGTAAGTTCCAGCATTTTTAGACATCATACAACTGATTTTCATACCGGCCTTTTCATCTGTATAATCATTTCACAGAATAATTGGTAACCCCCACAAAGGGAACCAATGGATTTAGTATGCAGCATTCCACACCAAGAATTCAAGTATAACACAATTGAAACCATCCTCTCAATCTTGGGAAAAGATCAAGTGATGAGAAACCACCTGACTGTAGTCTTTGAAATGCAAATACATCAAATCACAGATAGAAATGTAGATCATCCAGTCTCAGTCAGTTCTGGAGGCTTCAATAGTTATGAATTTTGGAAGTCCGTAGAATGCATCCTATATTAGTACAAGTTGTGTTTACCACTCATGGCTCAGCATGAAACTCTTGGCAAAATTCATCCAACTTTCTTTCCCTCGCTTCTGCTGTTTCATACCTCATTCACAGCTTCCTGTTTATACTTCTGTGATGCATCTCTTGCTACTTGATCTGCAGCACCACTAAATGGACGAGTCTTCTGCTTATATGCTCATATAGTCTGCCCTATTAAATATCTCTACCCTCCCACCTCAACAAAACTTTTATATCTGCTGTAAAACCATCAGTTTGAAATGTTAATTCGGAGACATTACCTGTTCTGCTCAGCATTTTCGTCATTTTCTGTGTTTATTTCAGATGTCTGGCATCTGCAGTATTTTGGTTTCATTTATTTATCACCTTTCATAAGCTGACATTGTGTTGCAGCCAAGAAAATTCTTTTGAAGGCTAATTACATTGCAATATAAAAACATTACGATACAGTGACTAAATAAGCTATTTTATCATTGCCAGTGGAAGGGTTGGTATGCATGATATCAGACAACCAAAGCACACATTACATTCAATTCCCTGTCTTGGGTAGTAATAAGAAGGCATACAGAGGAAAGGATCCAAGGGTGTGCTCAAAGCCTCCTGGGAATCTCTGCCCCATAACAATTAAAATGTCAAAGATGCACTGGGATCATATTGAGACCAAATTAGACCACAACATGGCTCTGTCTATGCAGAGGATGGAGCACACAAATGTACTCAGCCATTCAAGAGCCCTGCATGGCACTCTGTCTACAGTATATTCTGCATTCTGTTTGTCTTTAGGACCTCAATGTAATTAGGTATGCCGTGACCTATCTTGGTGTCACACAAAACAAAAGCAGATGTGGGGTACAAGAAAATAAGGGGAGAGAAAGGGGACTGATGAGTTAATGAATTAACTAGTCTCCTTCTGTTGTACTAACTAAGAAAAAATGTACATTTACTTATTCTTCATATTTGCATGAACAGGTTTGGGAAACAATTATTGCCCATCTGTGTTTTAGTGAGGCTGATGGGAAACAAGATTTCTGAAATTACTCCAGACCTTCTGGTGAATGAGCTTTCACAACGATGCTGGGATTTAAACCCAGTGGTGAGGAGGATGTGGAAAATATTTCCAAATCAAGGCATTTTGCTACTTGGAGGAGAATGCAAGATGTTCCCACATTGGCTTCATGAACCACCTCTTGGGGGAAAGGATTACTCAGGAGACTAAAGATCTTTTTGGAATACTACTGCATAATCCTTACTGGCCACCTAACAGAGCAGATTGACTTTGATTTAACAACGCTGACAATGTATTGATGTCTCAGGTTAAATTATTGATAAATAATTCAGTCTGAGCAGCTAGTGTCTCACCTCTTGACACCCATAACTTTTCCATCATTTGCAAGGCACAATTCAGGAGCATCCTGAAATCACCCAGACTCGCTGCCAGAACTGCAACTTCTTTACCTTTCCCACTCACCTGGCTTCACCGATCACCTTCCAGCTTGTCCTCCTCCTCCTTCCCCCACCTTTTTATTCAGTCATCTCCGCACCCCAACTTCTTTTCCAGTCCTGATGAAAAGTCTCGGCCCAAAACATCGACTGTTTATTGATACTGCCTAACCTGTTGAGTTCCTCTTTGTGTGTGTGTTGCTTTGGATTTCCAGCATCTGCAGAATCCCCTGTGTTTAGATTTCTTTCTTGCCTGAGTGAATGCAGCTCCAATAAACCTTGAGCTCAGCACCAACCAGGACAATTAAAAGCAAAGTGCTAGGAATTGGCAGCAGAGTAAGGGAACGAGACCTGATTCTCTTTCTGCAGATGCTGCCTGACCTGTTGAGTATTTCCAGTTCTGCAGGATCTGCATTACATTTTGATTTTCAGTTGACATCCAGCACAAAGCAACTTCTTATTTCTTACACCATCCTCATTTTGTTATTCAGTAAGACACAAGAGCTGAAGGGCTCATGCTGTGCTGGCCGTGTTCTTTGTTTTAAGAGAATGCAAATGCTAGAATCTGGGGCAACAAACAATCTGTTGGAAGAACTTAGCAAGTCAAGCAGCATCTGCTGGACAGAAGAAGGAATTGTTGATGTTTCAGGTCAAAACCCTACATCAGTGCTGAGAGTGCAGAGGGAAGATAGGCAGTATAAATAGGAGATGGATAATGGAGAGACAAGCGTCCAAAGTGATTGGGGGAATGAGCAGGGCATTTGTGCCAGGTAGGGAGGGGAAGAATGCTGCAGAGTTGTGTGACTGTAGCATGTAATGGAGGCAGACAAAGAATAAAAAAAAGGGGGACAGATTGAATGAGGTGGGGAGGAAGGTTGAAGATAGCTGCTGGAGGAAGATACGCTGGAGCAGAGCTGGACTCATGGAACTAAAAGGATGAGTATGGGAACCTTTAGGGGAAAGTTCAAAGGCAGGTGCAACCAGAATCAGATAGGGAGGCTCGAGCCTGTGGTCAAACCGATGGATGGAACTAGGAACAGGAGGAGAATGAATAATTGTGATGGAGGGCTGGAGAGGGAGGGTGGGCAGGGGGACAAAAAGGAAGGCTGGAAGAGGATTGGAACCAATGAATGGGGCTGGGGAGAGAAGGGGCAAAATCTACTGGAGGGGAGATTACCTAAAGGTGAAAACTTTCCACCACTCCTTTTCAGCGATTCATGCCCATTCCCTCCATTATCAGGACACGGTGACGACAGTGTGTACGGACAACAAAGTATCCTGCTTTTACTTGTCCAGGGCCTTTATAACCTCGTCCATTACACATCCTGCGTGTGTGACAGGTGATTTCAAATCCCAAACACTGCAAATCCGAAACAATAAATACTGAAAATACTCATTAGGTCAGGCAGTGTTCGTGGAGAAAGAAAGACATTTTATGTTTCATCGGATAAGGATGAAATAAAGATCAGATATTAGAAATGGATGGAATCATAGAGTAATACAGCATATAAACGGGTCCTTCTCAACTCATCCATGCTAATTAAGCTGGTCCCATTTGCCCACATTTGGCCTGTATCCCTCTGAATGTTTGTTGGCCATGTCTAAGTGTGGTTTAAATACTGCACCAACCTCAACACTTCCTCTGGCAGCTCATTCCATATACTGATCACTTCCTGAGCGCAAAAGTTGCTTCTCAGGTTCCTATTAAGTCTCTCCCCTGTCACATTAAACCAATGCTGTCTAGCTCTTGATTCTTCAACTTTGGGGAAAAGACTGTGCGTGTTAACTTTATCTATGACCCTCATGATTTTGTACACCTCTGAGAGACAACTCTTCATTGTCCTACCCTCCAGGGAATAAAGTCCCAACTTGCTAATCCTCTTTCCATAACTCAGTCCCTCAAGTCCCAAAAACATCCTTGTAAATCTCCTCTGCGCTCTTTCCACTTTGTTAGCATCTTTATCTTATCGTGGTCTTTTAACGTCACAGTGTCTTTACCGAGAACCCATCCCAATAACACTGTGAGAGAAACTTTATAGAAGGACTGTAGTTGTTAAAGCAAGTGTTAAAGAATTCACCATCACCTTGTCAAGGACATCTGGGGGAATGGGGATGTGAGTCTGCAGGAGAATCTGCAGAAGAGACTCAACAGGATGTTGGTTGGATTGGAACATTTCTGTTAGAAAGTGAGACTGGATAGGCTGAATTTCTCTAGAGAAGAGGAGGTTGAGGGGTGGCACGATAAAAAGGTGTACAAAATTATGAGGAGGAAATCAATGGGGTAGATATTCAGAATATTCTCCCCGTGGTGGAAGTGTCTAGATAAGAGGGCATGGATTTAAGAAGGAGGTAAGGGGTTCAGTGGGGATCTAGGGTAGGGAGGAGTTTTTCACAGAGAGAGTGGTTGCAACAGGGAACGTCCTGCCTAAGGAGATGGTGGAGGCAGGTAACCTCAAAACATTTAGGAAGCAGAGTAACACACACTAAATGCTGGAGAAATTCAGCGGGTCAGGCAGCATTTATGGAGAGGAATAAAGATTGGATGATTTGGGCTGACACTTCATCAGGACTGCAGAATCTCTTGTGTTTGCATTTAGGAAGCATTTGGATAACCACTTGAATCATAATGGCATTGAAGGCCATGGACAAATTATAGGTGAATGGGATGAGTATAGATAAGCACAATGGTCAGCATGGAACTATTGGGCCGAATGCCCTATTTGCATGCTGTATGATTCTAATAAATACTGATACAGTATTTTGTCACATTCTCAAAAGTGAATACATAATAAAATTGTGTTAGAAACAAATTGAATATGCAAATATGAATAATATTGTAATGGTCTCCCTGCTCCCCATTAATTTTCAGAAAGGCTGTAGTCTGTACCACATCATCTTGATGGGGCGATAGTTGATCTCCCTCCCACTGTTGCTAGGGTGAAGCATCTGTCACTGTGTGATGGTCACCACGGGAGACAGAAGTAAAATGCCAGCAGTGGCAAGGCACACTCCAATGGCTAGTTGAATTGAACACTTTTTCCTCACACATCGTGTGCATCAGAGTGGTTTCAACTGGATAATTGACAGTGTGTTAGATGAGACTGGCAATGGTCCTTATCATGTGGAGGCAAACACAATTGGCACACACTCTGTGGGCTCCGAGGGAGACAGAAGATTGAACAGGGAAGTACAATACGTGGCAATGTTGTTATTCCAGCTCTTGGGCTGACTGCTTGCTGATCCAGTAAAGTCACTGAGCTATGCTTAAATGGCTTTATGTTCTCCAGTATTCAGAAGGAGTCATATAGGCTTTACATGGAAGAAAATGATCATATTGCAGCTCATGATCTGTTCTGTTAGTATTTTAATTTTTAAGGGAAAATGGCACTTTATAGGTTATTGATTTAATTAGAAAGTACTAACATTTACAATTGATTACAAATGGAATCCTGATCTCTCAATCACTCTTCTCTCTCTTCAGGGTACTAATAAATACAAGCTTCTCATCTTCTTTTCATTTAGAAGAACTAAATAAAAATGCATCTAAAAAACAAAATGTGAGTAGACCAAATTAGTAGTGCCAAATGCTTGGCTTTAATGAGTGCCTTAATGGAGCAGACGGAGATGGAGGGAAAGAGTGAACTTCACTGTTCAAAGTCCATATTGCTAGGTACTCACCCAGTCACACTCTGAGCATAGGCACCTAACAGGAGGCTGTAATAAAGTGGTTAAAACAAATTATAGTCATGTAAGATGTCAGAACCGGAGATGCTCTGAGATCCTAGTTTGTTGAAGAGTTTGTGAAAACTGGCTAAACTGCAGGGGTGTCAAACTCATTTTAGGTCACGGGCCGGATTGAGCAAAATGCAGCTTCATGCGGGCCGGAACAGTCGGACGCGTGCGAACGCAGCTTTCGTTGCCTCCGTTTTTTCAGCCTGCTCTCATGCGTCTCAGTCTCTGCTATAACTACAAAGTGTTTCACTTTACAAATTCCATTTCTTATGAAGAAGACTGCCGAATAAACACTAA
Source organism: Hemitrygon akajei (assembly GCF_048418815.1). Taxonomy (NCBI): domain Eukaryota; kingdom Metazoa; phylum Chordata; class Chondrichthyes; order Myliobatiformes; family Dasyatidae; genus Hemitrygon; species Hemitrygon akajei. The sequence continues at coordinate 28,337,358 of NC_133144.1, forward strand.
AAACCCTGAAAACCTGGTACCTGAATAAACTCAGCATTAGCCATATCATACGCCATAGGCGCTTCGATTACTGGGGCCAGCTTTAATAGTAATTAGATATTATCTCGCGGGCCAAAGATAATTCCACCGCGGGCTGGATTTGGCCCACGGGCCTTGAGTTTGACATATATGGGCTAAAGAAATTGGGGGTTTATTTTCTTTGGAGTTTACAGTAGATAGTTGAGGGGTGAACCTTAAAAGGACCTTAGGTGGCATGACAGGAGCAATATTCTCACTGGTGTGAAAATTTCATATGGGGGCACAGTAATAAAATTAAGGCAAGTCACTTCACATTTGAAAACAGTATAGCCAGGTTGGGTCTTCTTTTGACTGAACGTGATACATCTCTGGAATTTTCTACCATCAATGCTTGCAGAGATGAGATCAAAAAGAAGAAGTGGATAAATTTTCGAAAGACTAGTGAACTGATTTCTGTGGGGATCTAACAGAGGAGAGGAGAGAGTGCCTGGGGCAGGTCAGTTATAATCATGCCCCATGGAGGGGCAGGCTTGAGAGGCTGTGTGGCCTATACTTGCTTCTACTTTCTTTATGTTCTTGTGTATAACAGGAATTAGGTTGTGGTGAGCTGAGTAAATGAGAATTATGTAAAGTGTCAATAGCAAGTGGAAAACAAGGAGATAATAGCATACAGACAACAGTTCTGGATGACTAAAACTACGTTGGGAGATCAGGCCATAACTCCAGACTGACCCTATAGAGTCATGGATGTGGGTCTTAGGAACAACTGAGCTGTTGCAGGGACAGACATTGGTAAAAATATTGCTGATGGAGCAGGGCAGTATGGAAACACTCACATATCCCTGTATCCAGGCCGTGGTCACTTTGGGATCAAAGTTCTTCCTGCAGCTATCCAAAGCAGCGATGGCTCGCCCATTAGTTTAAAAAATCCAAAATGGATGTGCACGCTTTAACTACCGATGGAGGTCTCTTTTCATTCCAGCAGTGAGGAACTTGTGTTAAGATGCCGTGGGCACTGGAAGGTTCAAATAAAGACAGAGAATAGCAGAATGTCTCAGCAGGTCAGGTATCATCTGTGGTGAAAGGAATAAAATCAGCATTTCAGGATGTTGGCCTTCTGACAGATTCAGAAACAGCCTCACCAGGATGATTACTGCAAAAGTCTCTGCAGATGCTGAAAACCTTGAGCAACATTTATCTTCTGGGAAAGGTCTGAGCTGTACAAAAAGTGTGGGTTACACCTGAACATGAGGGGGGGAGCAATATCTTTGTGGGCAGGTGTGCTAGTGCTTTTGGGGAGGGCTTAAAATACCTCGACAGAGGGATGGGAACTGGAATGATAGGGCTGAGGATGGGGCAGTTGGTATACACGTTACTGCAGTGTGTAGTGAGTGTGAGGAAGGACAGGCAGATGATAGGGCAAAATTGCAGTCAGTCGAATGAGTTGAAGTGTAACATGGGGGCAAAATCCAAAAGGGTGATGAAAACGGTACAGAAGATGTTATATTTGAATGAACACAGTATACAGAAATCTTGTTGCATAATTAGAAATGGGCAAGTATGATGTTGTAGGCATCACTAAATCATGGTTCAAGAAGATCATAGATGGGGGCTTAATATCCAAGCATACACCTTGTATTGAAAGGGCAGGCAGGTAGGCAGAGAGAGTGAGGAGCTTTTGGTAATAAATGAAATCAATTCCTTAGAAAGAGGTGACATAAGATTGGAAGATATAGAATCACTTTGGGCAAAGACCCTTATGGTAGCTATATACAGGCACCAGGATGTGTGATATACATTTCAACAGAAATAGAAAAGGCATGTCATAGGGAATGCTACGCAAGTTGTGGGGGAGTTTCAATGTGCAGGTAGATTAGAAAAATCAGGTTGGTGCTGGATCCCAAGAAGGGGAAGTTGTCAAATGCCTATGAGCTGGTTTTTAGAGCAGCTTGTGGTTGATCTCACTAGGGGAAAGGCAGTTCTGGATTGGATGTTGAGTAATGAACCAGATTTGATTAAGGAGTTTAAGGTAAAGGAACACTTAGGAGATACTGATCATAATATGAAAGAATTCACCCTGCAGTTTGAGAGAGAGAAGATAAAGTCCGATGCATCAATACTACAGTGGAGTAAAGGGAATTACAGATGCACGAGTGAGGAGTTGGCCATCTTGGATTGGAAGGGGACACTAGCTGGGATAACAGCAGGACAGCAACAGCTGAAATTTCTGGGAGTAATTCAGAAGGTGCAGGATAAATACATCCCAAAGGTGAAGAAGCATTCAAAAGGGAGGATGAGGTAACTGTGGCAAATGAGGCAAGTGAAAGACTGCATAAAAGCAAAAGAGAGGGCATATAGTATAACAAAAATTAATGGGAAGTTAGAGGATTGGGAAGCTTTTAAAAACCAACAGAAGGCAACTCATAAAAAATGAGCTGAATTGAATTGACTTTATTTCTTACATTCTTCAAATACATGAGGAGTAAAACTTTACGTTTTGTCTCTGTCTAAATGTGCAATGTACAATCATAGTAATTTATAATAAATAGAAAAGTCAATGTAACATACAAATACATTCAGATCAGGGTGAGTTAATCAGTCTGACGGCCTAATGGAAGAAGCTGTCTCAGAGCCTGTTGGTCCTGCTTTTATGATGTGGTACCATTTTCTGGATTGTAGCAGCTGGAGTAGATTGTGGTTGGGGTGACTCGGGTCCCCAATGATCCTACGGGCCCTTTTCTTACACCTGTCCTTGTAAATGTCCTGAATCATGGGAAGTTCATAACTACAGATGCACTGGGCTGTCCGCACCACTCTCTGCAGAGTCCTGCGATTGAGGGAAATACAGTTCCCATACCAGGCAGTGATGCAGCCAGTCAGAATGCTCTCAATTGTTCCCCTGTAGAAAGTTCTTAGGATTTGGGGGCCCATACCAAACTTCCTCAACCATCTGAGGTGAAAGAGGCGCTATTGTGCCTTTTTCACCACACTGCTGGTATGTACAGACTGCGGGAGGTCCTCGGTGATGTGGATGTTGAGGAACTTAAAGCTGTTTACCCTCTCAACCCTAGATCCATTAATGTCAATAGCGGTTAGCCCATCTCCATTTCTCCTGTAATCCACAACTAGCTCCTTTGTTTTTGTGACACTGAGGGAGAAGTTGTTTTCTTGACACCACTGTGTCAGAGAGATGACTTCTTCCCTGTAGGCCTCTTCATTATTATCTGAGATTAGGCCAATCAATGTAGTGTTTTTGGCAAATTTAATTAGCAGATTAGAGTTATGCGTGGCAACACAGTCTTGGGTATGTAGGGAGTAAAGGAGGGGACTTAGTACACAGCCCTGAGGGGAGAAAAGTTGAAGTATGAAGGTAAGCTAAACAGTAATATCAAAAGGATACCAAAATATTTTTCAGATAGATAAAGAGTAAAATAGAGATGAGATATTGGACCACTGGAAGATAACACTAGAAAGGTAGACGTGGGGGACAAAGAAATAGTGCATAAACTTAACAATTATTTTACATCAGTCTTCACTGAGAAAGACAATAGAAGTATGCCAGAAAGTTGAAAGTGTTAGCGAGCAGAAGTGAGTGTTATTGCTATTACTAAGGAGAATGTGCTTGGGAAGATGAAAGGTCTGAAGGTAAATAAGTCATCTGGAACAGATGGGCTACACCCCAGGGTTCTGAAAAAGATTGTGGAGGCGTTAGCAATGATCTTTCAAGAATCTCTAGATTCTGGAATGGTTCTGGAGGACTGGAAAAGTAAAAATGTCGCACCACTCTTTGAGAAGGGAGGAAGGCAGAAGAGGAAAAAAATTATAGGCCAGTTAGCCTGATGTTAATGTTCATTATTAAGGATGAAGTGTTGGGATACTTAAAGTATGAAAAAGAAAGCCTTTAACTCCGAGTGGAGCCATCGGAATGCCGTCATGATGACGTTTTTTTTTAAGCAGGCTTTCTTATTTTTATGAGGCTGAGTTGCTCAACTCAACATGGATGGAAATTGTGCAAGGGAGCTGGCTGGATTCGAACTCGGGAGCCTCCACTCCGAAGTCCAGCGTTGATGCTACTACACCACCAGTTGGCTATTGGGATACCTAGAGGCATAATAAAGTAGGTCAAAGTCAGTACGTTTTCCTTAAGGGGAAATTTTGCCTGTGAGAATTCTTAGAGGAAATGACAGGTAGGATGGACAAAGGAGAATTAGTGGATGTTATTTACTTGTACTTTCAGAATGTCTTTGACAAGCAGCCACGTATGAGGTTGCATAACAAGATAAGAGTGCATTGTATTCCAGGAGAGATATTACCATGGATAGAAGATTGGCTGACTGGCAAGAGGCAAATAATGAGAATAAAGGAAGCTTTTTCTGCCATTGACTAGTAGTATTCCATTGGGGTCAGTATTGGGACCGCTTTTTTCACATTATATGTCAACAATTTGGATGATGAAATTGATGGCTTTGTGGTCAGGTTTTCAGAAGATGCAAAGATAGGTGGAGGGGCAGGTAGTGTTGAGGAAGCTGGGAGTCTGCAGAAGGATTTGGACATATTGGGAAAATAGGCAAATAAGTGGCAGATAGAATATAGTGTAGGAATAAGTATGGTCAGACACCTTGATAGAAGTAACAGAGGTGTAGACTACTTTCTAAACAGGGAGAAAATTCAAAAATTAGAATTGCAAAGGGATTTGGGAGTCTTTGTGCAGGATTCCTTAAAGTTAACTTGCAGCTTGAATTGGAGGGCAAGAATATAAGAGCAAGCTTGTAATGCTGAGGCTTTATAAGGTATTGCTCAGTCTGTACTTGGAGTATTGCACACAGTTCTGGGGCCCTTATCTAAGAACAGATATGCTGGCATTGGGGAGGTTCAGAGGAGATTCATGAGAATGATTCCTGGAATAAAAGAGTTAACATGTGATTGATGGCTCTGAACCTGTACTCACTGGAGTTTAGAAGAATGAGGGAGGTCTCATTGAAAACTACCAAATATTGAAAGGCCTAGATAGAGTGGCCGTGGAGAGGATGTTTCCTATAGTGGGGGAGTCTAACTTGAGAAAGCACAGCCTCAGAATAGAAGGACATCTATTTTGAACAGATATGAGGAGGAATTTATTTAGCCAGAGAGTGGTGAATCTGTAGAATTCATTGCCACAGGTGGCTGTGAAGCCAATCTTTGAGTATATTTAAAGTGGATGTTTATAGGTTCTTGGTTAGTTAGGTCATCGAAGGTTACGGGGAGAAGGCAGGAGAATGGATTTGAGAAGGATTACAAATCAGCCATGATGGAATGATGAACACACACAACCTTTCAGCTCCTATATCTTACGATCTATGGTCTAAAATACTTGGGGAACTCAGCAGGTCAGTCAGCATCTATGGAAGGAAAAAAAATCTGTTGACATTTCAGGCTAAGATTCTTTATCAGCCCTGATGAAAGGTCTCAGCCTGAAATATTGAATACTTATTCCCTTCCATTGGTGATGCCAAACCTCCAGCATTTTGTGTGTATTCATCGGGATGATCGGCTGTGACAGCTTTGGAATTGAAATCATTCATTTCAAACAGGTTAACAGACATGTGAGATGAAAAATTCTAGTCTGTCTGCATTTTCCATGAGCTTGATAATACTTGAAGCCTTTGATATTTTCTTTTTGGATTTTCTTGCTTGCTTTACTCAGCTGTTCAGCTTTTCATCCTTGTGCACGTTATAACAGTTGGCATTAATGATATTTTATTTACTGCTTCCCTCTGAAATGTTAAGCCATGTTCCATAAGTCCATTGCTTATCAGGGTGTGGGCAAAGCTGAGCTCTCGTGGGCTTATCAAACAATCAGATTTTTTTTCTATTTATTCACTTGATGGGATCAATAAAACCCTCCTTTTATAGCCTGTCCCTTATTACCCTAGAGGAGGATGTGGTGAACTGCCTTCTTAAACAGCAGTAGTTCTATATTGAAGGCTTTCCTACAGTATTATTAGATAGGGATCCAAGATTAGATTTAGCCTCAGCGTAACAGCAGTACACAGAAAATCAGGATGGTGAGCGATTTGGAGGGGAACCCTTTGGGAAGTGGTGTTGCTACTGCTCTTGGAATTGGTTTTGGTTTATGATTGTCACATGCACCCAGGTACAGTGAAAAGCTTGTTATGCATGCTGTTTACACAGATCAAGCCATTACAGATTGCATTGAGGTAGAATAGGATAAAACAATAACAGTGCAGAACAAAGTGTAAAATTAACCAAAAAGGTGCAATTCATAATGAAATAGATTACAGGGTCAAGAGTCCATCATATTGTACAAGAAGCTGGGATAAATGCTGTCCTTGAACATGGTGTTTTCAGGCTTTTGTATCTTCTGACTGATGGGAGAGGGGAATTTATGGGTCAATTTAAGACAGAGTGCCCAGAGTGGAAGGAGTCTTTGATTATGCTGTCTGGTTTACTGAGGCAGTGAGAAGTATACACAGAGTCTGAGGGGAGGCTGGTTCCTGTGATATGCTGACTGTGTTCACAACTCTCTACAGTTTCCTGCAGTTACATGCCAAGCCTTTAAGCATCTAGACATGAGGATATCTATGGTGCATTGATAAAAAATACGTAAGAGTCATTGGGAATATGCAGAAAATCTTTAGCATCCAGAGGAAGTAGAGGCATTGGTGAGCTTTCTTGGCTGTAACATCAACATGGTTGGACCAGGACAGGCAATTGTTGATGGCACAGCCTCAGGATAGAGGGGCACCCTTTCAAAACAGAGATGCAGGGGATCTTCTTTAGCCAAAGGGTGGTGAATTTGTGAAATTCATTGCCACATGCAGCTGTGGAAGCCAGGTTATTGGGTGTATTTAAGGCAGAGAGTGATAGGTTCTTGATTGGATATGGCCTCAAAGGTTATGGGGAGAAGGCCAGGAACTGGTGTTGAGAAGGAGATAGAAAAAAAGGATCAGCCATGATTGAATGGTGGAGCAGACTCGAGGGGCCAAATGGCCTAATTCTGCTCCTGTGTTTTATGGTCTTATGTTCACACCTAGGGACTTGAAGCTCTCAACCCTCCTAATGTCAACGCATTGATGTAAACATGAACATGTGCAACAACTCCTTTCTACCCCTCTCAACCATCAGGCTCTTGAACAAAAGGGGAAAGCTACATTCATTCTACATCTGGTGCTCCCACAACCGATGGTCTCACTTTAAGGACTCTTCATCTTGTTACTTCATGCTCGTTATTTATTGCTGTGTATTTATATCCGTGTTTGCAGTTTGTTGTCCATTGATCCTGTTTACAGTTACTGTTCTATAGATTTGCTAAGTAAGCCTGCAGAAGAAGAATGTCAGTGCTGCATGTGGTGACATGTATGTACTCCGATAATAAATTTTCCTTTGCAAACACGAGGATATCTGCAGATGCTGGAAATTCAAGCAGCACACACAAAATGCTGCTGGAACGCAGCAGGCCAGGCAGCATCTATAGGAAGAAGTACAGCCGACGTCCTGACGAAGGGTCTCGGCCCGAAACGTCGACTGTACTTCTTCCTATAGATGCTGCCCGGCCTGCTGCGTTCCAGCAGCATTTTTTGTGTGTTACTTTGACTTTGACTACTTTCATGGTGAAGACCACAAGTTTGGGAGCTGCTAATAGAGTTATACAGCCAAGTAACTGGAGTGCACTTTGCATATGATCTACTCTTTTGCTACTGGTTTATGGTAGTGCAGGAAACAAATATTTAGGATTATAGGTAGGGTAGCACTTGAGTGGATTTTTTTCTATTGGATGGGGTTGAGCTTCTTGAGTGTCCGTGGTGCTGTAACAGTTCAGAAAGCAGAGGATTTTTACCTCTTAATATTCAGTGTCCTTTTAACCATCTTCAAGGCATGAATTGGTGTTACCCCATTGTTTGAGATGTGGGGGAAATGCACAATGTGCAGACAAACAGCACCCGAGATCAGGAGCTGTGAGGTGGTAGCACCAATTGCAGCAATCTTTTCATTTAGGATTAGTCACGGTAGAGCCTGACACTCCCTCACAAGTTACAGAGGCACGATAATTCCAGAGGAATGGGAGGACAATTGGTCAGGACAGGTGTAATGTTGAAAGTAGAGGAAGCCAATTACAGTGCTGTCAGGAATATTCTTGATACAAAGGCTGGTAGAAGTCTGGATTTCCATTCCTTCTTCCCTCTGCCCCAATTTAACAAAAATCATATTTGTGGCTTAGAAAAAAAGGAGGTATTGGAAAAGACCAGCAGGACAGAGAGCTTCTGAGGAGAGAGGAGTAAAGGTTATTACTTCAAATCAGTGACCTGTCATTAGAATTTTATTCAAGTTTCCAGCAGCAATATTAATTTGTTTTGGATATATAAATGTTTGTCAGGCAAGATTTGGTGAAACAATGGTCTGATAGAGATCAGATCACATTGAAGACTAGAAGAGACTCAAGAGGCCGAATAACCTTTTCCAACCTGTTTGTGTCTGGGTACATAATGGCTTCATGACTTCACTGTGTCTCAAAAGTGATTTTAATAAAGAAGGTGCACAGGAAGTACACAGTAAGATCCCATAACCATGATGCAATAATTACTAGAGGCAATAATTCATAAAACAAGAAAAAGGACCTTCAGGCCACTATATTGTGCCTCACTAATTCACATAATGATGCCGAACTGAACAAATCCCTCTGCCTTCATATGGTCCATATCCCTCCATTCTCTGCATATTCATGTGCCTGTCTATGAAAATCTTAAATGTCCCAATTGCCTTTGCCTCCATAACCATCCCTGACACCTCATTCCAACTATCCATCACTCTGTGTAAAAAAAACTTATCTCACACAGTTCCTTTGAACTTCCCCGCTTGCAACTGAAGTGCATGATGATCTATTTCTACCCTTGGAGAAAAATACTGGCTGTCCATTCTATCTTTGCCTCTTTACTGAGCAGAATGACAACATGCATGGTCTCAACAGTAAAGCTTCTGTTAGTCACCTGAGGGATGGGGGACGAATGTTAGCCAGGATGCATCCTTTTTCAATCTTCTTTGCTATATTGCCTTCTGTCACTTGCATCCACCTAACCTAACAGAAAGAACCTTGGTTTATCATCGCAGCAGGAAGGTCAGTACGTCTGACAGTGCAGAACCTCACTGCACTGGAGAAAAGAAACAACTCTACATGCTAAATTACACTCAGTGGCCACTTTATTAGGTACCTCCTGTATGTGATACAGTGACACTGAGATCATTTTTGTCATCCTCTGCTGCTGTGGCTCGTCCACTTCAAGAGACGACATGCTGTTCATCCAGAGGTACTCTTCTGCACAGCACTGTTCTGATGCATGGTTATTTGAGTTACTGTCACTTTCCCGCCTGCTCGAACCAATCTGGACATTCTCCTCTGACCTCTCTCATTGATAAAGGCATTTTCACCCACAGAGCTGCTGCTCACTGAATGCTTTTGTTTGTTTCTCACACCAATCTCTGAAAAGCTCGAGACGTAGTTATGTGTGAAAATCCCGAGAGATCAACAGCTTCTGTGATAATCAAACCACCCCGTCTGCCGCCAACAATCATTCCACAGTCAAAGTCACTTAGATCACATCTCTTCCCCGTTCTGATGTTTGGCCTGGATAACAACTGAACCTCTTGACCTTGTCTGCTGCCTTTATGCATCGAGTTGCACAGTTGCACCTGATTGATTGATCAGATATTTGCATTATTGAGCAGGTATACAGGTAAACCTAATAATGTGGCCACTGTGTGTATATCCCAGCTACGAAAGCTTGAACGATATGAAGGAGGTGAGTTGGTAACCAACTGTGAGATATTAGATTCGTACATGTTTGCGCATTCAAATGAAATTCCTTTGCTATTTTACTGCTAATTAACTGAGGATGGAATTTAAAATAGGTGCATTATCATATTATGCACTGATTGATTCTGACCTTAAAGACTAGTAAGGTTAAGGTGAAGATGGGAAATATAAGTGGAGGACAAATGAACTGGTGACTAATACAAGTCATGCATTTGAGACCATTGCGTATTATCTTTCTGCTCAGGAGTTCACAGCTGACACTATGATAATCACAGCCCCCAAAATATAAATGCCAGTCTATTGATGTTGAAGTCTCTGCTACCTGCAGCAGATCTGCACAAAACCTGAGTTGGGAATTCTCCTGAAAAGACTTCAACAATACTTGGGGGACAGATTGAAGATGAACCTTTATCAGCGGTGATCCATTTTGGATTCAGGCAGGTATCGGGTATGGTTGGAAGTTAGTCAGCCAGTTGAGAAGGGAGGAGCAGTCACCACAGGAAGAGAAGGCAGTGCCCTTCTGATGAGCGTCACTTCTCTCTTGAAGAATCCTTGTGATTGGCTGCAGTTGGATGCTGCTCAGAGACTCACCAAAAGCAGCAACACTTGCAGCTGTCACTTGGACAATGAAAGATTTATTTAGCACATTTTTTATCCTAAATTCATACCAAACGTGTGATATAGTCATTGAAGTCCCTTTGATCTATAGGAAATGATTGCAGCAATCTCCCACATCGAGATGACAGTGACCATAACATCCTTCCGTAGGTACATCTTATTATGGATATGGGAAGAATGTTGCTTTCCTTCTTGAAAATAATGACAGGTTAAGTTTATATCCTTTAATGAGGCCATGGCTTCAGATCTGCTGCATTCCCTCAATAGATCTTCGAACTTGTGCTTAAGCCTTTAGACTTGAAGCCAGCACAGCTACCAAATGAGCCATGGGAGAAATGAGCTTAGATCTTGTGCCTAAGTCTCGAGATTGAGTCTACCATCTGAGGCATGGCTGGGAGAAATGCCATGCCATGTTCATTTAAAGAAAGAGGGCATTTAAGAGTGCAATTTTTTGGGGACAGCATACTGCTGAATATGTACATGAAAATCCTTCCAGTGACACTTCTTTTTAACTCTTCTATGTACATATATCAAATTGGTGAATTGCAAGGGAGAGTTTGGGTGAGCCAACTTCTTCAAGCTCTGCAATCATTGTAAGAAAGATAACAGTTGCTGGAGATACTCAAGAAGTTAGGCAGCATTTGTGGAGAGAAGGGAGAGAGGGAGAGGAGAGAGACAGAGAGAGAGAAGAGAGAGAATGTGATAAAGTGCAAAATAAACATAAAAGAAAGGGAGAAGAGAGTAGCAGGATGTGAGTGCATGAAAGAGATAAAGTAATAGAGAGAGAAGAGAAACAGAGAGGGAATTAACAATTCAGGCTGTCCACCTTTCTTCGGTTCTGTGAATAGTAGAATCAGCAATCAGATGAACTCACCAGGGACCCGCAGTGGCAGCAATAAATTTCTTAGCGGGGCAGCTGCATCTCGAATGTTTCTGATTTAATTCATCTGTATGATTGTGCCAGTCGTCTTCTTATTAATACAGAAGAAGGTGGCCCTTCATAGCTTATGTTCATCCTGCCAGGGTTTTGCTGCAGGTGTTCCTGCTGGGGCTTCCTGAGCTATTGTTTCAACGCACTGCTGCAGCATCTACCACTGCTACAGCATCGGAGCCCTGCCAGCAACATCTTTCAGTTTGCCCACTTTCGAAATGTGGGGTGGGGAAGGGGGCATGATGAGGGAATTTACACCTTGAAGAGACCAGCTCAAGCTCTGTATCGTGCACATCGGCGGAAAGATCTTTGACTTTGATGGACAGGCACAAGAAGAGGTTCTTTCATGTCCATCAGGTCAAGTTTATTGTCATTTAACTATATACCGCCAAACGAGACATCATTTCTCCAGACCAGGGTGTAAAGTATAGTGGCACATATAGCACAGAATATCTTAGGAAAGCAAGAATTAAATCTACAAACAAATTATGTAGAAATCAACAAAATAAAGTGCATAAATTAAATATTGTAGGGTACAGTACAAATTATCTGGTGACACTTTGAATGCGATGAGGCAGGGAGTTCAGAAACTTAATGGCCTGAGGGAAGAAGCTGTTTCCATCTTGACTATTCTTGTCTTTATGCATTGGAGTCTCCTGCCTGATGGTAGAAAGTCAAAGAGGATGCTGGATGGATGGGTGGAACTACTTGATAATACTAAGGGCCCTGCATACTTTGCACTCCTGATAAATGTCCCTGATGGACGGTAGGGAGATCCCTAAGATCTTCTTGCCCATTGTCACAGTCCACTATGTAGGCACTTCCAGCACGATGCTTGGCTGCTCCCATGCCAGGTGAAGATGAAGCTTGTCAGGATGCTCTCATTGCTGGTCCTGTAAAATTCAGTCCGGATGGGGCAGGGGGAGCCTCGCTTGCCTCAATCTCCTCAGGAAGTGGAAGTGCTGCTGTATCTTCCTTTTCAGGGATGTAGTTTTGAGGGTCCAGATGAGGTTGTCCGTGACGTGAACTCCCAGGATCTTTTTGTTTGGTTTTTGGAATATTTTGGTTTATTTTGTCAGAAGGAGAGATTGGAGAGGCTGAAGTCATAAGAGATTGCAGATGCTTGAATCTGCAACAACCAATCTGGTGGAGGAACGCAATTGGTCAAACAGTACCTGCGGGGAGGAAGGGTTTGTTGATTAAACAGGGTTTTGACCTGCTGTTGCTTGACCCGCTAAATTCCTCTAACAGATTGTTTGGATAGGTGGGGTTTGTTTCCACTGGGGCGAAGGAGGCTGAAGGGTGACTAAAGTAAACAAAGTTATGACTGGAGAATCGATAGTAAGACTCTCTTTCTCATGGTGGGATATACAGCCCAGACACCACAGTTTGGTCCAAAGAATTAATGCCAGTATTCCTGCTGCATTTAACCCTGCTCCCATTTTTGGTATTTTAGAGAGGAGACTCATCAGGATGTGGACTGGATGAGAGAGCTTGTCATGAGAATAGGTTGAGTAAGCTAGAGCTTTTTTTCTTTTGAACAAAGGAGGATGAGAGGTGACATATTCGAGGTGTACAGGATGATTAGAAGTATAGATAGAGTAGAAAGGCAGAGCCATTTTCCCTGGGTGTAAATTGCTAATACAAGAGGGCATAATTTTAAATTGGTTGAAGGAAAGTATAGGGTGGATGTCAGAGGTGGGCTTTTTACACTGAGTGGGGGGTGGGGTTGGAATTGTACTGCCAGGGCTGGTGTTAGAAGCGGATACACTAGGAATGTTTGAATAATTCTCAGACACATGGATTAAAGGAAAATGGAAGGCTATAGCACTGTGTAAAAGTCTTAGGCGTATATATACAGTGCCTATAAAAAGTTTTCACCCCCCTTGGAAGTTTTCATGTTTTATTGTTTTACAACACAGAATTACAGTGGATTTAATTTGGGTTTTTTTGAGTCTGATCAACAGAAAAAGACTTTCATGCCAAAGTGAAAATAGATCTCTACAAAGTGATCTAAATTAATTACAAATATAAAACATAAAATAATTGATTGCATAAGTATTCACCCTTTCAAGTCAGTATTTAATAAGTGCACCTTTGGCAGCAATTGTCTGTGTAGATAGGTCTCTATCAGCCTTGTACATCTGGACACTGCAATTTTTCCCCACTCTTCTTTACAAAATTGTTCTGTCAGATTGCAAAGGGATCATGAGTGAACTACTCTTTTCAAATCCAGCTACAAATTCTCAACTGGATTGAGGTCTGGGCTCTGACGTGGCCACTCCAGGACATTAACTTTGTTGTTTTTAAGCCATTCCTGTTTAGCTTTGGCTTTTTGCTTGGGGTCATTGTTTTGCTGAGGAACAAATCTTCTCCCAAGTTGCAGTTCTCTTGCCAACTGCATCAGGTTTTCCTCCAGGATTCCTCTGTATTTTGCTGCATTCCCTTTATCTTTTACCTTCACAAACCTGATAATGTGCAGTGTGTGGCTTATGCCAAGCATAGCATTTAGTCTAATGGCCAAAAACCTCAGTTTTGGTTTCATCAGAGCATAGAAACTTCTTCCAGCTGACTTCAGAGTCTTCCATACGCCTTCTGAAAAACTTCAGCTGAGATTTCATGTGAGTTTTTTTCAAAGTTGCATAAAGCTTATAATTGTTATATGAGCAATCTCTCCCATCTCAGCCGCTGAAGCTTGTTACTCCACCAGAGCTGTCATAGGTCTCTTAGTGGCCTCTCTCACTTGTCCCCTTCTTGCACGGATACTTAGTTTTCGAGGACAGCTTGCTCTAGGCAAGTTTACAGCTGTGCCATATTCTTTCCATTTCTTGATGATTGACTTAACTGTACTCCAAGGGACATTTAGTAACTTGGAAATTTTCTTGTATCCATTTCCAGACTTGTGCTTTTCAATAACCTTCTCGCGGAGTTGCTTGGAGTGTTCTTTTGTCTTCATGGTGTAGTTTTTGCCAGGATACTGACTCACCAACAGTAGCACCTTCCAGATACAGTTGTATTCTTAATAAATCAATTGAAATATCTTGATTGCACATAGGTCTCCAAAAACAGATTTCCATTTAACTAATTATGGGACTTCTAAAACCAATTGGCTGCACAAATGATGATTTGGTGTGTCATATTAAAGGGGGGGGTGAATACATACAATCAATTATTTTGGGTTTTATACTTGTAATTAATTTAGATCACTTTGTAGAGATTTGTTTTCTCTTTGACACTAAAAAGTTTTCTTCTGTTGATCATAGTAAAAAAAAAGCAAATGAAATCCACTGTGATTCAATGTTATAAAACAATACAACATGAAATCTTCCAAGGGGGCGAATACTTTTTATCGGCACTGAATAGCTAGAGTGCCTAAGACGTTTGCCCAGTTCTGTATTAGTCAATGTGAAGTGGAGAGTGAGTTTGTAAATTGGCCAAGAGCAAAGAAGATTGGAAATGGTGAGAGTGGAGTGCTGCAGGAGGGGTGTAGGACAGGTGGTGGAGAAGGAGTGGAAGGGGTAGTGCCAGACTCATTCAGCCCTGGGATGGGTCATTTGATTCCAAAACAAAAATGGCCTATTACAGAATATCTCCCTGGTGCTTCCTGCTACCTCCCCTCTCTTTTCCCTTTTTCCCTACCATGATTCTGCTTTTCCACTTTCAGCCCACAATAGAGACCCATATCAGAATCAGGTTTATCATCACTCACTGTGCAATATATAAAATTACTACAGTATTGTGCAAAAGCCTTAGGTACCTTAGCTATGTATATGTGCCTACGGCTTTTGCACAGTAGTTATGTGGGAGGGAAGGGTTAGATTGATCTTACAGTTTTAAAGATTGTTACAACCTTGTGGGATAAAGCGCCTATACTGTGTTGTACTACTCTATATTCAGTGTTCTTAAAGTGTTGATCTTATCAGTCATATCCCAAGAAAGAATAAAAATAAATGTTGGACCGAGAGATCGATTGACCAGCCATTCTATTTCTGGATAAATAAATTTCTACCCCTTATTAAATACTTCACCTGTGTGGAAACACCAGAAAGGGCACAAATGCTTGTTAAAACACAGTAGGCCTCAGTTCTTGTGATTTTGCTATGTGTTGTTATTGAAGATAAAGGTACCTCAGAATGTCAAAAAGTTGGGACTAGAAACGTCACCTGCTAGCTTGTACTTCCTCCCCTCTGCCTTCTTATTCTGGCTTCTGTCTCCTTGCTTTCCCGTCCTGATGAAGGATCTTAGCCTAAAATATTAACTGTTTATTCCCCTCCGCAGATGGTACCAGACTTGCTGAGTTTCTCTAGCATTTTGTGTATGTTGCTCAAGATTTCCTGCATCTGCAGTATATTTTGGGGTCTAGGAAGGAAACTTTCTTCTGAGGCAATTCCTTGGGATTGAGCTTGACTTGCTCCCAATGCAGTTCTGTAGGTGTGGGAAGCATGATGAACCTTAAACCAAGAAAGCAATGGGCCAGCCATTCCACTGATAGCCAGATAACTCCCTACACCTTATTAGATACTTCACCTATTTGGAAATAACAAAGATGGCACAATTGCTTGTTAACTACTGATGCTGTCACAGGTGGGACAAGTTCTCAAGTTCAAGTTTATTACCATGGTCATACATATCCAGGGTATAAAAACCATGGAAATTAACTTCTCGCTGCAGCAACATGGTACGTTACAAATGCAACAAACACAAATTACATAAACATACCTGAACTTAGATTATTCATGACTTACACAATACAGTAGAAAAATAACACTGCGACATTAGTTGAGGGAAATATAATCCGAGGTAGTGCTAGGTTTTTTTCAGGTCATGTCAAGGTGGCAGCTGGGAAGAGGCTGTTGTTGAAGTTTGAGGTTTGAATCCTCAGGCTCCTGTGCCTCCTGCATGGAGAAGAGTGCATGGCTTAGATGCTGGGGTGGTGTCATTGCTGATGGATTTTCCCTTCCTATGACACCACCTCTGATAAATGTCTTTGATAACAGGGAGAACTGTACTCAATATGGGACTGGCTGAGCCTGCCACTCTCTCTAGCCTCTTGTGTTCCTAAATTTGGGACTTCCATTCCAGGTTGTGATGCATCCCCTCATAATGCAGGAACTTTGATTCAGTTGGATGAGTAGGTATATCTGAGATTAGTTTTCACTCCTCTGAACTCTGGCATATAAAGGTTGAGCCTATGCAATTGCTCCTCCTGTGACAGGCGAGCGATTTAATGAGTTTAAAAGAGGTCGTGTATGGTTGAAGCTCCCTTCATTTTTTCTTGGAGTGTTTGAACAGGGATGATCATGTCCACCGTACCTTTTAATAGAAAGAGTTCTCACAGCGGCACTTGGGACAGGAGGAGAAAGTAACGGAGGGATGGCAAAGTGATACAACTGGTAGTTGTCCAGCGACCCAGGTTCAGTCCTGAGCTCTGGTGCTTTCCACATGGTTCTTGCTTGTTCAACCATTGACTGTGTGGATTTCACTGTGCAGATTTGTAGGTTCTTTGGCCTCCATAGGTGAGATTTAGACCTGGAAGGGCATTGATGATAAATAACTGGGAATAGTGTAAATGAGTGCTCGATAGTTGGCATGGTCTTGTGCTTATTTTTGTGCTCTTTGACTCTGTAACTGCAACTCCAAAGTTCTTGTGCAGACTGTTTATAACAGTAGCAATCGAATTTGACTCATTTCTGCAGATACCATACTTAAAAATCTCCAATTCCTTCCTATGTTCTCCACTTCCCAAATGAGCGGGGTGAGCTGTGACCTCATTACTCATCACTCAATCAAAGCATTATGTAGTACAGAACAGACCCTTTAGCCAATCAAAAAGGCATCAATGATTAAATATTCAATTAGACTAATCCTACACTAATCTCTACTCCGTCCATTAACCTCTCCCCATTTTCACCCACATTAGGGGCAATTTGTGGTGGCCAATTCGCAGAACAGCCCACATGTCTTTGGTTTGTGGAGGAAACTGGAGCACCTAGAGGAAACCCACACTATCACAGACAGAATGTGCAAAATTCACTCCAGTCAGAATTGAACATGTCATGGAGGTGTGTGTGTGCTACTATGCCTGCCTACCATATATTTAGACTTGGATGGCCATTTCAGATGAACGAGGAGCGATAGTATAGAGGTATATAAAATCATGAATGGTATGGATAGGTAGATACATGAGGCTTCCACACCCCCCCCCCCCAAGTCGGATGAGACCAGAACTGGGGGTCATAGATTGAGGGTGAAAGGTGAAACATTTAAGGGGAACCTGACAGAGTCAGCTGCCAGTGGAAGTGGTGGTAAAGGGTTCTGTTGTAGCACTTAAGAGAAGTTTGGAATAGGTATATGGATGAGAAAGGTATGGAGGGCTATGGCCCAGGAGCAGGTAGATGGGACTTGACAGTAAAACAGGTCAGGATGGACTGGATGGGCAGAAGAACCTGCTTCTGTGCTGCAGTGCTCTATAACTCTATAAAGCTTTTATCAGTCTAGGTAACAGGGGGATTATGGTGGAGGGTTGCAGTAGGATGGAATCGATGAAATATTATTTCAGTCAAGAAGATCTTGCAGTGGTCCTCCTGGCAGGAATGACCCCCCCCCCCAGCCCCCCACCTCCCAGTCTGTGTGCCCATAATCGGTTTTTCAGTGTGTGAGTTCCTTGTTGGGCCCAAACTTCTCATTGTCATGGATGAGGTCAAAATTCTGCTCAATTAATCACAACAGGAGAGAAGTTAATCTTCCGTGGTGAGTTCAACCTCGGAGCTGGAGGGGAAATTATCCTCTGGAGAGGAGCAATCCACAAGACAGGAGTAGAGAGATAACTCCAGTGGAGGCATCTTCCTGTCAAATGCTTGGAACATTGTCTTGCACAACCAATACAGTTTTAAAGTAGCCAACATCATCAATCGAAGCATTAGACGGCACCATTATTAGTCAGCGAGATTTCAATGATGTCCCCAATGCTCATGCCAAAAGAGGTACTGACGTCTGTAGGATTAACCATGTCACCTTAGTCACCTTCATTAATCTCATTCCTAAAGTGGGACAGGAACAGAATCAGAATCAGGTTTAATATCGTTGACATCTGTTGTGAAAATTGTTTTGCAGCAGAAGTACAAAACAATACATAAAACATACTACAACTTACAAAAAGAAATATATGAATAAGTAATGCAAAAGGAGAGTAAAAATATTTAACCTGTGTCCATGGGTTCATGGACCATTCAGAAACCTGATGGTGGAGGTGAGAAGATGTTCCTAAAATGCTTATTGTGTCTTCAGGCTCATGTACCTCCTCCCTAATGGTATTAATGAGAAGAGGGCATGTCATGGTTCCTTACATTTAAAGTTCAAAATGAACTTATTATCAAAGTACATATACTTCACCATAAACCACCCTGATTTTCATCTTTTTACAGGTAATCATAGTAGAACAAAGAAATACAATAGAATTAATGTAAAAACACACAAAATTGGACAAAAAAATGTGCAAAAGATGACAAAATGTGGAAAGAAACAAATAACAATTAATTAATTAATTAATTACTTAATTCTGAGAACTTGTGTTGCAGAATCCTCGAAAGTGAGTCCATAGGCTGCAGAACCTCAATGATGAATGCTGCCTTTTGAGGATATCCTCAATGGTGACATAGCAACAGAAATATTGCAGCAGGAGCATCAGTGACACGTGTCTGAAAGACCTCACAAATAAAAGTTTATTTACCCAGTCTGGTACAACCTATGAACCATAGTCAGCAGGAGCTGGACAGTGTCCAATGTAAATTGGTAAATTCATTTTTTATTGTCGCTTGTACTGAGGTGCAGTGAAAACCTTGGTGTTGCATGCCATCTGTATAGACCATTTCATCACATCAGGACACTGAAGGAAAACCAATTATAAAATGCAAAATAAGGTGTTACAGTTACAAAGGAAGTGCAGTGCAGGCAGACAATAAGATGTAAGTCCATGTGTAAATTGAGAGGTCAAGAACCCATTGTATCATACAAGAGATCTGTTACATAGTCTTATTACAATGGGATAGATGCTGTCCTTGAGCCTAGCACTACAGTCGGCCCTCCTTATCCGCGGGGGATTGGTTCCGGGACCCCTTGCGGACACCAAAATTCGCGGATGCTCAAGTCCCTTATTCAACCTGTCTCAATGCAGTGGACCTTAGGACCCAGCGGAACCCCAGACCTTATTTAACCTGTCTCAGTGCGGTGGACATTAGGACCCCGGCGATAGAGATCTGAATCCGCAGTGTTTCTATTCAGGAAAGTAATCACGAACACGATTGAAAATGAAGTGGAAATAACAAAGTGATCGGAAAGAGGTGACACGCCATCGGTCATTGGAGAAGCGTTAGGCTACATCGGTCAACGATCGGAACAATTTTAAAGGATAAAATGAGAAAGTCTCTGCCCGATAAAAGCTACAATTATTACTAAGCAACCAGTGGTTTAATTATTGGGTTTTGGGGTTTTGGGTTTTTGATCTTCCACATCAACCTGGCACGGTGGAGAGCGCACTCGGGAGCGATCTGTCCCGAGTCCCGAGAATTTTCGTTTCCGAGACCGGCGCTGAAACATAAAGTGTTTGATATGCATAGAAAGGTAAAATATATACTATATACTAAGGCAAACGTTTGACTAACTGACACTATGTAATACCAGATGTACCTGTTCCGACTTACTTAGTAAGAAGAGAACTTCTGATTTTTTTCGATCCCGATCCACGATAACCCAGGCACATCCTCCCGTATACTTTAAATCATCTCTGGATTACTTATAATACCTAACACAATGTAAATGCTATGTGAAGTGGTTGTTATACTGCATTGTTTAGGGAATAATGACAAGAAAAAAAAGTCTGCACATGCTCGAACAAATGCTGGAAGAGCACTTCCGGGTTTTCACAGTTTGTGGTTGGTTGAATTCGCGCATGCGGAATTCGTGGATAGGGAGGGCCGACTGTACATGTATTTGTACGAGACTGAAATCCACCGCAACATTGTAGCGGAGCAGTTGGTATGCTGTTATTACAGCACCAGCGACCTTGGTTCATTTCTGCTGCTGTTTGTAAAGAGTTTATACGTTCTTCCTCTGTATTGTAAATAATTTTATTTTGAATAAAGTATATTTTGTTAATAAAAAATATATATTCTCCCTCTGACCACATGGGATTTCTCCAAGTGCTCTGCTTTACCTCCACATTCCAAAGACGTCCAGGTTAGTAGGTTAATTGGTCACATGTATGTAATTGGGCAACTGGGCTTGTTGGGCCAGAAGGGCCTGTTGACGTGTTGACTTTATTGTATTTCTTTGTTTTACTGTTAATGCCTACAAGAAAACGAATCTCAAGGTAGTATATGGTGACATATACATACCTCGATAATAAATGTGCTTTGAACTTTGAACATGCTGTATCTTTAAATAAAAAAGACAACTAGTGACCGTGCAGAGGCTGTTGGTCTCTTCACAATGTAATAGAATTATGTAGGGCCAGCCTGAAGGTACATACTCAACGATTCAGGCACAGCTTCTTCCCCTCTGCCATCAGACCTCCGAATGGACATTGAACCCACGAACACTACTTCACTACTTTTTTTCTTTCTCTTTTTGCACTACTCATTTAACTTTTTAAAGATACTATATATACACACAGTATAATTTATGTATTTTTTATTATTCTGTATTGCAATGCTCTGCTGCCACATAACACATTTCATGACATATGCTGGCGATATTAAACCTGATACTGATTCTGAAAAGGGTTGACTCAGATCTGAGATGGATCAAGGGGGCCTGTTTCCATGCCGTATTGTTCTATGACTCTAAAGCACCAGGAATGATTTGACGGGAACAATCAGGAATTACAAAACCCAGCTTTGATCCTAATCTTGGATGATGCTTGTGTGGAGATCATCCTCTAACCCTTTGAGTTTCTTCTACGTGACCTCATTTCATCCCACATCCCAAACGCATGCTTGTTGGTAGATTAAATGGTTGCTGTACATTACCTCCAGTGTGAGGGTAGGTGGCTGCAGAAATAGGGGACAGGGTGGAGTGAGTTGGTGGGGTTTTAAGAGGAAATTGTAAGGGCAAAAAGACCCTAATGGGAGTTATCTACAGGCCCCCAAATAGTAGCGTGGATATAGGGTGCAAGTTGAATCAAGAGTTCAAATTGGCATGTTGCAAAGGTAATGCTGCAGTTGTAATGGGGGATTTCAACATGCAGGTAGACTGGGAAAATCAGGTTGGTACTGGAACCCAAGAAAGGGTGTTTTGGAGTGCCTCCGAGATGGATTCTTAGAACAGCTTGTGCTGGAGCCTACCAGGAAGAAGGCAATTCTGGATCTAGTATTGTGTAATGAACCAGATTTGATAAAAGAGAACTCGAGGTAAAGGAGCCATTAGGAGGTAGTGACCATAATATGATGTTTTAATCTATAATTTGAGAGGGAGAAGGGAAAATCAAAAGTGTCAGTATTACAGTTGAACAAAGGGGACTATGGAACCATAAGGGAGGAACTGGCCAAAGTTGACTGGAAGCATACCCTCGCAGGGATGACAGTGGAACAACAACAGCAGGTATTTCTGGGAATAATACAGAAGGTGCAGGATCAGTTCATTTCAAAGAGGAAGAAAGATTCTAAGGGGAGTAGGGGATGACCATGGCTGACGAGGGAAGTCAAGGAAAGTATAAAAATAAAAGAGAAGTATAACATAGCAAAGATGAGCAGGAAGCCAGAGGATTGGGAAACTTTTAAAGAGCAACAGAAGATTACTAAAAAGGCAATACGGGGAGAAAAGATGAGGTATGAAGTTAAGCTAGCCAATAATATAAAGGAGGATAGTAAAAGCTTCTTTAGGTATGTGTAGAGGAAAAAATTAGATGATCCAAGATGGCAGCATGATGCGGCTTGCAGCGGCCACTCCGGAACTGATTATCTGTTATTTGTGAAGTGGGGTGCCATGCGCAATCATAATCGATTGAAAACGGATGTGGAAGCACGGAGAAACATCGGGAAATTCCAGGAAGACCTTCCTTGTTGCTGCTGCCGCTCTGAGGTCTGGGACTCTGGTGGGAAGAACAGGCCCCCAGTCCTCGGGGTCGTGTTGCCAATGGCCGTTGGCGGGGCCGTCTTAATACGCTCAGCGGAGGATGGTGCTCGGAGAAGCTGTGCTGCAAGGGGTGTTCGTCGGCTCGGAGGTTTGACGGACTCAGGTCGCTTTCGGTGTGGCTGCGTCTGCGAGGCTGGTTTCGATGGATCTTCCATTGTGTGCTGCATCTGCGAGGCTGGGTTGGGTGGCGCCATGGAAGTCCATAGCGGGGGTACTCCCTTCTGCCGCTGGCGTGGGATGGCGAGTCTGTCGGGACCCTGGGGACTTGTGGAAACTGTGTGATGATTTCTTTTGAATTTACCGTCCTTTAACATCTTGGACTATTTTTACTGTGCCCATAGTCTGTTTTTTTTTATCAATTATGCTATTGTTTGCACTGTTGTAACTATATGTTGTAATTATGTGGTTTTGTGCAGGTCTTGTAGCTTTAGTTTTTGGTCTTGTTTTTGTCTGGTGGATTTGGAGCTCCTTTTCGGGGAACGCGCTAGACGGTAGCGCGATATTAATACGCAGCAGCCTCTCTGGACTCTGGATTGGGGATTGCCAAACGTTACGTGGATTTTCTGGTGTAGTCTGTTTTGTCATATGCTTTTGTGATATCATTCTGGGGAACGTTGTCTCATTTTTTAATTGCATTGCATTTGTGGTTTCTAAATGACAATAATCTGAATCTGAATTAGTTAAGACCAAAGTTGGGCTCTTGAAGGCAGAAATGGGTGAATTTATTATGGGGAGCAAGGAAATGGCAGACGAGTTGAACAGGTACTTTGGATCTGTCTTCACTAGAACAATCTCCCAGATGTAATAGTGGCCAGAGGACCTAGGATAATGGAGGAACTGAAGGAAATTCACATTAGGCAGAAAATGGTGTTAGGTAGACTGATGGGACTGAAGGCTGATAAATCCCCAGGGCCTGATGGTCTGCATCCCAGGGTACTTAAGGAGGTGGCTCTAGAAATCGTGGATGCATTGGTAATCATTTTCCTATGTTCTATAGATTCAGGATCAGTTCCTGAGGATTGGAGGGTAGTTAGTATTATTCTACTTTTTAAGAAAGGAGGGAGAGAGAAAACAGGGAATTATAGACCAGTTAGCCTGACATCAGTGGTGAGGAAGATGCTGGAGTCAATTATAAAAGATGAAATAGTGGCACATTTGGATAGCAGTAACAGGATTGGTCCGAGTCAGCCTGGATTTACAAAGAGGAAATCATACTTGAATAATCTTCTGGAATTTTTTGAGGATGTAACTATGAAAATGGACAAGGGAGAGCCAGTGGATGTAGTGTACCTGGACTTTCAGAAAGCCTTTGATAAGGTCCCACGTAGGAGATTAATGGGCAAAATTAGAGCACATGGTATTGGGGGTAGTGTACTGACATGGATTGAAAATTGGCTGGCTGACAGGAAACAAAGAGTAGGGATTAACGGGTCCTTTTCAGAATGGCAGGCTGTGACCAGTGGGATACCATAAGATTCGGTGCTGGCACCACAGCTATTTACAATATACATTAATGATTTAGGTGAAGGGATTAAAAGTAACATTAGCAGATTTGCAGATGACACAAAGCTGGGTGGCAGTGTGAAATATGAGGAGGATGTTAGGAGAATGCAGGGTGACTTGGACAGGTTGGGTGAGTGGGCAGATGCATGGCAGATGCAGTTTAATGTGGATAAATGTGAGGTTATCCACTTTGGTGGCAAGACCAGGAAGACAGATTGCTATCTGAATGGTGTCAAGTTAGGAAAAGGGGAAGTACACCGAAATCTAGGTGTTCTTGTACATCAGTCACTGAAAGTAATCATGCAGGTACAGCAGGCAGTGAAGAAAGCTAATGGCATGTTGGCCTTCATAACAAGGGGAGTTGAGTATAGGAGCAAAGAGGTCCTTCTGCAGATGTACAAGGCCCTGGTGAGACCACACCTGGAGTATTGTGTTCAGTTTTGGTCTCCAAATTTGAGGAAGGACATTCTTGCTATTGAGGGAGCGCAGTGTAGGTTCACAAGGTTAATTCCCGGGATGGCGGGACTGTCATATGTTGAAAGATTGTAGCAACTGGGCTTGTATACACTGGAATTTAGAAGGATGAGAGGGGATCTGA